>NC_083868.1:85553702-85901619 GCF_032452875.1 Bos javanicus
CTTCTAACAGACGGCTACAGTACTAATAACAATACACCATTGACTACTGAGGAATCAAAATAAGACTTGGAAGAGGGTGCTTCATCCTCTGAGAATTTAAAATGTTGCCACTGGCACAGTTTATGAAAATGTGAAAGTGCTTAATCTAAAGATAGTGTAACATTTCCCTTCCTTGGGCAGCAAAAAGCTGCACACTTTCAGAGTAAGCTTAGAAATTAAGAATCCTTAATGCCCAGGATATTTTGATTCGATTTTGTTTTATTATAGGCCCCAACTCCAAATCCTTAACTGATTAAGTGTAACTCAGTTTTTTAAAAAAACCTTTTGCATTCATATTTCCCTCCTGAACTCCTGCATCCCTCCTCAAGTGTTGTATCTGAAGCCAACTAACAATTTTGTGGAGATGGGAGACTGTAGACTTATTTTTTCTCCTTAGTGGCAAATAGAGGTTTAACTTGCAGTAATTAGGTGAGAACTAGCCAGGCATCTTACTATTATGATGCTTGTTAAAAAACGCTTCTTTTCTGCATCTGCATTTGAGTGTGTTCCCCTCCTCTCTTAATCTTCTTATGGAAATGAAGGCAAACGGCAGGGAACCTGCAGAGTCTTGGAGAATGTCCTTGTTAACTGGAATTTCTCAGCATTGCTAATTAGCAGAGTTTGACGACCACCAGTATTGGGGGGAAAGCTCTGTTTAACCACTCACAAACCATTCCGAGGAAGAGCAGACTAATTTTATTTTGTAATTAAAATCTGAAAAGGGTCCTATTTGACAGTTAGGGCTATGAGAGTTTTATCTCCCCGTGAAATAATTACTGCCTTGATAACTCAATTTTCTGAAAAATGTCAACTGTGGGTTCCAAAAGTTTTAATTTCATTATGTAAGGAAAAAAAGAGAGAAAAATAGAAGAAAATGTACAGAAAGAATTTCTAATTCTGGAACTGGTTAAATATATTAGGAGTTGGATTTGGCCAAATGAAGGGTTTTTTTTTCTCTTCTTCTTCTTCCTCTTTTAAATCATATTTCCTTCGAATCCTAACCTTCCAACCAGCTCCAGGGAAAGTGACCATAGCAGTGATCATACTGGAGTGAAAGAGATCATACCAGCAGTATGGGAAGTAAGAGGCGAATACAACTAAAAAGAGAAGTACGGCAACCCAAGGAAAGTTCCTGACTTTAAAAGACAAAAATAAAGGAGGATTTTCAGTGTTTGGGACAACGTTGGTGCAATCTGGTAAGATGAGATTTTATTGACATTTAGCTCCCAACGCAAGAAAAAAGAAAACTGAGAATTATAAAGAAAGGAAACTGGTATAAGTCAATTTTTAAAATGCTTCCTTCCCCCTTCTAAACTGGAAAAAACCTCAGTCACTCCAAACTGGATCATGCCACAAGACTTTCAAAATGATCAACACTTGAGTCTCCAAGATTTATCAAACAAACATAGGTAAATGAAGGTAAAGAAAGAAACGTATTAGAGGATTTTTTTCCTTAAAAAAAGCACCATATATTTCCCCAGAACATCAATACAAAATAGTCTGGAAAAAGTTAGAATACTGAAAGGAAGAGCAAAAATTAGAATAGAATTGTCTTGTTACCAAACTTCATTTGGTTTAGGAAATCCAAGAGGGGGATACTTCAATTTTTATAAAGCAATTTTCAAAATGATAGAAACTTTCACTTGTATTTCTCCCATTTTCTTCCTATTGGCAAAGTTGTCAGGTTTTGGAAGTGTGGAGGATTACTGACAACAACAGAAACAATAAATGTTTCTAGCTGATACAAAGGACTAGCATATACCTCTATCCCTTTTTATTTACTAAGGCATAGACATGCATGTGGATGCATGATAGAGTGACAATTTTAAATTGCTTAATCATATTTTTTTCTTCTTGTCTGTCCCTTCAGCACCTTGCATTTAATTTTCAGAAGTGGTATTACACATAACAAATGAATAAGGGGATAACAAATGCTATTTCAGTCCAGACCCAATTTCACCAAATAATTTCACTCAAGAGCTGTAAGGACCCTTGAAACCTAAGGAATGCAGGGCTACTCTGCTTTCAGTTCCTTTTTATACTCATTTCTTTCATCTAATTCCCACTGATGAAATAAATACATTTTAAAAAGAACTCAATAGTTATAAAACTAAATATATTTCTCCTTTCAAATTACAGCAACAGAGTTATATATAATCACTTGTGTATGTCTTTAGGGTTGTATACAATAATAATCATATTGCTTATAGTATGTATTTGTGTGTGTATATATATATATATATATATATATATATATATATATACACACACATCCCTGTATATTCCAGCTTAAATATTTTCTGGAAAATATTTAACACAATTTCACAATTTCATTTCTATTCCTGAATTATCAAGCAGTTTTAACATAGGATTCAGTCTCTGTACTGCAGCTATTGTGCAGGGAAAATTCAGTGTGGCCATTAAATAATCTAATTATTAAAATAGAAATTCTCTTTTTAAAAAGACAAACTGAAAACTTAAAGGCTGCCATTCTGGGGGAGAATGGATACAGGTATGTGTGTGGCTGAATCCCTTTGCTGTCCACCTGACACTATTACAACATTGTAAATCAGCTATATTCCAATACTACATAAAAAATTTAATTAAAAATAAGTAAATAGCTGCCACCAGTGGTTTTCATTTGCACTGAAAAAAAAAAGATCCTCTGATTTTGATATTAAATTTAGGAGAAGCAAATGAAAAATAAAAATCAGCATATAGATCGCCAAGAACTGCAAATGGCCCAAAAAACACATGGGCCTTTTCCCACCTCTAAATCATTGCTTGTGAGTCTAAATACGTATCTCCCTGATTGACCATACTATCTCATGCAACTAATCATACCAAAGGAACAGGGTTTCCTTAGAATCCTAATTTTCCAGCGACTAGGATTGTTGCCCCCATTTTGGGAAAAAGACGATTGTCTCAAATTTTCCAAATGTGATTATTTCAGTTGACTATGACCACAGCTTTTATGTGAAAAACAAATCTAAGTCCTCCTTAAAGTTTCTCTAGACCATATTAAATAACAGATAAGTAACACCAAAGTGTGGGCTGGGCTCCTCACAGCCTGCACCGGCAGCCCACCAAGCAGAGAGAACATCTTTCCCTTAGCCTGGTCCCTTCCAAGCCACAGTAGTGGGGTTTAATTTCCTTCCTTTTGGAGATCTCATGGTGCACACTGCTCCTGTGTTACCTGCAAAATCCCCTTTCCAGAAGTACAGTCAGGCATAATACAAATTCCCCAAGAGTGACAACTCAACAACCTCACAAGGCAGAGGTGTCTGACACCCCAAAAAGCAAGTTGGGGGAAGAAAGATCTGCTTAATTAAGGTATGTGTGAGGGACAGGAACACTATCAAAGGAAAAGGAATTAAGATTTTCACCTGTTTCCATGAAAATACACTGAAAGAAAACCATTAGAACCAACAAATAAACACCATACAATCACCATCAGCTCTAAACAAAACTGTTATCCACTTTTGCTCCAAGATTTGCAGCAACATCTAGCCCTGGAAAGCACTGTAAATGAAAGTGCACACCCATACTGGATGGACTGGCATCTTTAAGGCCTCCCCTCTACATCTGGAGTACTCTCCCCAAAGCTCTTCTGCTCTCAAAAGAAATGTCTGAAGAGTCTGCCTTCCCAGGGGCCCACTTCTGCTCAAGCCCTAGCACCCCTGCTTCCAGACCTGGCTCAGGCTCACATGAAGTTGGGCTTCCAAATCCATCCCAATGGAATTCTCAGATCGCTAGCCTGATAATCTTTAAAGGCTCCTTGGGAGCTGGGGCTCTGACTTTTATCTCCCCTCCCACACTTCTTTCCTTTTTGCAGGCTCTCCTTACTCCTTTTACCTCCCGCCCCACCCCTCTCCTTAATTTGAAGATCATTGACACGATAGGCTGTAATGAGTCCTTCAGAAACTGTTATGATCTACGGTGACAATCTCTGCACCTAATTCACAGATTATTGACAAGCACTGTGGGCTCAGTGGTGTCAAGTTGTACTTGTAGTTTCAACACCCTTCAGCAACCCACATAGCAGCTGGGCCCTGGATTAGGACCCACAGTCTGGCAGCACTTATCTGCCCACTGAGTGGTGGAGAGGTGAGTATCTGTCTATACCCCAGCTCCTGCCCAAGCTGGGCTGTACTTTCTCCCTGGTTCCCTGTCTGTCTCAGGGTTGGATCAAATGAACTTAAAGATCTTCAAAGTTTAAAGACAAAGTAAAAGAGCAAACAATAATAAATGAAGGTTCATCCTTATAATCTTGGTTTTAATAATCATTTTCTACACTCCCAAATAGCTACAAAACTCCAAGCCTCATATACTGGCTTTCAGAAGGAGGGTTTGTATTCACCAGGAAAGGTGTGAGAGACGGAGGGGAGAGGGGTCTGAGGACTTGGCACCCAGTGGGCCCAAAGCTAGGCTAGCCCATCCTCCTGGATCGCCCTCAGAAACGGACAAGATTGACTACTTACAAAGCAGGGGGCTCAGCCAACAGACGCGGGCACTGGCGTGGACACTGGGACAAGAGACCAAAAATGCCCGCCCCGCCCCTAAAGGGCACTTTGCTCCTGCAGAGAAAACGCAGCGGGTTGCCAGCGTTGCGGCTTTGCCTGCTACCACGGAGTCAGTTGCTGCCTCCTCCCTAGGCCCCAAAGATGCGAGGCTGCTTTCCTGCTTGCCAGCGTGGGGCGTGAGATTCCTGCAGGGGCTGAGGCCGCCTGAAACCACAGCAATGACACTGTGCTGGGAGAGCTGGGTGGTATTTCCAGGCCTAGGCCACCCACTTGTTCAGTTCTTTTTCCTAAACTTGGGGCTGTGCTTTCTCCCTGGGTCCTGGGAATCTGGGGGCTCATTGCTTGCCCTCTGGCAGCCAGGTGCAGCTCCTTCCCTAGACTTCTCCCAGTAGGTTGGGACCCCCGCGGGGCAGAGGTTGCGAGGGGGTAGGGGGGAGCAGGGCGCGCGCGCGTGTGTGTGTGTGTGTGTGTGAAATCTCGGCCTCTGCTTTTGCAAATTCTACATCACTTCGGAACAGCAAGCATATATCTAGCCCCTTTAGCTGGTCACCTCCAAGATTCTGGTCACCTCCAAGATTCTGCTGGTTTTGGCCTCCCTACGCCTTAGGCAGCCTTGGACCGCGGCTGTCAGAGCTCAGTTTGTCACCTTAAGGAGGTTGGCATGAAAGTTTGCCCAGACTTAATATTTCTGTAATGGGGACTAACTAGCCTTTCAGTGAAGCAAAGGGTGGGGGGGGGGGGAGGGGGGAGGGGAAAGTCTGCTTGCCTGTCTTTTCCATAGAATTCCAGGTAAAAACGGAATAAAAGCCTTGAATCTCTTTCTGCCACTGTTTCTGAACTCAAGTATTGAGAAACAGAAACCAAGATTTGATTCTGGAATCAGGGAGAGAAAACATCTCTCCTCTCACCCAACAGCAATTTCCCTGAAAACACAATCTCAGATCTGCTGACTGGGAGGTGAGAACAAAGGTAAGACCAACGTTAAAAACAACTTGTGTAGCCACAGTATTAAATCTTTTAAAAAGTAATTCTATTATGAAAATTAAGCTAGTTTCCTTCAAAAGGCAAACTTCAAGCAAGCAAGCAAGCCTTAAACTTCTTAAGGTTTTTATCTAAAAGTTAGAATTGTAAGTACAGCCCTCAAGAACCATATCACCAAACACCTTGCTGAGATCATGTGTGTTCATTTAGCACACACGTCGTTTCAGTTTGATCTTAAACACCTAAACAAATCCATGTTTCCCCACTGTTTTAAATTCAGAGAATGTGTCATTTTTATAGTTAATCTTTCTGAACGATTTCAAAGTGTACCTTTACCCTCACTCCCAAACCAAAGAAAAAGTCAAAGCTCTTTCTTACGTAGACAGGTAGTTTTTGAAAGTGTAAAAAAAAAATACTCCTTTTCCCCTAGGATGATTTGGATTCCTAGTCAACGAAAATGCTGAATTTCAAAAGAAAATACTCTTTACCGCCGGCACAGCTTTCCTGGAATCCTACAGCTCCGGGTGGGGGTGGAGGGTGGTGAAGAGAGAGGGAGAGGTATCAGGAACTTGTTTCTTAGAGAATACCTGGAATTTAAGCGCTAGCCGGAAAAGGAAAAGTTTGATCAAGATTGGTCTGGGGGAATGGAAACATTCAAAGAGACTGGCCTTTTAATTACACTCTGAAAATAAATTTTTAAAGGAGCAAGTTATTTCCTTTAGTCAGAGACTCTGTTACTACATGTGAAGGACCTCTTAGGGCAACAAGATGCTGTGGACAACATCAATACAGCACGCAACAGCATCTTCGGTTTGTTTTTTTTTAATGTGTACAGAACGGGAGAGGTAACTTTTGGTTGGTTCTCCACTGCTACAGAGGAAAATCCTCTTTCTCTCTCTCTCTTTTTAAAATCATGCTTCTGTACCTGTTTTACTCTCGCTGAATCTTTAAAGAGATTACCAAACCCAAACGGGGGACAGGATGTGGCTGCGGGATGTGAGGAGGGAGAATAGATTCGTCTTTTTTATTGAATTAAAATTGTGTTATCTCCTTTTAGTTTTTGTTGAATTAAACTTATATTATCTTTCAAAGATACAAGAACTTGTTTCCTGGTCCCATCTCCTTTTTGGACGGTAATAAAGCGTGTTATCTTTAACCCCAGAGCAAGGTTCTAGCGATTTCCAGGACTGGCGCTGCGCAGCTCCGACTGTGTCCAACAGGGGGCGCTGGGCTCGAACCTGCGCGGCGGCTCAGCGCCGCTTCACATCTGAGCCGGGTTCTAGCCCCTGAAGGCGAGAGCCGCTCACGGGGTCGAGTACAGAGCTTTAGTCTTCGTGGATAAAAAGAGATTAAAGGCTAAATTCTTTTTTGGGGTGTGTGTGTGCGCGCGTGCGTGTGTGTGTGTGTGTGTGTGTGTATGTGTGTGTGTGTGTGGCGGGGGTTTATCAATTTTAACCAACTACGAAAATGTAGAGCTTTTTATCCTTTGATGTTCTATATAAAGAGACTCCTATCGGTGGGGGAATTACATGGTTTCTGAGCCAACACTGCAGCTACAGTGTGAGGGAAATTATTTAATTAAAAATATATTTTTCCATCTGTTCACATGATCTTTTTAGAAGTACTTAAAAAGCTGACACTGATCTCTTTGGCCTGTTCACCCTGCCCCAAGTTTCAAATACTTTAGCTATTTCGAAGGCCCTTCTATTAATTTGAAGGGGGAAAAAAGAGACCCAAATATTTAAATCCCCCAAAACAGTTACTCCTCTGCATCCTTTTTTACCCATTTTCTTTCTTTAAATAGGGACTTTTATGTGATTGACACATTTCACGTTGCCTATTCTGCAAAGCCATGTATAAATGACAAGAAGTGACTCTAAAAAATTTTTTTTTGATGTTGGACTACATAACACCCAAGTGTAAGATGAAATCTAAATAAAATTGTAATCCACCCACCCCCACCCTAACTTAAAAAAAAAAAAACAAAACCTTCACCTGTATTTAAATAGCGTGTCTTTAATTACAGCAGTTGGGGATGCATGAGGCTGAAATGAAATTAGCAGTCATTACCAGTCCTTTAACTCTGTGGTGCTTTTGATCAGCACTAAATTAGCTTTCCAGTCCTAACAAAGACTCTACAGCAAGCAGTGGGCTGTAAATAAGACAGCGCGACCTGCCCTCAACACCTTTTCTCTTGTCAATCATAGTTCTATCATTCAGCCCAAGATTAACCTTTATCTACCAAATTTAGAAAAAAAAAAAGGAAAAAAGCAACGAAAGAAAGAAGAAAAAGAAAAAGGAGGCGGGAAGGAAAGCCCTCTTACCACCGCATGTCGAAATAACAGAGGTTCCTAAGAGACCCCTTAAAATTGTATTATAATGAACCTGTGTCAGAATCTGCAATTTCCAAATCTTCCCTCCTCACCCCAGCCCGCTGAATTTCTCCAGTGTAGTAAGAGAGTCAGAATGTTGTTCAGGTGGGAAAGAAATCTTTTCCCCCGAATTACTAATTGGGCATGGGCCACCCTCCATAAGTCAGTTTGCCATTAGCTTCTCCTTTTCTATTACTCTTAACAAAATTTTGGAAGAGGACGAATGAGGAAAATATACTGATAATTTTAAGGCACGTACATAAGTTTCCAGGATGAAAACAATTAATTTACACAAGTAGTCTACAGTTTCTAAGTCTGCGGGGAGTGGTGGGGGGGGGGCGGGGGGGGAGCCCACCAACGGTAACGACAAAACCCAGCTGCTTTTCTGTGTAGACTTGAGAAAGTAAAACGTTGGTTTAAATTGCCATTAGAGGGCACCAGAGAGCAAGCCCTATCACCCCTTCGCACAACTTCCCACAGAAGCCCTCCTAGCTTCCAGCTTCGCCATGCTCTGTAATTCCTTCTCTCAGGTAATATTTCCGGCTTATCCTGCCCTCTTGCTTTTCTAGCCTCCTCAGTGTCAATCTCTCATAAAGAACAAGGTGTCGCCATGTCCTTTTCCTTCTCTTTTCACACCCTTCCCCTCAGCCACCACCAAAATAGTAAGATGCCAGATAAAACAGCAGCAGCCCCTTAATGATATATACCTTTTGACGCAAATCACTCGTTCTACTCTGTGTAATCTAGGTATGGAGAAGGTTCTTTGTAGAGATGAAATGTTAGAATTTAATATTTTTGAAATGGAAGCCTGAATTGTTCATTTCTGCATTTCTCTCTGGGGGCTCACAGATTTCTTCATTTTCATAGAAAAGGAAACACACACCAGGGAAGGCAACTGATTATGTTCAGTGCTAAAACTGCTCAGAAGAGAATAAAATAATGTCATTTCATTTCTGCATTTGTTAAAGAAATCAAAATTAGTGTTTAATTCCAAAAGTTAACGCTTTCAGACTTAAATCTGTGTAAAATGACTGCCACACAGAGTGTATTTCCAGATCTCTTAAAGGTCAAAAAAAAAAAAAAAATAGAATGAGAGGAAGAGTGAGTTGGGGGGGGTGGGCGGAGAGGAGGGAGCTAGCAGTGAATGTCAAAGTTGGGTTGCAAGCTACTTACATGTCCATGCCAGATCAGGGTGTTGTCTTGTAGCAGTTTGATTGGCAGGTAAAAAAGCAAAAGAACGTGAGGGCTCCCTGAGCCTCTTGTCAGCCCAAGCTTGATCACTTCTCACCGGACAGAACGAGTTGAAGGAGCTTGCAATTCTCCTCTCGTCCTCCATCCAAGGCACCATGAATCCATTTCGGCTTTTCTTCCCCCCAGTCTCTCCATCAGCCTCCTGCCTTCACCCGCTTCGCCTTACACCAGCCTCCAAGACCTAGCCTAGCTTTGCCACTGCAATCCCCTGCAACAAGAAAAATCGTTTATGGCTTAAAACCCCAAATGGCTGATTTTTTAAAAGAGAGAGAGAGAGAGGGAGAGGGAGAGAGAGAGGAGAGAGAGGGTGAGGGGGAGAGAGAGGGGGAGCGAGAAGAATGCACCCAGAGAACAACAAAAAAGTCAGTTATCCTAACACTGCTCTATCCCCCCACCGTACAGAAGAAGAATAAAAAAAAAAGCTTTATGTTTTTTCAGTGGGTATTCAAAGATAATTTGATGCCATTGTTTCTGCTACAGATGGTTCTTTTAAATACAATAACACGGCTCTTTGTGCAGGCTACCCACAATAAAAATCGAAAGCGTTCCCCTGAATAACCATTTTGTTCTCTCTTGTATGGGGCCAACAAAAGATGCCGTGAGGTAATGGGTTCTGTTTATTGAAGCCATAGAATAGGGGTTTGATAAAGATTTTTTTAAAGCAGAAGACCTTGCAAGGTCGGGCTGATCTCTTCATATTTTTTATTAAAATATTTGTCCAATAGATTATTCCTTGGTGCAGCTGCAGGTTTCCTCCTCGATTCTTAATCAGCCCAAACATCTGTCTCTTTGAGGAAGCTTTAAAAAAAAATCTGCAATTGTATCAATGGTGCAGTAACCTTATCAAATCTTGAGTTTTTAGGCTCAGTGCAGGCAAAGGCAATGGAGTTTCAATTCTGTTTCGTTCTGATGGGGTGAGGTGGAGGGTTGGGGGAAGAGGAAACACACCAGCCCCAGACAGAGTAACTGTGGGGGGTGGGGGGGAAACAGGCTTTCCTCCCTGCCAACCCCCACCCCCTGTTGGCCATGCATAACTGCACAAGCCAGACACACAGATCACTGAGGACTTGAGATGTGTCTGCTGATCTCTGCAAGCTCCACCCGTGCGTGCATGTTGGACAGGGGTTAGGCATGTTTTCCTACTATGCTTCCCTTCTTCTCTAGGTAGATCTCCAATCACAGAAAACCTAGGATGGGATCCCAGGGGGAGGACTAGAACAAACTAGAGGTTAGTCTTTAGTACCCAAAGGGTCCTACTCTTGGCTCTCTTTCATTTACTATTAGTTAGCTTAGACTCATGGATTGCTATCCTGCAAGGGGACTGTTGGCCACAGCCCTCCTGCTACAGTGCCCCATGCCCTCAGGGTTCTTATAACCACCCTGCTTCCCCCTTGGTTCCACAGAGAACATCTGCTTCCCCTCACAGGGGGAGCCCTGACACCTAGACTCAGCTGAGGTCTGTATCAACTTTGAGCCCTGAACCCTAAGGCAATGAGGGTGCCGCAGGAGAAGTGCAGAAGATGGCTAAATTCCTCTACCTTTCTACAGGAATTAATGCCAGGGCTCTGTGGGCCTCCAATAGTCCAAAGTGACAGTAACCCACTTTCATGACTTCTGTTCTGTGTATTGTCACTTGTGGAAAGACAACAGTCTGGGGAAATGGCTTTAGTCTTAAAAACAAGTTTTCATTGGGTTCTCTTGCCCCCTTCATCATTCAGTCCTCCCTTTCTTCCCACAAACCATTCAAAATAAAAGATGAATACTCAAATGAATGTCTTGACAGAACTGATCTTAGCTTCTACTTTCCCTTTTGGAAACTGTAATGTTATTTGTTTACAACTGGTCTGAAATAATCTAATAAGGAATTCTTGGGGCTATTACTTAGACACTAATTAAAGCCTTTCCTGCAAAACTTGAAAAACACAAACAATAAAACAGAAAATTAAACAGTATTCCCCATGGCTGTTTCTCAAAAATTCATTTTGTGTCTCAGGATGAACACCTTAATATCAGTTTGAAAGGAATGAAAGTTAAGGCAATACTAAAAAGTTATGTACCTCTCTGCATGCTCTGGATCAAGAAAAATGTGCCTGTATAAGTGTATTTTGGTGAAGCAAGCAAGTGGAGAGTGTAAATCAAGAGCAACCTTTAATAGAATAGGCTGAGGAGTGTTACTTTCCTCACCAGGGGAAAGGTGTGTGTGTGGGGGGGGGCATTATGCAAAACTGAAAGTCAATAGTAGAAACACCTCCTCCAACTAAGGTGGAGTGGGAGAGGGCAAATGTAAAATGTTTATTCCAGGGTTTCATAACTTTGCACTACAAAAGTAATCCACTGAAATAAAGGAATGATCTCTTCCTGCTTCCCCTGTCCTATTTTTTTGAATGTCAAAATTTATAAAGGAGGTCCCAACCTGCTGAAAGCTAT
Source organism: Bos javanicus (assembly GCF_032452875.1). Lineage (NCBI taxonomy): Eukaryota > Metazoa > Chordata > Mammalia > Artiodactyla > Bovidae > Bos > Bos javanicus. The sequence goes on from NC_083868.1 coordinate 85,565,296, forward strand.
TTTCCTTTTCATAATGAACTGAAAGAAGATTCTGAACTGCTTGTCCTTTTTCCAACAAGGGAGGGGTTTGGGACTGAATGTGTCTGTAGGCTAGGAAGGCATCAGTGAGTACCCTGAGGTGTCTAAAGAGTGAGTAAACCTTACATATTTTATCAACTAATCTATTCAATCCCAGTCAAAAGGAAGTTTAAAATCTCTCAGGTGGCCTCACTCTCTCTCTGGTTAAGGATAGGAGGACAGTTTTGTAGGTAAGCCTCCAAAATTTGTCTAAAAAGCTGTAATGCAATTCATTCTATCTGACATGTGAGGAGACTTCAGCCTATGACTAAAATGTGGAGTGGGTGATGATGAAGGGAAAGTGACTAACTGCTTTAGTAGGTGAGGGAATCAAGAACCAGCTGCCTTCAATTGGAAAACTGCTTAAAAAAAAAAAAAAAAAAAAAGCAAAATAACCTTTCTGTATCCACAAACTAATTTGACTGGTCAGCTCCCCTCTCGTTGGAGCAAGCACACACCACAAAAACGACTCTTAAATTACAGGGCCGGCTTTCTGACGGGGGGAGGGGGTGGGGAATACGTGTGCACTATATAGGGGCGTTTATAGGTGCCTCTGAATCGGAAACTTCACTATTCAAAAGTGCTTTGGGGCCAAATGAGCTCTCCAACTCTACAAGCAGAAAGCCCTACTGGGGATATGTGGAGGGGGGATATTCCACCCCCACCACCAGACTAGGCTGCATTCAAAAAAGACTCAGATTGAGGGAGGGAGGGAGGAAAGGAAAGAAGAAAAAAAAAAAAAAGGAAGGAAGGGAAGGAAGAAAGGAGGAAAGAGGAGAGATTTTTTAGAAAGAGAGGATTTAATTGGACTTAGTGGCAGAGGGGATTAGCAAGAGGGGCACTTGGGACCTGGTTTTAAATTGGCGAGTGCTTTTTAGAAGAAAACACTGTACGCACGATCAGGGTCTGGGTGTTCCAGCGAACTGATGACCATACAAATCACGAGTTTCACAGGGATGACATAGTGTCATGCTTTAGCCATGAGCTATCGTGGAAACTAGCCTCCCTCTCGTAGGCAATCCATCATTCACTAACTGGCCGCTCCACCATTCCACACGGAAAGAAGTCGGACTCGGAGCCTCTGGCGCGGGCTGGGTCTGGGAACCCTCTGCGGGCGCGGGTGCGCGGGCGGGCGACCGAGTGCCGGCCAAGCGGGGCTCGGATGGGAGCGGCCCGCGCCAGATCCGAGGGTGATTGCCTCTCCAGCCTGCGGAGGGTACGGCCGCGAGTGCCTCCAAATCACTAGGGGACTCTGAACGTGTTGCTCCCGTCAACTCGCTCAACATGATTCATTTATTCACTTAGATAAACCACCACCGCCACACCAACCTGCCACTTGATGCGCACTTAAAAGGACAGGGGAGCGCGGGCCAGGCAGACCCTCCGCCGGACACGACTCGGGGAGAAACGTGTTTTAAAATCCAAGCTCTTGAGCTTCTAACCAGGGAGCGCGCGCGAGTGTGTGAAGAGGCTGGGAACCTCGGTTTTCAGAGACTCGAGAATAAACTTCTCGCCCCCCTCTCCTCCCGAGGACAGTCGGGACTGTGGGTGATCGAGTCTCATTGGGTCGGGTCGGCCTTCTAAGTTGGCGGGGCCCTGCGGGACCGGTCTGCTTGACCCGACCGCGCTCGCATTGGAGAGCCGAGGCTCGATCGGTCTGCCGGGCTGCATAACCCCCGCCCCGCAGCAGCGGCGTCCCTCGCGCGCCGCCGCGTTTCCCGCGCTCTCGGCCCGTACTTCCCGGCGCGGCCTACAAGGCCCCGCGCGGCCCCGCCTCCGGGTCCCGCTCGGTCTCCGGCTGCGAGAGGGAAGGCGGAGGTTATCCGCCGAGGGACAAGCGGCGCGGACCGAGTAAGTGGAAGCTTGAGTCCCGGGTCGCCTGCAGGCCTGCTTTCCAGGCCACCCTTTCCCACTCTGGTCGCCCCGAGGCGCGAACGGGCGCGCCTGCCTCCCGGACTCTAGACTCAAGTGTGTTGAGACTCGCTCGTATACTCGAGTGCACTGTATGGTGGGTTTGGTTCTATTCCCACTACGCCGCGTGTGGAGGCCGAGCCCGGCACAGCCCAGGAAGAGTGGAGAGCGTGGTGTCCTCCCCGGGGCTGGGTTGTGGGCATCTCGACGGCTCGAGGGATTCAGGGACGTTTAGTCGGGAGAGGAGGGCAGACCCTCCCAGGGGAGGCGGCTCGCGGGTCCGCGGCCACTACTTGGGAGGCCCAGGTGAGAAGCCGAGGCTGCAGGCTCCAAGGCGGCCTCTTTCCTCGCTGGTCACATGCGAGGCGTGGTCTTCCTCCCCACTAGTGTTCAAACTTCTGGAACTCTCTGAGGATCCCCCAGTCTTTGTTTTACGTTAAGAAGGGACTAAGAAGGATGTGTTTTTGTAATTAAGAGGCAAGTTGGGAGGTAGGAGTAAGGCCTGTGAGTAGCATTCATCAATGGCCTCCTTAAACTTTCTTGAGATACATGAAATTATTCATGCAATCGTATGTTCTATGTTTATGTGTTAGCACTTAAAAGTGTTGAACATTGAAGATATGCCACACATCTGTGACTTTTGAAAAAACTTTCTTTATCAGTTTTAGAGTTTCAGTAAATGGAAATGTCTCTGGTCTTTCAACCTCTGAGGGTAGTGGAATATTTGTTTTGTGTCCCTTTGGCATAGTCATACTAGTACTACGCTCCCAAGATAAAGTAATTTGCGTTTTAGTTCAAATAGTATCACCATCTACTGGACTTCAAGAATGACAATAAACTGAGGATATTCTCCACACATATACCTTATTCAGTAATGTAACTACCAGTACGCAGTTGGATTTGATAGGCTTGTAACTGAACTGAAATGGTGGAGTGCGGCTCCATAACACCCTTGAAGACCCAGTGCAAAAGTTTTATGTACATAAATGTTTAAAAAGGTACCTCAGAATGTGGTGATTATTCCTTGCTTCTCTATTTCAGAGGCCCAAGGATGGGCAGTTGGTATGGGTAGATTACTGATACATTCTTCTTTATATATATATATATATATTTTTTTTAATGGGTTCATTTACAGTGGTGTGTTTCTGATATACAGTAAATTAATTCCATTATATATATTAATAAACTTTTTCATATTCCTTTTCATTATAGTTAATTGAATATAGTTCTGTGTGCTCTACAGTAGGTCCTTGTTTATTTTATATATAGTAGTGCATATCTGCTAAACCCAAACTCCTAATTTAAACCCCCTTCCCTTTCCCTTTGGTAACCGTAAGTTTGTTTTCTGTCTGTGAGTCTATTTCTGTTTTGTAAATAAGTTCATTTGCTGACACATTCTTAGAGTAAAAATTGTGAATTTGGGGAGAAAAGGACCATCCCATTTGAAGTTTTGCCTGTGGAAAGTAGTTAATGATCCAAGGAAACTGATTCTAGGGAGAATTCCTACTTATATCTTCCCTTCCAATCCATTTTTCCAACATTCTTTCTTCACTGTTGAAAAAAGAGCAATATTCTATTTGTTTGAAGGTAATAAGAGGAAAGGTCCTAACCTTTAATGGACATCTATTATGTACCAGAAACTTTCTCATATTTAATTTTCATAATCTTATAAAATGGAATTATTATCCTCTTTAAAAAAGTAAGGGAAAGATCCAGCTGGTTTAAATATCTGTGCTCACACAGGTGGCAATAGTTAATCTAGGTTTGAAATCTAGCTCTATAATTCTAAAATCCAGCTCAGTGTTTAGAATCTGGTTAACTGAGTCTAAATAGACTCAAGCAAGCACCATTGGTTACTAATTATTGCAGGTTCAGGTGGAAACTGTGAACAGTGTGTCATTTTATCTTTTTTTTTGTTTTTCTCTCCTTTTTCTAGAAGGCGAGGTCTTAATTCTGGCTCTCCTTAGGATCTTTTGGCTATGAAGAGACAGATTTGAAGCAGGGATATAAAATTCTGTGTCTTTTTCCTGTGCCATACCAAAATTGAACCTACAGTTTAAACGCAGGTTTTCTGCATTTAGGTCTCAATTGGCATCAGATGTAAGGCTACCCATAGGCTGGCTTGGTCAAGGTATGATTTCGTGAGGATAGACTCAGGTCAAACTAAGTATCACTCTTAAAACTCCAGCCTCAGAAATGAAAAGGGTGGGAGGGAAATATAGTAATAACAGAACACATGATTGCTAATTAACCTTATTAACAACTGCAAGCCAGTGAACATTTATATTTTTATTTTCTCAAAGGCAATTAATTTTTTTTGCCTTCTATTAACTACCTTTCCCCCCCGATAATCACCTATATCAAAACCACCCTTTAAAAGGTCAGTAGAAATTATTTTAAGACATTCAAATATAAAAAAGTATTGTTATTTTAATAGGCACTGTGGATAGTTTAATTTGTATCTTGTATTAAATTAAACATATGGTGAACAGGGTATAATAGATTTTCTATAATTTAGCTGCCAATGTGGCAACAGCAGCCAGTTACTCTCACCAGCAGACTTGTCAGTGGTTTGTTTACTAGCTTATTTGAATTAAAATAAAGCTTCGCTTCTGCTGACTGCACATCATTATCTATGAGACCATAATCCTGCTAGCAAATCCTATATCTTCCAGAACTGGCTCTTTTGTTTGGGATTACTGAGAGCTTAGCCTATAACAAAGAGGAATAAGGCATCCCTCTCATCCTCATAATTAAGTGTGGGGACTAATTTAGAAACAAACCCAGAAAGATGTACTATTTGGAGTTATATTTCGATACAGAATGGGAGAGAAACAGGATAGGCCAAACACCTGATTGTTAACAGAATGTTTAAACTATTAAGCAAGTGTACTACAGGAATCCAGCTTGTTAAAATTAAGAGCAACAGCAAATAAGGCATTGATGGCCTTTGCACGGGGCAGTAATTCTATATGAAGGATCTAAAGGTATGTTTGGGAAGAGGAAGTATTAGGTTGTCAGGCAGCGGAAGATGTGCTATTTGCTTTGTGAATGCCATTTATTTTATTCTTTCATTATCCTAACAGCCTGTGCAATTAATAGTTATTGTTATGAGCAGAGTTATTAAAATACTGAAATAAAAAATAAAACACTTTTATTCACTAGAAAAAATAAAACTGTCTTTGGAAATAGTTAACATTTTACTTTCATGGTGCATGAAATTTAGCAAAAAGAAAAGAATAGGTGATTTCCTGGCTCTTTCCATCCACTCAGCTCTAAACAGAGCTTCATGAATTCTGGTAGCCCAATAAAATCTATGTTAAGGAAAGAACTTAACAACTAGGATGTATATAAAAACAGCTTTTACAATCCACAGTCCATATATAAACGGATGCCTGTTTATTAAAAAAGAGGGAAGACACACGGGTTGATTTGTCAATGTCTTTAAAACTAATTGTCACAGATGGGAATTCTGAGGACCTGTGTGAAACCAAACCAGACCCTGGTGAATTATAAAGCAGGTCTTTAGACTTTAAAAACATTTAGGCAAAGTGACAGTTCAGAACATCTGTTAGCCTTCTGTCTGAGTATAAACTAGATGTCATGGAGTGCACAGCTGTAGGCATTTTAGGCTTTTTTGCCAACATCTGTCACAGCAGTACAATAATATAGGTAATTATCAACACCTTATACAAACTGTTTGCCATTTTAATTTTTAGAAAGAGTAAAATTAGTGTTACAGTCCTTGGCAAAAATAATTGAGATGAATATAGTCATTTTTATCAGATGAATAAGTGATCTGATCATTCTTCGAAAAACACACATTTAAAATATTTTCTGCAGCCAATATTGGTATTATGCCATTTTGAAAAGAAAAATTCTAAGTGCTTTTTTATAAAAAGATTAAGTTAGAAAAAGAAAAGTACAAGTTAAATAAGAGGGAGGGCAGAAAGAGGCCAGTAATTTGCTATTCAGAGCAACCAAAGGTGTTATATGTCTTATGATAAAAAGATAGGTTTTAATACCACATAATTGTGATATTGATTCCATAGTCATAAAGATTAATAATTTGTTTTATAATGTCAGTATAGCGAAATCTGTATTGATGAATTATAAAAATTGCCTTCCTCCACTCTCCTTGCCATAGAACTTCTCTGTCCTAGAATTTTGCAGAGAAATGGCATATAAAACTAAAATTCACATCTTGCCATCTTGGTAACTAAAGTTAATTTGAAAGGGTTGGCACATCATATAAATTCAAGGACTATTCATTCTTTTAAAGCCACCTGGGTATGGATCATCTACAGTGTTCATCCTAAGATACTGGGAATTATTGTCTCATATCTGATTCCCTTGACCTGTGCAGTTGTTGTGTTTCAGTCTAAAGAACTCGAAGCAGCAAGACTGTATTCCGAATCACCTGTTCTGGGGAAGATGCCAGTCAATAATGTCTTATTGAAAGACCAGGCCCAGCTAGAGAAAATGAAGGAATTGAGCTGCAGTTGGATTTCATCATCTAAACATGCAATGTAATCTTAACCAATTCATTACACACTCCTTTTGTTTCCACTACAAAAGGGATGTTGCCTCTGTCAGAGGTTGTAATTCCAGTATGTTCAAGCAAAGACAAGGGAGAAATTGAAAAAGTGCTATCAATTCTACCCACAGCCAGGAAGAACTGTAGGGTCAGAAGGTCATTATCACTGTCCTATGTACAGTTCACACTAGACCATGGATAGCTAAAGTTTCCACATGGCAATAGAAAGGTATAATAAAGGAGACACAGAGAAAATATTGAAAAGGAACAGGAGTAGGAAATCATATTCTTAAATACGTTTGATTTAGCACATGAAGAATCAAATGAAGGGAATCTCTATTTGGACAGTAGTTGTGGATGCTTAAAATTATGCTTGCTTAGAACAGTCTTGTGGAGGAGGGAAATTTTATTCATGAAAGGCCGCCTTGGCAAAAAATGAGTCACAAATGTCAGCGTTTATAATCTAAAGGTCTGAAAAGGGTCAAATGAGAAAAGAAGGGAAAATAAATATAGATATAAAAGGCAGACAACTTGGCCCAAAAGGAAGGATTAAAAATAAAAGACCATGAAAAGAAAAATGTGATACTGATGAAGAATAAGGCTTATGGGGTTTCTGGGAAGAGTAAAAGAGGATATTGATTACCAAATAGAGTATTAGGGACCAAATGAAAATTTAGGGCCTTGTGAGTGTCAGCACTTCCTAAAGAGAGTTATCAGCTGTAAGAACTTAGTCTTGGAGAGAGCAACATTTAGAAACAATTGCTTAGTAGTATTGTTTTGAGGTCTCTTAAGGTGAATTTACTTGACACTTCTTGATGCCATATTTCTTTATCATTGAGTAAAAGTCAATATAGTTGATGCCTGGAATGAGAGAGGGAGAGAAAGTAACCCATTTCCCAAAAAAAAAAAAAACTTGGAAAATACTTTATTTTTAATGATGAATTCCACTCCTTAAGGATATTACTTTTTTTCCCGTCCTGTTTTGAACATTTGGGACAGAATAGTAGAACAAGAATATCTGTAACATCAGATATCAGAATGAGCTTCAAAATGGTTGGATTAAAAGAGTCTTCACTACAGTGGTGGTTTAAATGAAATACACATGATTTCAGAGTTTATATTGTGAATATAAACGTACATTTGTGTTTAAATATCCCTCCTTAATTACTTGGTGCTCCTTAAATGATAGGAATAATACATTTTCAGGGTCCATTTTATATGTTGAAAATTATTTGCTCAAAGTCACAGCTAACTCTGATCAATCCTCTGAAATAGAGAGTACACTGTCAGCATGCTCTCATCTTCCCTCTTTTGTTGCTATCACTTCCTCTGTTTGTACCCACTGCCCTCATCTTCCTTCATTAAGTATCTTAATCCTGGCTGATCTTTCCTAGGTAATGTCCCAGCTTTACCCTACCATTCCGCTTTTCAAAATCTGAAACAAATGGCCGATAGATTCAACCTAATATACTAATGACTGGTAATAACATTGTGTTCTTTCTTCAAAGTTGCTGTTACTGAAGGAGAAGGTGGGCAGAGATCATAGAGTCGTTTTTGTATCTTTGTATCACTCATTAACGTCTTCCCCATAATAAATATACTATACATTAAATCCTAAAGGAGTATTTGTTGCTTTATGTTTTTGTCCGCACATCTAGTTGTATATAATTGAGACTAATCTTATGTTTTTTATTTTTAAATTTTATGTATTTATTTTTTAGGCTCCAACGGTTAGGTATAGCAATCAAGCAGAACTGGTCTTTAAAAGTGATGTTAAATTTTCCTTACTGATATTTATTAAAAACACATTAAAGGGAAAGTTTAAAAGGAAACTGTCCTCTATAATACAACCAACCTAACAATGTAAATAACTTAAATTTTCTGTATTCCTTTCTGATCTTTGGCCCATAGATAATTAAAAATTATATTTGTAGTACACATAGTTTTTTATTTTTATGTTTGCTTAATTTTTTGTTTTTGAAATTGAATCTGTCATTTAGGGAAGGGACAATGACTTCCCTAAATATTAAAATCTCTAATGATAAAATTTTATACCTTCACAAAAAAGGAATATTTTTGAATTGGGGAGACTTTCAGATCTCAGTAAGGGCAGTGTATCTGAAAGCAGCTAATCTTTTATGGTATAAATCATAGGATCTTCTGTTTTAGAAGAAGAAATTAGAAACATATGATTTTAGGGACATAAAGTAGGTTTTGGGGAAAGAGAAGATCCAAAATGAGATTTAAGAGTAGGTATCAACTTCTGAATGTTGATAACTGAAGGTATTTACCTGTCCTTCCCAGAGTCTATCTAGAAAAAAGCCTGAGCTTGCTGAGTTTTTCTATCATTGTTTGGTCAAACGGATTTGGATTGGTAGGCCATATTCACCAATGTAAAGAGTAATTAATTCTTTAATTATCAATCTGATCAGTCACAATCACTTTTGTAGATACCCCAGAAGGAAACAGTGGAATGTTTTGTTAAGCAAGGCATCAGATTGAACACTTTAATGTGTTATGTAATTAGTGTGTGTATATATATATATGTGTGTGTGTGTGTGTGTATTTTACCACTATTAGTCAAAAAGATTTAGAAGAACTGCTGCAGTGTGGAGGTTAGCCTTGAATGTCCATTACCAGCAAATGAATGATTAGAAGAATATTAGAAAGTAGTACATTAGAAAGATACACTTTAATGCAGTCCATTTCATTCCTTTTTACCTACATTGTTATGACCTTATTATTTGTTGTGATATTTACATATTCATTGCAAGTAGTGATCCCCTTTCTTACACGTGTTGTGTGTGTGTGTGTGGGCTGCCCCTTGACTCCCAATTGCAGGGAATGATTCACTGTGCTATGCAGTTTAATCCACCATTTCTTATTTAAGTAGGATGGCAGCTAGAGTATTTTCCTTCCTAATATAAAACTAAAATCTTACAACGTGTAATATTATCAGTCTAAACATAGGAGATTGCTTCCTTTCTAAAGTAAGTTAGAGTTCATAAGATCATAGAACAAAGCCCTCTGGAATTCTCCCCTTTATAACTCAGCTTGTCCTGAAGGGGCCAGAAAATCAGGCCACAGCCCAGACAGAGAAAATTGTGCTACATGGAAAATGCAGAGCTGAGTCTCATCTCACACCTGCAGAATCTGCTGTCAGCTGTTCAATTCTAAGTTCTGTGGCTTTTCTCCATTCCTGCCTGTTTGGCTGGCTAATTTGTTAACTCCTTGTTATCTGCTGCAAAAACTGCATAGGGAAATATTTACGGATCAAGAAAACCACAAGAATGAAAGGGTGATTGAACCGGCTGACTGAATTTTGTGTTTACTTCACTAAGCCATTGCTGACAGTGGTCTTGACAGCTGCACACAGTCCATAGTGGCATCTCAAAATTAGGCCTTGACTCCCTAGCCTAGCTTCCATTCATTCCACCTTCAGCAGCCATCTAGCTATTCTGTACACCATCCTCATTTTATGTTGCAGGCAAAAAGCCAACAAAAATATAGTCACATTTAAAAGCCTTTTAAGCAGTGAGCACCTCCCTCCTTTCCCAATTGTTCCCTGCATTTTCACATTCCTAGTTAATAGGTTTTTAAAGCAGTTTCCCCAACTCTTTTCCTGCCACATACTGTCTTGCCTGGCATCTATGCAGCAAAAGGCTGTTCTTCAAGAGGCTTTTAAATCCATTCTACCTCTTTGTGCCTTTCAACTGCTAACTCTTCAGGTATGGGCTGTGTTTCTTGCTTAGTATATTTTGCATTTTCCAAGCCATTCATGGCAGCTACAGCAAAAGTGAGGATAAAAATATAAATAATAAATACAATCATTTTAAGTGAAGTTTAGGGCCATGTATACCATTTTCTATTTGCTCAAGGTGTCTCAGTTACCTAGCAAGAGGAACATCTTCAGGAAGCGTACAGTTTTGAGTTGAAATATAAATAGATTTCTTTTCTCCCTCCCTCCAATCCTTACTTTCTCCTTTTTAAATTTTTTTTTTTTTTTTTTTTTTTGAGAATTAAAGTCCCTGGGTCAGGATAGTCCCCTGGAGGAGGAAATGGCAACCTACTCCAATATTCTTGCTTGGAAAATCCCATGGATAGGGGAGCCTGGAGGGCTGTAGTCCATGGGGTTGCAAAGAGTTGGACACAGCTTAGATAATGAACGCACACACAGTAATTCTTGGGGCTTTAGTTTGTTGGATCACCAGTAAACCACAAATTAGACTGTTTAGAAATATCCCCCTTGTTTTTATCAGTAGAAGAATAACAAAAGTATGCAAACGATGAGCATTAAAAACTTGAATATTGCGAGCTGGAAAGGATATAAAGGTCTGTATTTACATTTTTCATTTAATAAGTATTTATTGCCTGTTAAGTGCCAGAAATTGTGCTTGGGCCCTAGATATAAAGATGAATAGGAAATAGTCTTTGTCCTAGAAGAAGCTCACGGTTTAGAGAGGAAAAAGCCCAGTAAATAAGCAGTTAATTAAATACATATTTTGAGAAATAACGCTTTGTGACTTTGCTTGAAATTAAAATGATTTACTTAGCTCAGAGATAAGAAATCTCAGGCAGGTAAGCATTCTGTTAAAATATGAAGTAAACAGGCCTTTTTCCTCTTGACTACAGAAAATAATTATGACTAGCCCCCTCCCCCCCCTTTTTTAATGGTAAAAGTACAATTATTAAACAAATTTTTCTTGGCATCTAGTTGATTTACAGGGATTCCCAGATGGCTCAGTGATAAAGAATCCGCCTGCTAGTGCAGGAGACATGGGAGAGACGGGTTTGATTCCTGGGTTTGGAAGATTCCCTGGAGGAGGATTGTTTGTATTCTTGCTGGGGAAAATCCCATAAACAGAGAAGCCTGGCGGGCTACTTGTCCATGGGGTCGCAAAAGAGTTGGACATGACTGAGCATGTGTGCAAGATTGATTTTTTTTTTTTTTAGCGTTTTGTTAGTTTTAGGTGTACAATAAAGTGAATCAGTTATACATATATCCCCTCTTTTTAAGGTTCTTTTCTCATATAGACCATTACAGAGTAGAATTACCTGTGCTGTAAGAAGGTTCTTATTAGTTTAGCCATCACTTTTAAATACTTGCAATTGTATGTTGTTTTTAGGCCCTACAATGCTATATGCTGCTGCTGCTAAGTCGCTTCAGTCATGTCCGACTCTGTGCAGCCCCATAGACGGCAGCCCACCAGCTCCCCTGTCCCTGGGATTCTCCAGGCAAGAACACTAGAGTGGGTTGCCATTTCTTTCTCCAATGCGTGAAAGTGAAGTTGCTCAGTCCTGTCCGACTCTTAGCGACCTCATGGACTGCAGCCCACCAGGCTCCTCTGTCCATGGGATTTTCCAGGCAAGAGTGTTGGAATTGGTTGCCATTGCCTTCTCCTACAATGCTGTATGCTTTTCTTCGATTTTAAGATCAGTGATCTCATCATTTGCCTAAATGAACTGAAGTTTTCTGAGTAATATAGCCATTATTCAAATACTTAAGTCTTGTAAAATATTCTTTTTTCTTGGTTTTGTCTGGTGAATGATCTTGTATAGTAATTTATAGAAAAACTAGCAAAGGCTCTAAAGGATAAAACTGTTAACAGTTTTTTTTTCTTTTTCTGTGTTGCTGCTATACCTGGCACAAACTTTACATTTAGATTATTTTCTCATCATTTGTTTCTAATTGTGTCTCTCTTTTAAAGAAGGGCTCATGTCTTTATCCTACTGGATACCCTTAGTGCCTACCATAATGATCAGCATGTAGGATGAATTTAGGAAGGAAGGAATGAAGGCAGGAAAATGTTCAATCTTTTCTTCACCCGGAAGTAATAAACAGATTTTTCAGCCACCTGTGCCACTCCATCTTTGAAGCTACAAGTTATTCTTTTATGTATATACTATATAACACTTCATAATGTAGCTTTTAAGATGAGCGGGTCACTCAACACATTCAATTTCTGACAGCCACAAGTACCATATTTATTTTTTGTTTGCACTGGTTATCTACAAAAATACAATTAGAATAATTCCATTCAAGTAGGTTTGGATGGTAGTGTCACTAAAGAGGAAGTAACCACATAGTCTTTCAGTTAAAGGCCCAGAGTTCTTATTCTACTCTTTCTTTAAAGGAAGATTGACTTGTGCCAAAGTCACACTTATTTTTGGTTAGAGACCATGCAACAGTTTCGGGCTTCCCTGGTGGCTCAGATGGTAAAGAATCCACCTGCAATGCAGGAGACCTGGGTTCAGTTTCTGGGTTGGGAAGATCCCCTGGAGGAGGGCCTGGCAAACCACTCCAGTATTCTAGCCTGGAGAATCCCCATGGACAGAGGAGCCTCGAGGGCTACAGTCCATGGGGTCGCAAAGACTGAGTGACTAAGCACACAAACATATGGATCATGTTGTGATCAGTCATACCTTAAGTTGGATTTCATCTCTTGTATGTAGTTTATAGAAAATACAATCTTTTAAGAATTCAGAATAGACAACTTACGGAGTATAGGTATGTATGCATTTGAAGAGAAAAACTATTGGACTTCCCTGGTGGCTCAGTGGTAAAGAAACTGTCTGCCAATGCGAGAGACATGGGTTCAATTCCTGATCTGAGATGATCTCACATGCTGTGGAGCAACTAAGCTGGTGCTGCACAACTGTTGAACCTGTGCTCCAGAGCCCGGGAAACTCAGTTACTGAGCTCTTGCATTCTAGAGCCCATGCTCCACAATAAGAGAAGCGACTGCAGTGAGCAGCCAGAGTACCACAATTAGAGAGTAGCCTCTGTGCACCGTGATGAGATAAAAGCCCATGCAGCAATGAAGACACAGCCAAAATAAATAAAATTTAAAAAGAAAAACGATTAAAAACAGCAACCAAAAAACCAAAAAGCAGGTGGTTTCTAAATCTTTATTAAAGGAAAGAAAACTTTGTTTCTGATGATTTGGTCTCATTGATTTAACATAAGAATTGCTATTTATTGACTGCCAATACTGTAAAGGGGTTATACAGGTGCTATGAGGGAAACAAAAATGATTAAGAAATAGCCCCTGTTCTCAGGGAACTTTTAATCTGGTAAAGAAGAAGACAGTACACATGCAGTGTAAAGCAAAATATGATTAATATGATTGATGTTCTAAGGGAGGCACATTAGGGAAGTAATGTTTGAGCTGAACTTTGAAGGATTTAAAACAGCAGAGGATGTGACGAAGAGAAAAGAGCATATTAAAGCTCCATGATAGGAGTATAGGGAAAGTGTTGAAATGAAGGCTTGTATCAGTTTAAGGTCATATAATAGAGACACTTGAATATAAACTATGAAATACAAACTTAAATTTGGGGAATACTGGGCAGTTATTTTTTAATTTAGAAAATAGAAATAGTTCTGTTTTTTTAAGGAGGATTAGGTTGTCAGTCTTTTGGAAGGCTAGGTATGAGGGAAGGAAAAACTATCACTGGGTAGCTAAGTTGGAAGTCTGTGATAAGATTCCAGGATAAGAGGCTCATACTGGAATTTGGCTGTCGTGACTGTAAACAAGGAGATTAATATTGGATGAATAGTGTGGCTGTAGGAGCTGCTAAAATTTGTCAAAGTAGAAGTGATGGAAAGCAATAAAAAAGAACCAAGTATGTCACCAAATTTTGGGCTGGGATGACAAGGAGAATGATGGTATTAGGAGTAGAAAGAGGAAAATCAGGTGGAGAAACTGAATTAGTGGAAAAGATGTGATTTTAGTTTTGATCCTGTTGTATCAGCATTGTTAGTTTCCTCAGGTTGAATGAAGATAGCTATCAGAGAGTGATGAAAATGGAGGGACTTGGGAGGGAAATCAGGACTAGAGACAGAGATCTAGGAATCATTTGCCTTGTAATTATAGTTGAAGCTTTATGGGGAATACAGTCTCAGAGAGATAAGATGGTGAGAGAAGAGTTGTTCAGTCACTCAGTTGTGTTCGATTCTGCGATCCAATGGCCTGCAGCATACTAGGCTTCCCTGACCTTCGCCATCTCCCAGAGCTTGCACAAACTCATGTCCATTGAGCCAGTGATGCTGTTCAACCATCTCATCCTCTGTCACCCCCTTCTCCTCCCATCTTCAATCTTTCCCACCATCAGGGTCTTTTCTAATGAGTCAGCTCTTCACATCAGGTGGCCCAAGTATTGCAGCTTCAGCATCAGTCCTTCCAATTAATATTTAAGGTTGATTTCCTTTAGGATTAACTGGTTTTATCTCCTTGCAGTCCAAGGGACTCTCAAGAGTCTTCTTCAGCACCACAATTCAAAAGCATCAGTTCTTTTGTGCTCAGCCTTCTTTATGGTCCTACACTCACATCCATACATGACTACCAGAAAAACCATAGCTTTGACTACATGGACCTTTGTTGGCAAAGTAATGTCTCTGCTTTTTATTTTTATTTTTATTTTTTTTGACTGTATAATTCCTTTTATATGAAGTGTCTAGAATAGGCAAATTCATAGGAACACAGTGTGGTTGCCAGAGGTTTGGGGAAGTGGTAATGCGAAGTGACTGCAAATGGGTAAGGGCTGTCTTCTGGGGGTGATGGAAACAGCTGGAGTCAGTGGCGACACCCGTACAATCTTAGGAATACGCTGCTGCTGTGTTCCTCAGTTGTGTCCAATTCTTTGCAACCCCATGGACTATAGCCCACCAGGCTCCTCTGTCCATGGGATTTCCCAGGCAAGAATACCAGAGTGGGTTGCCATTTCCTTCTCCTGTCTCTGCTTTTTAATGCACTGTCCAGGTTTGTTGTAGCTTTTCTTCCATGGAGCAAGCGTCTTTTAATTTCATGGCTGCAGTCACCATCTGCAGTGATTTTGGAGCCCAAGAAAACACAGTCTGTCACTGTTTCCATTGTTTCCTCATCTATTTGCCGTGAAGTGATGGGACTGGATATCATAATCTTTGTTTTTTGAATGTTGTGTTTTAAGCCAGCTTTTTCACTCTGCTCTTTCACTTTCATCAAGAGGCTCTTTAGTTCCTCTTTGCTTTCTGCCATGAGGGTGGTGTCATCTGCATATCTGAGGTTATTGATATTTCTCCGGGCAATCTTGATTCCGCCTTGTGCTTCATCTAGCCAGGCATTTCACTTGATGTACTCTGCATGTAAGTTAAATAAGCAGGGTGACAATATACTCCTTTCCCAATTTGAAACCGGTCTGTTGTTCCATGTCCAGTTCTAACTGTTGCTTCTTGACCTGCATAGGGGTTTCACAGAGGGCATGTCAGGTGGTCTGGTATTTCCATCTCTTGAAGAATATTCCACAGTTTGTTGTGATCCACACAGTCAAAGGCTTTGGCATAGTCAATGAAGCAGAGGTAGATGTTTTTCTGGAATTCTCTTGCTTTTTCTGTGATCCAGTGGATGTTGGCAATTTGATCTCTGATTCTTCTGCTTTTTCTAAATCCAGCTTGAAGATCTGGAAGTTCTTGGTTCATGTACTGTTGAAACCTTGCTTGGAGAATTTTGAGCATTATTTTGCTAACATGTGAGTGAGTGAAGTTGCTCAGTCGTGTCCAACTCTTTGAGACCCGGTGGACTGTAGCCTACCAGGCTCCTCTGTCCATGGGATTCTCCAGGCAAGAATACTGGAGTGGGCTGCCATTTCCTTTTCCAGGGGGTCTTCCCGACCCAGGGATCGAACCCAGGTCTCCCGCTTTGGAGGCAGACATTTTAACCTCTGAGCCATCAGGGAAGCCCTGGTGGGCTAGTGTGTGAGATGAGTGCAATTGTGCAGTAGTTTGAACATTCTTTTGCATTGTCTTTCTTTGGGATTGGAATGAAAACTGACCTTTTCCAGTCCTGTGGCCTGGAGTTGAGTTTTCCAAATTTGCTGGCATATAGAGTGCAGCACTTCCACAGCATCATCTTTTAGGATTTGAAATAGCTCAACTGGAATTCCATAACTCCACTAGCTTTGTTTGTAGTGATGCTTCTAAGGCCCAATTGACTTTGCATTCCAAGATGTCTGGCTCTAGGTGAGTGATCATACCATTGTGGTTATCTAGGTCATTAAGATCTTTTTTGTATGGTTCTTCTGTGTATTCTTGCCACCTCTTCTTAATATCTTTTGCTTCTGTTAGTCCATACCATTTTTGTCCTTTATTGTTCCCATCTTTGCATGAAATGTTCCCTTGGTATCTCTGATATTCTTGAGATCTGTTGTCTTGCCCATTCTGTTGTTTTCTTCTATTTCTTGCATTGTTCAGTTAGGAAGACTTTCTTATTTCTCCTTGAAATTCTTTGGAACTCTGCATTCGGACAAAATCCAAACACTTAAATGGAAGATTTTGTTGTTTAGCCACTCAGTCATATCTGACTCTTTTTCAACTCCAGGCTCCTCTGTCCATGGGATTTCCCAGGCAAGAATACTGGAGTGGGTTGTCATTTCCTTTTCCAGGGGATGTTTTTGACCCTGGGATCAAACCCATGTCTCCTGCATTGCAGTTGGGTTCTTTACTACTTATCCACTAGGGAAGATAAGCCCATAGGGGAAACAGGTAGAGTTGTCAAACAGATTAAACAAATATTAGAATTGTGAAGCATTATAGGGACCAAGAAAGGAAAGAGTTTAAAAAAATGAGACGAGATCAATAGCAACCAGAAATGTTCACGTTTCCAAACAAGTTCTCACTGTCTGTGTTTTATCTGCATGCTTTTGGTGTAATATATGTCACAAGTGTGTTCTGTGTTTGGAAGGATATACACCAAACTGTTAATAATTGTTAATCTGTTGGAGTCGGAGTTGGATTTTCTCTTTTCATCTCCATATCAGGGTCTTGGGAGAAAACAGATGGTACTTTCAAATTAGGATAATCAAAACAGTTACTAAAGAGACTGTTTACAAACATGTGGATGAGGTGTTGGGAAACCACAAAAATTAGTGTAGTATCCCAGGCCTAGCAGCATCAGGGACTGTTAACACTTTGAGGCCCAAAAGAATGAAGAGAAGGAGCAATTTCTGGAATTCAGAGACAAAGAGTGGAGGAGGGACAGCTACCTTGGGAAGGGCTATGACTTTGGTCATGGAGGCAACAAGCCCAACAGGGGCGTGAATGCTCTGCTCCCTCTCTTGGATTTCTCATTGCAGATTGCCTAATAGTCAGGGAGCTAGAATCTAGGCAGCATGTCTATACGGGGCAGCCTCCTGAGGCAGAGCAGGGTGGGAAAGGGTCTGGATGGGCAAATGGAAGATACTCGGCACAGACTGCATTGTATGAATTTAAAAATATGATGGTGTCTTCTCTGTTTTTTTAAAAGGTGTGTGTATAATTTTCTGTATAACTTACACATTCACATAATACAAGGTTTATAAAGTATGTGAGTGTATATATAATGATTAAAAGAAAAAGAAATTATAACCTCTCTACCAAAATAGGCTCCCTCACTTAGATGGTTTTCCAATGGAATTTTACGAAACTTTCAAGGGACAAATAGTATTTATTTTATATATGTTGCTCCAGAAAATGAAAAAAAAAAAGAGCAAGAGAAGAGCTGCCTAGTTGCCCAGCTCATTTTATACAAAGCTTTATAATCTTGATTATCAAGTCAAGGAAAATGAAGATATAAGACAGATAAGATACAAGATACGAAAAGCATATATCTGTTTCATTATGGATGTTGGTGCACTAATTCTAAATACAATATTAGGTAGCCAAATCCAATAGTATGTTTTAAAAAGTACTTTTTTTTTTGGCTGGTTCCCTGAACAGGGATTGAACCTGGGCCCTGCAAGTGAAACCACTGACTCCTGGCCACTGGACTGTCAGGGAATTCCCTAAAAAGTACATATTGATTAAGTAGTGTTTATGCCAGGAAGGAAAGGATAGTTCAGTGTCAGAAAAATTGTATCTATGTATTTCATTTTAGTATTAGATCAAAGAAGAAATATATAATGATTTCATGAGACACATAAAAAGCATCTTATCTATGATAAAAGTTGCAGAATAAAGTATTAATACTTATTTATGAAATATTAACACTGAAACCATACTCACAGAAAACTAGTCAATCTAATCACACTAGGACCACAGCCTTGTCTAACTCAGTGAAACTAAGCCGTGCCCGTGGGGCAACCCAAGACGGGCGGGTCATGGTGGAGAGATCTGACAGAATGTGGTCCACTGGAAAAGGGAATGGCAAACCACTTCAGTATTCTTGCCTTGAGAACCCCATGAACAGTATGAAAAGGCAAAATGATAGGATACTGACAGATAAACTCCCCAGGTCAGTAGGTGCCCAGTATGCTACTGGAGATCAGTGGAGAAATAACTCCAGAAAGAATGAAGGGATGGAGCCAAAGCAAAAACAATACCCAGCTGTGGATGTGACTGGTGATAGAAGCAAGCTCCAGTGCTGTAAAGAGCAATATTGCATAGGAACCTGGAATGTCAGGTCCATGAATCAAGGCAAATTGGAAGTGGTCAAACAAGAGATGGCAAGAGTGAATGTCGACATTCTGGGAATGAGCGAACTGAAATGGACTGGAATGGGTGAATTTAACTCAGATGACCATTATATCTACTACCGCAGGCAGGAATCCCTCAGAAGAAATGGAGTGGCCATCATGGTCAACAAGAGAGTCTGAAATGCAGTACTTGGATGCAATCTCAAAAACGACAGAATGATTTCTGTTCATTTCCAAGGCAAACCATTCAATATCACAGTAATCCAAGTCTATGCCCCAACCAGTAACACTGAAGAAGCTGAAGTTGAACGGTTCTAGGAAGACCTACAAGACCTTTTAGAACTAACACCGAAAAAAGATGTCCTTTTCATTATAGGGGACTGGAATGCAAAAGTAGCAAGTCAAGAAACACCTGGAGTAACAGGCAAATTTGGCCTTGGAATACAGAATGAAGCAGGGCAAAGACTAATAGAGTTTTGCCAAGAAAATGCACTGGTCATAACAAACACCCTCTTCCAACAATACAAGAGAAGACTCTGTACATGGACATCACCAGATGGTCAACACTGAAATCAGATTGATTATATTCTTTGCAGCCAAAGATGGAGAAGCTGTATACAGTCAGCAAAAACAAGACCAGAAGCTAACTGTGGCTCAGACCATGAACTCCTTATTTCCAAATTCAGACTGAAATTGAAGAAAGTAGGGAAAACCACTAAACCATTCAGGTATGACCTAAATCAAATCCCTTATGATTATACAGTGCAAGTGAGAAGTAGATATTAAAGGCCTAGATCTGATAGATAGAGTGCCTGATGAACTGTGGACTGAGGTTCGTGACATTGTATAGGAGACAGGGATCAAGACCATCCCCATGGAAAAGAAATGCAAAAAAGCAAAATGGCTGTCTGGGGAGGCCTTACAAATAGCTGTGAAAAGAAGAGAAGCGAAAAGCAAAGGAGAAAAGGAAAGATATAAACATCTGAACGCAGAGTTCCAAAGAATAGCAAGAAGAGATAAGAAAGCCTTCTTCAACGATCAATGCAAAGAAATAGAGGAAAACAACAGAATGGGAAAGACTAGCGATCTCTTCAAGAAAATCAGAGATACCAAAGGAACATTTCATGCAAAGATGGGCTTGATAAAGGACAGAAATGGTATGGACCTAACAGAAGCAGAAGATATTGAGAAGAGATGGCAAGAATACGCAGAAGAACTGTACAAAAAAGATCTTCACGACCCAGATAATCACGATGGTGTGATCACTGACCTAGAGCCAGACATCCTGGAATGTGAAGTCAAGTGGGCCTTAGAAAGCATCACTACGAACAAAGCTAGTGGAGGTGATGGAATTCCAGTTGAGCTATTCCAAATCGTGAAAGATGATGCTGTGAAAGTGCTGCACTCAATATGCCAGCAAATTTGGAAAACTCAGCAGTGGCCACAGGACTGGAAAAGGTCAGTTTTCATTCCAATCCCAAAGAAAGGCAATGCCAAAGAATGCTCAAACTACCGCACAATTGCACTCATCTCACACGCTAGTAAAGTAATGCTCAAAATTCTCCAAGCCAGGCTTCAGCAATATGTGAACCGTGAACTTCCTGATGTTCAAGCTGGTTTTAGAAAAGGCAGAGGAACCAGAGATCAAATTGCCAACATGCTCTGGATCGTGGAAAAAGCAAGAGAGTTCCAGAAAAGCATCTATTTCTGCTTTATTGACTACGCCAAAGCCTTTGACTGTGTGGATCACAATCAACTGTGGAAAATTCTTCAAGAGATGGGAATACCAGACCACTTGATCTGCCTCTTGAGAAATTTGTATGCAGGTCAGGAAGCAACAGTTAGAACTGGACATGGAACAACAGACTGGTTCCAAATAGGAAAAGGAGTTTGTCAAGGCTGTATATTGTCACCCTGTTTATTTAACTTATATGCAGAGTACATCATGAGAAACGCTGGACTGGAAGAAACACAAGCTGGAATCAAGATTGCCGGGAGAAATATCAATAACCTCAGATATGCAGATGACACCACCCTTATGGCAGAAGGTGAAGAGGAACTAAAAAGCCTCTTGATGAAAGTGAAAGTGGACAGTGAAAAAGTTGGCTTAAAGCTCAACATTCAGAAAACAAAGATCATGGCATCCGGTCCCATCACTTCAGGGGAAACAGTGTCAGACTTTATTTTTCTGGGCTCCAAAATCACTACAGATGGTGACTGCAGCCATGAAATTAAAAGACGCTTACTCCTTGGAAGTAAAGTTATGACCAACCTGGATAGCATATTGAAAAGCAGAGACATTACTTTGCCAACAAAGGTTCGTCTAGTCAACGCTATGGTTTTTCCTGTGGTCACGTATGGATGTGAGAGTTGGACTGTGAAGAAGGCTGAGCGCCGAAGAATTGATGCTTTTGAATCATGGTGTTGGAGAAAACTCTTGAGAGTCCCTTGGACTGCAAGGAGATACAAATAGTCCATTCTGAAGGAGATCAGCCCTGGGATTTCTTTGGAAGGAATGATGCTAAAGCTGAAACTCCAGTACTTTGGCCACCTCATGCGAAGAGTTGACTCATTGGAAAAGACTCTGATGCTGGGAGGGATTGGGGGCAGGAGGAGAAGGGGACGACAGAGGATGAGATGGCTGGATGGCATCACTAACTCGATGGACGTGAGTCTCGGTGAACTCTGGGAGTTGGTGATGGGCAGGGAGGCCTGGCGTGCTGCGATTCATGGGGTCGCAAAGAGTCGGACACGACTAAGCGACTGATCTGATCTGATCTGAACAGAATATTAGGAATATCAAAGGACTTCTCAGACAATTTACAGAAAACTTACTGGAATAAATTAGAAGCATTTCCATTGAAACAAAGAGCAAGAGAAAGATGTTTAGAATTTTCACTATCACTTAAACATAATATTACAGGTCCCACCTGTCTTTTAAGGCAGGATGACTGAGTGACTTCACTTTCACTTTTCACTTTCATACATTGGAGAAGGAAATGGCAACCCACTCCGGCGTTCTTGCCTGGAGAATCCCAGGGATGGGGGAGCCTGGTGGGCTGCCGTCTATGGGGTTGCACAGAGTTGGACGTGACTGAAGTGACTTAGCATCAAAGGTATGTTAGAATTGGAAAGGCACATTTGATTATCTATGTAGAAAGTTCAATTGAATGAACATACTGTGAGTAGTAACAAAAGTTTAATAAGATGAATAGAATTTGTATATTTCTGTATTTTTTTATCAACTCAAAAAAGTACTCCTTTAAATAAGGTATTATTTTAAGAAACATAATTTTTTTGTTTCCTTTAGTAGAAAAATAGAAAAGTACATAAGATTTTAATAAATGGGAACAGATACTGTGTGCACTGTTTGTATTATTTAACCTAATAAAGTTATTAATTCTTTCCAGGTATACATGCAAAGTAAGTGAAATTCTAGTCAAAATTCTTGAGGATTTTTTAGGAACCCAACCAATTCTAAAATTTATATGGATGGCTGATTTTTCCAACATTTCTAAAACTGTGCATAGAAAAAGATAAGCCAAATTGATAGTCACCCTTAGTCATCGGATAATATATGTTGTAAATGGTGATGGTGATGATGCTGCTGTTGTTCCAGCAATGTATAAATAAAACAGAAGTGAGAGCTCAAAAATAGATCTAGGTGTATATAAAGACTTATATGATAAATGTTTGTATCACAAAACAGTTGAAAAAAGATAAGTCATTTAGTAGATGATGTGAGGATAACTATCTCATTATATAGAGAAAAATATAAACCTCTAACATATAAAGATTGGCCCCTAATAAAGTGAGAGATAAAGGTATAATGCTAGTAGAAGATAATAGAAGAAAATGTGAAATAAAATCTTTGTGGCCAAAGGATAGGAAAAATATTTTAATTTTATTGCAGTATAGTTGATTTACAATGTTTATTAGTATTAGGTGTACAGCACAGTGATTCAGTCATGTGTATATATACTTTTTCAGATTCTTTTTCCTTATAAGTTATTACATATACATATACACATATGTGTGTGTATACATATTCTTTTTCAGGTTCTTTTTCCTTGTAAGTTATTATAAAATATTAATATCCCTGTGCTATGCAGTAGTTACTTCTTGGTTATCTATTTTATATATGGTAGCATGTATATATTCATCCCAGCCTCCTAATTTTTCCCTTCCTGACCCTAGAAAAGACTTTTTCTTAGAAGCTCCAATTGAAAGTCAAAAAAGAGTGGTCGGATTTGGTTACACCACAGTTGAGGATTTTGTTCAGTGCAGTATTCCATAGATAAAGTTGATGAATAGATGTTAGATTGGGAAAGGATATTTGCTGTATTTAAAACCAGCAAGGGATAATATCCCCAAAGTGGAGGAACCTCTTAAATCAACATGAAAAATATGGAGAACCCAAGCAAAAAACTCTAACAGAATGAACAGGTAATTCAGAGATGTCTGAGTAAATAGCAAATGTATGAAGAGCTGCTACAGTTTATGTCTAAGGAGGTGAAGTGTAAATTAAAGCAATGATAAAATACCACTTTACAAGTATTGGCATTTGAATGGCAGCAGTTAGAAAGGTGAAAGAAAAGTGAAAGTGAAGTCACTCAGTCATGTCTGACTCTTTGTGACCCTGTGGACTGATAGCCTACCACGCTTCTTCATCCATGGGATTTTCCAGGCGAGAGTACTAGAGTGGGCTGCCATTTCCTTCTTCAGGGGATCTTCCCAACCCAGGGATCAAACCCAGGTCTCCTGCACTGCAGACAGACGCTTTACCATCTGAGCCACCAGGGAAGCCTTAGAAAGGTAGATAATACCAAGTATTGGAGAGGATATGGATAGGGGAAATTTTTGCACTGCTGATGCGGTTTCCCTGGTGGCTCAGATGGTAAAGAATCTGCCTGCAGTGCAGGGGACCTGGGTTTGATCCCTCGATTGGAAGATCCCCTGGAGAAGGGATTGGCTACCCACTCCAGTATTCTTGCCTGGAGAGTTCCATGGACTGAGAAGCCTGGAAGGCTACAGCCTATGGGGTTGCAGAGAGTCAGACACAACTGAACACAGCAGTGAGTGATGGGGATATAAATTGCACAATCATATGCATAGCAGTACTACTCATGGGTCTGTTTTCCAGAGAACTAGCAAAAGTTTTAGTGAGGACATGTTCATGGATATTATATTCCTGCAAATGGAGGTAGAGAGTTGGATGCATCTGAGATTATATGCATGGATGTTATAATATCACTAGTGTTGGTAGAGAGATGCATCCAATAAATAATTTTAATAAGTAAAATAGAGTGGATGCATACTGTGAAGTGCTATGCAGCAGTAAGAAGCAATGAACTCATTGATCATGGAAGAATTTTAAAAACATAATGAAAGAAAAAATAGAAAACATAATGAGTTATAGCACAAATGCTATTTATTTAAACAGAACACACATAATTCTTTACAAAACAACTATATCTGTTTTATAATGCTACACATATTTATTTAAAGATATATCTATTATAATGCTACACATTATTAAAGATATATCTTTTATAATGCTACATGTATTTATAAAGATATATCCATTTTATAATATTTTATAGTAGTATTTTATAATACTACACATAATTAAAGATACATGCTAATCTCTTTAAAATGGGTTAATACTCGAGGGAATTGAGGTGCAGATTGAATAAAGAGTGAAAAGTAAAGATCAAAGTGAAGAAAGAATAAAGCAAAGGAAAGGGATCTGGCATGGACTAGTGACGACAACATGTTGAGAAATTAAGGCCACAATTAGATGCTGTCTGTGTGTCTGAAGTTCAAAATCTAACAACAGATCAAACAGGTCGTTTTTAGTCTTTTGCAACAGTGGCTATCTTTATCATACATTACTTTGTAATTTAAAAATGAAATTTTTTCTTGCACTATGCATTTCTTAGATGTCTTCTGTAGTCCTGTTCTTTTCTTAAGTACTTTAGGCAGAAGTAAAATCATAGTTATGTGCCTGGCAAGCATCAAGGGTATTCACATGAACTGCTTGACTGATCCTGAGAGAAAAACACTATTTAAGCAACTTTCAAAGATTTTGGTCTTGGGATCTCTATATTCTTATTATTGAGGATCCTAAGAGCCCTTGTTATTTACCACATTAGAAATAAAAATGTTAAATATTTAATTTTAAAATAATAATCATAAAACATAAAATGTTAACATAGTATTTTTAAATTAAAAATAATATTTTGCAGTGCAAACATTTAGTGAGAAGAGTGGCATCATTTTACATGTGTACAAAGCTCTAATGTTTGACTTAATAGAAGACAGCTGGATTCTCATATTTGTTCTGTATTCATCTCTTGTAAAATGTTGTTTTGATTTAAATATATCTAGAAAATCCAGCATCACGGATATGTAGTTAGAAAAATGAGGGGTATCTTAACAGCCTTTTCAGTTAATTGTGGATATTTTTCTTTGATATTGCACCAAAGCTCGACAAGTGGTAGTTTCTTGAAGGTGATTTTCAATCACCTTCTGAGATCTGAAACTATTATCAATGAACATTTTGTAGTTCATTACCGGTGTATCTTATATTTTGATGAATCTTTAACCATGCATGATTTTATAATTTCGTGCATTGGTCAGTTGGAAAATTCTGCTTTGTTGAGTTTGTGTATCACTATTTTGTTGTTTAGTTACTCAGTCGTGTCCAACTCTTGCGACTCAATGGACTGTAGCCCACCAAACTCCTCTGTCTGTAGGATTTCCCAGGAAGCAATATATAGAGTGGGTTGCCATTTCCTTCTCCAGGGGATCTTTCTGACCCATGGATTGAACCCAAGTTTCCATATTGGCAGGTGGATTCTTTACCAATGAGACATGAGGGACCATATACAATTAAAAAAAATGACATTTGTTAGTTATAACACTGATCTCATCAGGAAAGTGCTTAAGTATTGGGAAACTTTGAAGTTCCCAGCAGTTGCATACAGGTTTTCCAAAATTTTAGTTTTCATTGCAAGTTATCATTGGCAACTGTCAATTTTTCCCCTTCAGGTTATAGACTCACTCTACTTCTGAGAAAATACCAAGTACCCAAGTCTGAATAAACCGTAGTTTGTTTGCAGTCTTTTCTTTCAGATAAAAATGGTGTTCCATGAAAAAAGATACTAGTAGTTCAGCTTGCAACTCAGGTACAGCACACAGTATCGTGAGATACACACAGGCCTTTCTTTGGGGTGCCGCAGAAGTGTTTTGTGTATACTTCCCATTTTATAACAGAGTAGTAAAAAGGCTTGTATGGAAGGGTTGCGATTTAATAAAACTAATGATCTCTGCTGACTCATGGAGGACATTCTTAAATGGATCTGTCTTTCCTCCTAGCATGGTGCTGAATGACAATGAGAGAATGGTTTGGTGCCCCAACCTTTTTTTTTTTTTTAAATATATCATTGTGATGTGGATTACATTATTTTACTTATTAAACTATACTTGATTTCCAATTTGTGTTAGTTTCAGGTGTACAGCTTCAGATTCTTTTCTATTATAGATTATTATGAGATAATTGAATATAGTTCTGTGTATATACAGTAAATCCTTATTTATTTTATATATAGTGCTATAGATTTATTAATCTCCTACTCTTAATTTATATCTCCCCCTCCTCTTTCCCCTTTGATAATAAGTTTATTTTCTATGTCTGTGGATTTGTTTTTGTTTTATTACTAAGTTGATTTGTGTTATTTTTTTAGATTCCATGTATGAGTGGTATAATATGGTATTTGTCTTTCTCTTTCTGACTTACTTCACTTAGTTTGATAATCTCTATCAGAATCAGTGTTTCTGCAGGTGGCAATATTTCATTCTTTTTTATGACTGAGTAATAGTCCACTGTATATATGTCCCACATCTTCTTTATCCGTTTGTCTGTTGATTGACATTCCAGGTGCTTCCATGTCTTGGCTATTGTGAACAGTGCTGCTGTGAACACTGGTGTGCAGCTATCTTTTCAAATTATTTTTTGAGTTTTATTCATTTCTGATATTTGCCCAGAAATGGGATTGCTGGATCATATGGTAACTCTAAAGTTTTTAAAGGAACCTCCAGGTGGTTTTCTGTGGTGGCTGCAACCAATTTACGTTTCTCACCAACAGTGTAGGAAGGTTACCTTTTCTCCACACCCTCTCCAGCGTTTATCATTTGCAGAATATTTGATGATGGCCATTCTGACAGGTTTTGAGGTTAGTTTTGATTTGCATTTCTTTAATAATTGGCGATGTGGAGCATCTTTTCACATGCCTGTTGATCAGCTGTTTGTCTTCTTTGTGGAAATGTCTGTTTAGGTCTTCTGCCCACATTTTGATTGGGTTGTTTGTTTTCCTGTTATTGAGTTGCATGAGCTGTTTATTTTGGAAATTAATCCCTTCTTGGTCGCATCATTTGCAAATATTTTCTCCTAGTCATACATTGTCTGTATATCTATCACCATATATTTTGTTTTGAAAAAAACTGAACATGTTACCCATTACATTTAACAGATTTTTTAAAATGGTTTATACTACCTGGCAGGTACTAAATTTCTCTCTGTGGTTGCAAAGATGGAAAATGGGAAGAAAAAGAATCCATATATTTTCTGATACGTGAAATTGAAATTATGTACCTAGTATTTTCGGTAGTCACTTAATACATATTGAATTAATGAGTGAAAAAAATGGACAGTGACATTGCAGTGCTATTAGTTATGATAATGTTACACATGAGATAAAACTCACTTTTAGTTCCATGGTCTTTCTTCCTTGGGACAGTATCTTATTTCCTACACCTCCTTTCTCTCTCTCTCTTTTTGTTTTTATAAACATGAGCTTCCAGTCATGCTCCACTTCCCAGACCTGAATAAAAATATGTTTGAGCAAAGACTACTCCATGTGAATGGACAAATGTCTATATAAGAGCTGGGGGTTCTGAATTATGCCCTTTTTTTTTTTTTTTAAACAAACAGTAAAGCAGGGTCCATATTATACCAAATAAACTGATTTAAATTGAAAAATTTATTTACCTTTTTATGTACAGGTAGACAGAAACCAGATTGTTGAGTTCTGGGACTAGTCACAGAGCTTGAAATTTTATAATCCATTGATTCCTGAATTTTCATACTTTTCTTACATCAGTCAATCACTTGGTCAAATAGAACATATCCCATAAGAACTGAAAATCCAGTAAATCAAAGGTATAAATTTACATTTATAACTTTATAAATGTAAATAATATATACTTAATGTAAGTGAATAATAATAACCTCTTACTGTTTCCTCAAACTCATGAATCATACATAATACAAATTATTATTGTAAGCTCCTTGTGCATATACTGTAATTGCAATAAGTTTTCTCTTACTATTTTTTTTTCTTTACTCTGGGCAACAGAATACGCTTACATGGTGTCAGATTTCTGACATATAATTGGAAAACAGAGGAAAGATGCAATTCAGTTTGTTTGAAGCATTTTACAGTTTTACATGTCTTTATGGACCTACACATATGTTGATACAAAATAATCCACTTACCACTTTTTAAAAAGCTTTCATTAATGAAAAATGCATATTTATAACTGACATAATTGTAGCATTCATTTTTGATATAGCACCTTCATCATTAAATTATTCATTATTTTTCCAAGTAATAATTATTTTCTAACAGACTCAACTTTAATAACTAACAAAATTAAGGTCAAAATTTTCTTAAATTTGTTCTACATGAGATCAAACTACATCATTTTTATTTCAAATGAAGTTTTATTTTTGGAAAAATAGATAAATATTTATGTTTAGAAGAAAAATCAGAAATTACTCAAATGAGGGCTGAATCAATTTTTTAATCTTTTTCTGTGTTGCACAGAAATTTCTGGGGATGGCATCATTTCCGGCTTGGAGGCATCACTGTTCTATTTTCACATGTGGTTGGAATGAGAATTTCCTTGCAGAAACTGCCTCCCCTTCCCACATGGGAAGAGCAAGAATACAGCTATGGAATAGTCTGTCAAAGATTTTTCTCATTATTAGTAGACACGTTATATTGTCTGCCTGCCTGAGAATGTTTATGGGAACTTGTGATTTCTGCATCTGGAATTCATTTCTGAGAGTGCATGCAAATCAAACTATTGAATAGGTAACAGATATTTTGCTTCCCTACAGACACAACTTGCGGGCTTGTGTATAACTACAACACATCTTCAAAGTTCTCCAGCATGGTTTGAAAACTCCAAGATGGTTTATCCTGAGAACTCTTGGAAACTCTTAGAAATTGCTTTTTTTAAATAGGGTGCATTCTCTCATTTCTAAAATGGCTTTATTAAAATCTCACCTGGAAGTAGAGATAGGAATTTTCTTTTTTTTTTGTCTTAAAAACTTAGTTGTTTTGGTCAGCGAAGACTAATGATAATTTATCTAAAATTTAAAATTAGGGCAGCCAGATTTTTACAAATACTTTTCAAATACAATTCTTAAAATAATTGATAGGTCTAGACTTGGCATACCCTATATTATTGGTTCCTAAGTAGTGATTCATGATTAAATTTACACCTGTCTGTGGTAAAATAGAAATATTAGAAGAACATAGTAAGTTTTTCATCATTAAATTTAAGTTTATATTAGGACTGTCCTTTACACTGAGATTATGTTATTTCCTACTTTAAACATTTTTTAATTTATTTTTGGCTATTCTGGACTCTCATTGCTGCCCAGGCTTTCCCTAGTTGTGGTGCAGGTTTCTCATTGTGGAGGCTTCTCTTGTTGATGAGCATGGGCTCTAGGGTGTGCAGAGGGCTTCAGTAGTTGTGGTGCTTGGGCTCAGTAGTTTCGACTCCAGGGGATCTAGAGCACAGGCTCAGTAGTTGAAGTGCAGAGCCTTAGTTGCTCTGTGGCATGTGGAAACTCAAGCCTGTGTCTCCTGCATTGGCTGGCGGATTTTTTACCTTTGAACCACTAGGAAAGTGTGAAAGTGAAAGTGTTAATTTGCTCAGTCGTGTCTGACTCTTCGTGACTCCAGGGACTGTAGTAAAAAGGCTCCTCTGTCTATGGAATTCTCCAGGCAAGAATACTGGAGTGGGCTGCCATTCCTTTCTCCAGGGGATGGAGATTTGGCTTAAAGAAATGGGATTTTAAACGTGGTTAGGTAAATCTAGATTAAAGAGGAGAATTATCACTTTTGTAACTTTGGATTAAGAATGATATAAGCAGTTGGTGATTAATGAAGGCTCAAAGGTAATTAAACCTGGAGTACAAAATCTTTGCCTGTCTTGTTTGCTGCTCTGGTACTGGTTCCTAGTGGGCTTGCCAGGTGGCACAGTGGTAAAGAATCCACCTGCCAATGCAAGAGACGCAGGTTCAATCCATGGGTCAGAAAGATCCTCCGGAGGAGGAAATGGCAGCTCACTCCAGTATTCTTGCCTGGAAAATTCCATGGACAGAGGAGCCTGGTGGGCTGAGTCCATGGGGTTACAAAGAGTTTGACATGGCTGAGCGACTGAGCAGGCACACACTGGTACCTAGTAGATGTTCCATAAATATATGGCGAATGAAGAACATGAAAGAAGAAAGAGAAGGTGGCTGCTGGGGAAGTAGCAGTGGAGAACTGTGAAGAACACCAGGAAGATGAATTTTAAAAGTAGCTAAGACATTTCAGAGTTTTTTGAAGGTCTCTTTTAACCCAGGCAACATAATCTTATTGTCAGTTGCTCTGCTCTACTAACTGAAAGTGTGGATGGCAAAAAGATTTTGTATTGATTATCAGCTACTGTTTTTGTTCAGTCGCTCAGTCGTGTCCGACTCTTTGTGACCCCGTGGACTGCAGCATGCCAGGTTTCCCTGTCCTTCACCATCGCCAGGAGTTTGTTCAAACTCATGTTCATTGGGTTGGTGATGCCATCCAACTATCTCATCCTCTGTCATCCCTTCTCCTCCTGCCCTCAATCTTTATCAGCATCAGTCTTTTCCAGTGAGTTGACTCTCTGCATCATGTGGCCAAAGTATTGGAGCTTTAGCATCAGTTCTTCCAATGAGTATTTAGGACTGATTTTCTTTAGGATTACTGGTTTGATCTCTTTGCTCTCCAGGGGACTCTGAAGAATCTTCTCCAGCACCACAGTTCGAAAGCATCAGTTCTTTGGTGCTCAGCTTTCTTTATGGTCCAACTCTCACATCCATACATGAGTACTGGAAAAACCATTGTTTTGACTGTATGGACCTTTGTTGATGAAGTGATGCCTTTGCTTGTCTTTTTTTTACTTTAAAAAAAGTATTTATTTTTAACTGATTGATGATTGGCTTATATTATTGGTTTGATTTCTGTCATACATCAACATGAAATAACTATAGGTGTGTCTGTGGTTGAATCTCCCTCCCACCTCATGCCTATTCCCACCCCTCTAGGTTATTATAGACTCCTGTTTGAGTTCCCTGAGTCATGCAGCAAATTCCCATTGGCTGTCTATTTACATATATTAGTGTATGTCTTTGCTTTTTAATACACTAAGTTTGCCATAGCTTTTCTTCCAAGGAGCAAGTGTCTTTTAATTTCATGGCTGCAGTCACCATCTGCAGTGATTTTGGAGCCCAAGAAAACACAGTCCATTGTTTTCCATTGTTTCCTCATCTATTTGCCATGAAGTGATGGGACTGGGTGTCATGATCTTTGTTTTTTGAGTGTTGCATATTAAGACAGCTTTTTCACTGTCCTCTTTCACTTTCATCAAGAGGCTCTTTAGTTCCTCATCGCTTTCGCCATTAGGGTGGTGTCATCTGCATCTGAGGTTATTGGTATTTCTCCCAGCAGTCTTGATTCCAGCTTGTGCTTCATCCAGCCTGGCATTTCACTTGATGTACTCTGCGTATAAGTTAAATAAGCAACCTTTATGTGCCCCTTTCCCAATTTTGAACCAGTCTGTTGTTCCATGTCTGGTTCTAACTGTTGCTTTTTGACCTGCATACAGGTTTCACAGGAGGCAGGTAAGGTGGTCTGGTATTCCCATCTGTTTAAGATCAGCTACTACTACTGGAATTTACATGATAGCTAGAAGATAACAGAATCTATGGTTTCAGTTCAGTTCAGTTCACTCAGTCGTGTCCGACTCTTTGCGACCTCATGAATCGCAGCATACCAGGCCTTCCTGTTCATCACCAACTCCCAGAGTTCACTCAAACTCATGTCCATCGAGTCGGTGATGCCATCCAGCCATCTCATCCTCTGTCGTCCCCTTCTCCTCCTGCCCCCAGTCCCTCCCAGCATCAGAGTCTTTTCCAGTGAGTCAACTCTTCGCATGAGGTGGCCAAAGTACTGGAGTTTCAGCTTTAGCATCATTCCTTCTAAAGAACACCCAGGGCTGATCTCCTTCAGAATGGACTATTTGGATCTCCTTGCAGTCCAAGGGATTCTCAAGAGTCTTCTCCAACACCAAAGTTCAAAAGCATCAATTCTTGGGTGCTCAGCCTTCTTCACAGTCCAACTCTCACGTCCATACATGACCACTGGAAAAACCATAGCTAAGATGGTCCTAAATCCATTTGTAATCCTAAAACTTTAGTGAACTTTAAGCAAAGAACTTCACTTCTAGTTACATATTTATGGGCCTAAAATCATTATCAACTCTTAAAATTACCAAGTAATAGCATTGGAAAATGATTCCAGAGATTATTTCTATCATCTTTCCTGAAAAACTAATTTTCAGAGATCTTATTGATATTCTGTACCATATTGAATCAGGCCTACTTTAAATTTATTTTTGAAAAAAAAATATAATTCAACATCTGTATACATGGCAAAGTGATCACCACAAGTCTAGTTACCATCCATTACCATACAGTTAACTCTGTTCACCCACCCCCAATCCCTTTTCCCCTCTGTTATCCACTAATCTGGTCTTTTTCTCAGTGTTTTTGTTTTGTTTGTTCATTTGTTTTTTGCTGTACCACATGGTATGTGGAATCTTGGTTTCCTGACCAGGAATTGAACCCATGCTCTCTGCAGTGGAAGTGCAGAGCTCTAACCATTGGGCCATGAGGGAATTCCCTATTCATTTGGTTTGTTTTTTTAGATTCCATAGACTTCCCTGGTGGTTCAGACGGTAAAGCGTCTGCCTATGATGTGGGAGACCTGGGTTCGATCCCTGGGTCGGGAAGACCCCCTGGAGAAGGAAATGGCAACCCACTCCAGTACTCTTGCCTGGAAAATCCCATGGAGAGAGGAGCCTGGTAGGCTACAGTCCATGGGGTCACAAAGTTGGACACGACTGAGCGACTAAACTTTAAACTTATGAATGAAATCATACGGTATTTGTCCTTATGTGACTTATTTTACTTATTGCTAGCATAATACCTTCAAAATCCTTCATGCTGTCATAGGATGATAATAGGATTTCATTCTTTTTTATGACTGAGTACTAGTTTGTTATGTATTTGTATACCGTATCTTTATCCATTCAATGATCCATGGAGACCTAGGTAGTTTCTGTATCTTGGTTATTGTAAATAATGCTGCAGTAAACAGGGATGCCTGTATTTTTTGAATTAATGTTTTTGTGTTCTTTGGATAAATACTCAGAAGTGAAATAGCTGAGTCATTCCCTTGTGACTCAGCTGGTAAAGAATACGCGTGCATTGCGGGAGACCTGGGTTCGATCCCTGGGTTGGGAAGATCCCCTGGAGAAGGGAAAGACTACCCACTGCAGTATTCTGGACTAGAGAATTCGTGGACTGTATAGTCCATGGGGTCGCAAAGAATTGGGCACTACTGAGCAGGGGAAAAAAAGGTAGTTCTATTCCTAATTTTTTGAAGAATCTCAATACTGCTCTCCATAATGACTGCACCGACTTTCAGTCCCACCAACACTGTATGAAAGTTCTCTTTTCTTCACATTCTTTTTGGTATTTATTACTATTATTATTTGATAATAGCCATTCTAACAGGTGCAGGGTGGTATCTCATTATGGTTTTGACTTTTGCTTCTCTAATAATTAGTGATGTTCAGCATCTTTTCTTGTGCCTATTGGCCATCTGTATGTTTTCTTTGTAAAAAATGTCTTTTGAGAGCCTCTGCCCATTAAAAATTTGTTGTTGTTGCTGAATTGTATGAGTTCTTTATATGCTTTGGATATTAGCCTTTTATGTGATATATCATTGCAAAGTCTTCTTCCCTTAGTAGTTTGACTTTTCATTTGGATGATGGTTTCCTTTGCTGTGCAGAAACACTTTAGTTTGATGTAGTCCCATTTGTTAATTTTTGCTTTTGTTGCTCTTGTTTTTGGACTCAGGTCCACATAAACATCACTAAGCCCATGTCATTAAAGTTACTGCCAGTGTTTCTCCTAGGAATTTTATGGTTTCAGGTCTTATATTCAAATCTTTAATTCGTTTTTAGTTAATTTTTGTATCTGGTATAAGATAGTAGTCTAGTTTCATTCTTTTGCCTGTGGCTGTCCAGTTTTCCAACAAACTGCTTATAGTTTTTTCTTATAAGTTATTTGGCCAAACAGTCAAAATTTGGTAAGGAAGAAGTATGAATGAGATTCATGAAAATTCATCTTTTTTTCCAAATAACTTTTTGAAGTATGATTAAATATAAGATCTATTTTTCATTTCTCTTCATTTTACAGTACTTCATTTCTGCGTAAACCGAAAGGGATACCACTGTAGGCTATTGTTATAAGAAAATCACATCTTGGTAAATTAATTTTCAAATATATAAAAGTCCATATAGCTGTAATAAATAAAATTTCGGTGTCCTATATATGTAATAGGTAGACAACAGAGGACTATTTCTGTGAGATATTACAATTTTCAACAGTAGAATTGCTCTCACTGGTTCATCTCATGTTAGCATATTTATGTTCCTTTTCCTAACTCCTCCCCCAACCCTGTCTCAACACATGAGGTATAGCACTCACTGATTATTGTGTGTGTTAGACATTTGAAAGTGTGTGGTCTTGCAAAACTGTGAGGCATATTGAAGTTCTTTATAGCATAAAGTTAGTGACATGTAGTTGCTTTAAATCATATCCACTCTTCTGGTAGCCAAAAGAAATGCAATCATGTATTAAAAGTTTCCTTGTTTATGAATAATTAAAGGTTCTCCCAAAACATTTCTAATTATTATTAGAAAATAATTTCTCTCATTTAGCAGAACTTGGGTTTGCAAAGTGCATATTGTTTTCCTGAAGGCTATTGCTTGTGAAACGTGTCATTTACCTGCATAAGAGCATATGTGTGTTAACTGTTAAAAACAGTCATGGAAGCAAAGACAGAAATTCACTTCATCAGATTAGCAGTGTTGAGATCAGTTTATTGAACATCTTTCCAATCTTCTATTGTGACTGTAGAATTTGTCCATCTTTGCAGCCCAGGTATTCCCCAGGAAGTAGGCCTCAACAGTGTCTCCTCCCTGTGATCTACTCAGGCTTGAATGGAATATGCCTTAACAGCCATTCATGTTTTCTGTCTATTTTCTCATCTGGGGACTGCTCTTTGCCCCAGACTCTGGTTGTCTCAGGAGGGAGAGCATCTTATTTCTGAAGTACGATTAATGTCTGTCACGTGTGAAGGAAGCACTCGATGAAATTACTCTCACCTCATTGCCCTTATTCTCCTCTTACTGCTGTTGCTTTTTGAAAACCATCCCCTTCATCACCTTTCACCAAAGTATGCTTTGCTAGTTTGGGGAGGTTTATGATTGTATATCTCAACTCAAATGGAGAGAGTATGCAAGTGAATTCTAATAGGGACCATCCAATAATTTTTCCACAGGTTTTAAGCAATGTGTTTTCCAGACTTTCTAAAAAGAGAGTAAATATAACACAACAGTTTATACCTAGGAAACTATCATTTAGTCCAACCATAACTTATGGAACCTTATATTAAAAGCACTCCTGTATTTTCTTCTTTGTGGGCCAACAAAAGTGTGCATGTACAGGAGAAGATAGAGATATGAGGAAGAGGGGAGTCTTTTCCAACTCTCCTTGCACACTGAGCCTTCTGAACTCATATGAGTGTGGAGAGAATAAGTAATATATGTCTGAGGATTTTTTAATTTAAGGTTAAATTGTATCCATCTGCTCCAGCTGTTTTTCACATTTGAATATTTACAGTTTTACTGAAAGTGGAAAGCAGCTATTGAGTGTTGCATGTATCATTGTAAAAAAAAGAACCTTTTCTGTCCTTAATAGGTAGAGTATCAGAATTGTACAAGAGGTTAGAGACCAAGGCTATCTTATTCAACACTGAGTTTCCAGAGGCCAACCTGGTACTTGATATCTTGTAGGTGCTCAATATATATTTAAGAGAATGAGGAATGATGATTGTTGTCCTGGTTGATAAAATACATAATGATGCCTACATTAAAAGTTTATAACTTTGTGAAAGTCAAAAGATTAAATTGCCTTTGATTATGTTTGCATAGGTACATGTATTATAAACTGTATAATTAAAGGCTTTTTATAAAAATAAAATTAATTTTGGTTTTGGCTGTGCTGAATCTTTGGAGCTTCATGTGGGCCTTCTCTAGTTATAGCTTGCTGGCTGTAGAGCACAGGTTGTGGCACATGGGCTTAGTTGCCCCTCAGCATGTGGAATCTTCCTGAACCCGGGATTGAACCCATTTCCCTGCATTGGCAAGTGGATTCCTAACCCCTGTACCACCAGGCAAGTCCCCATTTAACTGTTGATTTGCTTATTATTATTTGCTTTCCCTGGTGGCTCAGTGGTTGAGAATCTGCTAATTCTGGAGATGTGGGTTTGATCCCTCAATCAGGAAGATCCCCTGGAGGAGGAAATGGCAGCACACTTCGGTATTCTTGCCTGGTAAATCCCACGGACAGAGGAGCCAGGCAGGCTACGGTCCATGAGGGTGCAAAGTAGGATATGACTTTGCAAATAAACAATAGCAACAAGCATTAGTATTTGTTTTTTTAAACTAAATTTTAAAATCTGGTAATCTGAGAAAATTTATAAGAGGAATATTTACAGCAGTATTTTCCTGTTTCAGGGCAGTTTGAAACATACATGAGTTATCATGTTTTATTTTTTATTTTTTTTAAGGTTTTTAAAATAACATTTATTTCTTAAAAGTTAACATGTGCATAATAGGGAACCAAAAAGCACAAGAAGCAAAAAACGAAGTCATTCAGAATCACAAGCAGTTTACCGTGACATGTCCTTCTAGGTCTCGTTTGTGTATCTTCACAACTAAGCATCCATTTTTATGTAATGAAGACCTACCGTATCAGTTGTTTTGACCTAACTTAACCACTATTTCCTCTATAGTTGACTCTTGACGCCTGTGGGGTTAGGGATACTAACCTCCTCATGCAGTCAAAAATCCAGGTGTAACGTACAGTGGGCCCTTCTGTACCTGGTTCCTTCATCTCTGTGGTTCCTTGGTATTCATGGTTCCAAATTTGAGCATTACTATTGAAAAAAATCAGCCTGTTAAGTAGACCCATGCAGTCTACAGACCCATGTAGTAGAACAACCAGTGTTGTTCAAGGGTCAACTCTAGTCTAAAATTCAAAACAGAAAGTTTTCTCCCCCATCCTTGACCCCTAGCCACCTAATCCCCCTCCTCCCAGTTGATGTTGTTAGTTTCTTGCATAATTTTCCAGAAATAATTAGTTTTGAAAATTCAGCTAATTTAAATCTATTATAGAACTTTCTGTATCATTTCATATAGAGTGTATTCATTCTTTTTTGTGGCTTCATTTTCTGCTGCATGAGTCTACTACAATTTATGTAAACAATTCCTTGATAATGAACATTTAAGTTATTGCCAATATTTTACTGATACAATGATGACATGAATAACTTTGTAAAAGTCATTCTTTACACAGGTTTTCATTAGAATAAATTCCTAGATGTAAAATTGTATTAAAGTATATGTATTTATAATTTTGATAAATATTTTCCAAATTGCTTAGAGGATAGGTTTCAGTGATTTTTTTTCTTAACAATTTGCTTGACTCAAACTATTCTACCAGCTGATTTTCTGATATTCTGTAATCACACCACATAAAATTGAATCCCATAGTCCTTAGGTGAAATAAGCAACCGTGTTGATGATATGATTTAAGGAGCATTGAGTGTCCTACAGTCCAAGTATCTGTAAGTCAGCAGTGTGTCATAATGTCATTTGAGGCCATCCGTAGATCTGTATGATAATCATACCCAATAATTTTTTTGGTTATTATTTATATTCATATCTTGATAAACTATAAAGTATCTCCAAAACTTTTTTTTTTTGTGTGTGTGTGTATATTTACAGCTTATTTACTGAAAGTAAATGACAGACCATGGCCTTTTTACTATAATAACCTCTGAAATATCCAAGTTACACAGAATATTGATATTACTGTGAGGGGTGGCAGGGAGCACAGGGGGAAAGAAAGAGAAATTTAATTCTTCAAGTTTTTTTTTCCCCTTGGTTAAAATGCCTTGGAAAGTTCTAGATTTTGATGGAGATTGCATTGTACATCTGCACAGTCATTGTTTATGAACTTGTTTCTGCTGATGGAGTTAATTTTGTCTGGGCAGATGAATGTCATTCTGGAAAAAGAGTGCTGTAATCTGTGGACACTTACTGATCCCCCACCTCAAAACACTGAACATTAACAGGAGAGGGGAACTGTGGCCCCGGTAAGAGTTGAAGGTTGGTAGCTTCGGGAGCTTCCCTGTGGTCCAGGGGTTAGAACTTTGCCTTCTAGTGCAGGGGATGTGGGTTCTATCCTTGGTCAGGGAGCTAAGATCCACATGCCTCATGGCTAAAAAACCAAAACATAAAAAAGAAACAATATTGTAACAAATTCAATAAAGACTTTAAAAATGATCTACATCAAAAAAATCTTAAAAAAAAATTGAGGGTTAACTTAAAATTGGTAATTTCTGTTTAGACTAAATAGTATGGTTGTAAATTGTAGTCATCTAGGAAGGAATTTTTTTCCCCTAAGATTTACAGTATTTGCTCGTTCTTTTTCTTTCTCTTTGGAGGTTAGTAATACCCCAGGAAAACCACCTCAGGAGGGTATCAGTGGGATGGAATGAAGGGTACAAGAAAAGTAAGCCAAGAGCAGGTGAAGCAGAAGGGGATCTCTATATAACAATGTTAGGTACAGTTTTTAAGTCATTCTTGTGTTATAAATGAGAAATTTAGCATCATGGAAAACTGGAGAACATGAGCAAATAAAAAAGGCTTTGGATCGAATGAGATTATTAACAGAAGACTACTTTTCACTGCTAATTTCTATCACTAAAATCTAGTAAATCAGTGAAAAACATTTTCTTCTTGATGGTCTGTGTATGTTGTCAAACGTGAAAAAGAAAATAACTGTGATAGAAAAGAGAGAAGCTTTGGAGATCTGTGGTTTTGGTTTATGTAAAGCTGCTCTACAAGCAGTTTCTTGTTGAGTCAACAAGCCTTGTGTGTTTTGGCATAGAACTGACAATGCTAATGCCTAATCCTTTTAGAATAACCCTTTCAGGGATGTTGAGATATCCAGGCAACAAATTGATGGCAATAGAGGAGGATGAAATGTTAGGAGAACTATATCATCCATTAGGAAAAGTTGCAAAAACTGAATTTGCTGGTTTGTAGACTTGCAGTTTTCTATCTAGATGATTATTGGAATTTCTGTTACAACTTTCAGAGAATAACTTTCTCTTGGGATAACAACGAATACTTATATCAACAAGGCAGCATAGTATCAAGGAAAGAATGGAATTTGGGAACCAGGTAGATCTGAGATTGAGTCCCATCTCTGCCACTTTTTAGCTGTGTTAATTTAGACAAATTACTTTACATTGCCAAGCCTCAGTTTCCTCACTGGTAATATGGAGGACAATAGTTGTAACTTGAAGTCTTCATAAGGACTACATAGGATATTTTATGTTAACCAGCTTCCACAGTGCCTGAACTATGATAGGACTCTTTAAGTAATGGGACTCTAAGTGATAGTCTTCCCTCAGCTATCTTCTTCCTGACTCCAGAGATGCAGACAGTTGAAGTTTTAATAAATATATATGTATGATATGTCTTTAGAAAGTATTTAAGGTGGTTATAATTTGGTGATTGGACCTAATGATTTCCTAATAAAATTTGAGAATGAAGAAGTTATTTTTCCTTTTTCTTGAGAGACATTTTAAGGTTAATAACCTTTACCTTTTTTTCCTTCCATTCTGTGCATTATATTTGACGATTTTTAGGATAAGTAGTCTGGCAGCATATTGGCAAATCGCACAACAGTGTACTGGATGTCAGTAGTGGTAAATTTTATGTGTGTTGTATCACATTAAAAAAAGAGGAAATAGAACAATAGAAATAGTTCTAACTTAAAAAATATTGGCAAAGCCAGTGGTTCCAGATAAATAGCATCTGTTCATCCACTGCTTTATAGCTGAAGCATACAGCTGAAACAAGTTTTTAAAAAATGGCTGAAGATTTTGGATTGTGAAGAATATCTTTAAAAACTCATTCATTGCAAAGATGTTTATCACATAATTGTTTATAATAATGAAAAGATTGAAAGCAATCTAAATGACTTATGTTTGATAAAATGAATAGCAACAGTAATAATTAAAATTTATTCAACACTTACTGTGTACCAGACACTTCTAAGTTCGTACCAGATACTTTTAAGTATTAAGGCTTCCCTGGTGGCTCACTCAGTAAAGAGTGCCTGCAGTGCAGGATACCCAGGTTCTATCCCTGGTTTGGGAAGATCTTCTGGAGAAGGAAATGGCAACCCACTCTGGTATTCTTGCCTGGAGACTTCCATGGACAGAGGAGCCTTGTGGGCTCCAGTCCATGGGGTCACAAAGAGTCAGACATGACTGAGTGACTAACACTTTCCTTTTTCCTGTACCAGACACTTTAAGTATTTTATATGTATTAACTCATTTAATCCTAATAATAAAACTATGAAGTAGGTAGTACTGTTATTCACATTTTTACAGAGGAGGCCCAGAGGTGTTAGTAAATGGCCCAAATTCACACTGCTGGTAAATGGCAGAGCAGGATTCCTACCTAGGCATGTGAATTTGTGCCCAAATTTGAGGTATTCAGATAATGTAATATTTTGCAACGTTAAAATACTGCCTAAAACTTTTTTTTTATGACACAAAAATGATTATGGTATAACAAAGCAAAAATAAAAGTAGGATAAAAATTGAATGTGTGGCGACTGCTGGGCTCCAAACTGGGCACCAGGCCAGGTACCCATCCTCCTTCTGTGCTCTTGGACCCAGAGGCATCTGCAAATCCCTAATTGTTGCCACAGGTTCTTTCAGGTCTACATGTCTGTTGTTCCCAGAGCTCTGTAGGGCTAGAGAAAGAGGAGGAACCTATCCAGAATCTCCACAGAACAGGAAAAGGAGGGGACACTCAACAAGGAAAAACTCTTCAGTGAAAATGAAGGAAAGCCTGAGAACCAAGGCAAGATGGAAAACAGAGGCGAGCCACTGGATGTGGCAAAGCCAGGAGTAGCGTGTACTGTGGAAGACAAGGAAAAGTTAGAAGACAGGGGAAGGACAGATCACAAGGGAAAGATGGAAGATGAGGAAATTCTAAAGGATAAGGAAAGGTCAGAGAGTGAGACAAAACTAAAAGAAGGAAACCCAAAGAGCCAGGGAATGCCAGTGAATTAGGAAAAGCAAAAGAAAGAAAAGCAGAAAGCAAGGGAAAACTAAAAGAAGACAAGCCAGCCAGCGAACCAGGTGCCACCAGAAAGTACTCAGCTGGGGAGAATGTACCCAGGAAGGCCCAAAGAAAAACCAACAAAAAGGCTGGCTCTAAGTGTCTTAAGGAAATGAGGAGGCTGTACACGATATGCAATTGAGCAGTGAAGAGAAGAGAAGAGAATTGGATGAGATGGCCAGGGTGGAGGATGAGGTGAAGAAAACCAGACAGAAATTGAGGGGGTTTATGTGGATGCAAACAAGTTTATAGGACCCCTTCTACCTGAGGGGCCCAGGGGAACTCAGGGGTGGCTGCAGGGCCCCACAAAGGGACTTGGAAGACATTCCTTTTGTGTAGTGCCTCTGGCAGGCGTTTACCAGGCCTTGTGCTTTATTTAACCTTATGCTAATCCTGTGCTTTAGGTGTCACTCTTGTTAGCCAACTGCAGCCCTCTGTGTTTCAGTGGCAGATTTCCATTCATTGGATGGAAAAATGTTTATGATGCATTGTAAATTAAAAACGAAAGCAGTTTTCAGAACCATAAAATTTGTATGAGCAATAAATTTTCAACTTTGAAAAAAATTCTGCAGAAGAAAGATTGAAAGAAAATGTTTATGATGGTCATCTGTGGAAGGGTAGAATTAAGATTATTTTCTCTTGTGTTGGGGTTGGCCAAAAAGTTGTTACATAAGATGTTACAGAAAAACCCAAATGAATTTTTTGGCCAGCCTAACATATGTGTTTTGGTACTATATTAATCTTTTCAGTTGATATACATTCTCTTTATATTCAGAAAAAATAAACTATTTACAATAGCATCTCACTTAGCATTTTTATGAATCTCTAATAAAGAAAGCTGAGTGCTGAAGAATTGATGCTTTTGAACTGTGGTGTTGGAGAAGACTCTTGAGAGTCCCTTGGACTGCAAGGAGATCAAACTAGTCAATCCTAAAGGAAATCAGTCCTGAATATTTATTTCCTGAATATTCATTGGAAGGACTGATGCTAAAGCTGAAACTTCAATTCTTTGGCCACCTGATGTGAAGAACTGACTCATTTGAAAAGACCCTGATGCTGGGAAGGATTGAAGGCAGGAGAAGAGGACGACAGAGGATTAGATGGTTGGATGGCATCACTGACTTGATGGACATTAGTTTGAGCAAGCTCCAGGAATTGGTGATGGACAGGCAGGCCTGGTGTGCTGCAGTCTGTGGGGTCGCAAAGTCGGACATGACTGAGTGACTGAACTGAGAGTATTCTACATAAATGAAATATTGTTTTAGTTTTGTAAAGGACCATCTTGAGGTGATTTGTCTTCCAGCCAGTGCTTAAATCCATTCAACAAAACCCATACCAAGAAACTTTTAAAGTTAAATTTGAATACTCATTTGTTGATGGAAAATTCACTACTTTTCAAGGCAGTACAATTCATTTATAAAGATCTTTTTACTCTGAGAACTTCCAAAGCCTATGCAATCTTCCTACTCTGGAGATGATGCTAATGCTGATAATGTTTAGAGAGATTAAATAATTAACCCAAGATCACGAAGCTAGGGAATGGGAGAGTTCGGACTGATTCCTAGGTCTTTCCATTGTTAGTGTTCTTTCGGTGTCACTATACTGCTTCTGTTCTTAAATGACAACTCTTTTCTTGACTCAGGATCATAATGATGAACATCAGTTATTGTACTGTGCTGTTGCAGCAATGGCAACTGTAGAGGCTATAGGTTTATAGGTCATAGAAACTTTGCTTTGGGAGTTTTCTATCCTCTAACAATGAAGCTGTCAGGTCCCGTGCTGCTTATGAGTGTGCCAGGCCCATTATATTTTCTGATACACAACTTTTTATAGACCATGTCTGGCATTAGTTAAATGAATATCTTAATGGATTGCATTTCATGGAAGATTCAGTAAACTTTGAGGGAAGGTTTGAGGGGCTTCTCTTTTGTTTCTTCGTAGGCACATGAATGTTAATGGGTGTGCTTTGCCACTCAAACTCGGTTCTGGGCTAGTCCATATGGCTGAGCTTGCTGACTAAGTCAGATGAGGTATGTTTTTAACTACTTTACCAAAGTCCTATCAATCTGTAGCCCCATGGACAGATTTTATAAATATACGTATCAAATGCAGAAAAATAATATTTGTCCATATCTCCTTACCTACCGCTGCTTAGTTGCTCAGTCGTGTCCAAGTCTTTGCAACCCCATGGACTGTAGCCTGCCAGGCTTCTCTGTTCATGGGGTTTTCTAGGCAAGAATATTGGAGTGGACTGCCATTCCCTTCTCCAGGGGATCTTCTCAGCCCAGGGATCGAACCCATAGCTCCTGCATTGTAGGCAGATTCTTCACCGTTTGAGCCATCAGGGAAGCCCTACCTACCATTACCTCTGCTCCAAATCTTGTCCTTTTCTTTCTTGCCTTTAGGTAGGGTGCCTATACATCTGTTTCCCAGAACTATCCTGGGTTAATAATCTTTATAATTATATAAATATTATTAATAGCACCTCTTTAATTATTAAAAGAGTTATAAGTGATAAGGTGTATGATCACTGTATCTTCAT
This sequence comes from Bos javanicus, assembly GCF_032452875.1. Taxonomy (NCBI): domain Eukaryota; kingdom Metazoa; phylum Chordata; class Mammalia; order Artiodactyla; family Bovidae; genus Bos; species Bos javanicus. Next base: position 85,609,488 of record NC_083868.1, read on the forward strand.
GGCTGTGCTGACTGTGTGGCACTCCTTCTGTGTGGGTCTTTTCTTTGGAAATCCAGACACTGAGCTTTAACATCTTGATATTCAAGAGTAATTGTCAAGACTTTTTTCTTGCCCTTTTGTTTCTTAGAATCTGTTGGGCTACTCCAGCGGTGTCACATTCAAGCAGCTCTTGCCATGTTTCTGAGATCAAAGGAGACAGAGTACCTCTCACAAAGAATCTCAGCAACAGGAGTAGCAGCAATAACATCACTATTGAGTGCCTTCTGTGTGACAGGTGCTGTTCTAGGAGCTGTACGCTCACTCTCACTAAGCCTCTTAACAATCCTGAAATATAGTATTATGTTCTTTCGAGGATGAGGAAGTTAGCTTCAAAGAGTTAGGTAATATTCCCAAGATCACCTGGCTGGGGTTGAACTCAGGCCTCTATTTCCAAAGATGCTCTTTCTACTGTAGTTGGCCATGCATTGCTAAGACAATAAACTTCATATTTTCATACTTCAGTCAAGTTTTCAAATTTAATGACTTATTTATCCTCTTCTACCCTAGGAGACAGTACTCTCTGCCCTCTCTGAATGCCAGTATTCTTAGACCACTCAGAAGACTCTAAACCATATCCTGCTTGGCACTGTAGCTATTGGCACACACTGTCTATCTCCCTTGTTAGCTATACTATGTTCCTAAAAGAGTCATTTTCATCTTTGTATTTCCATACCACCCATCCTTACACATGGGTTTCCCAGGTGGCGCTAGTGGTAAAGAATCCACCTGCCAATGCAGGAGATGTGAGACCTGGGTTCAGTCCCTGGGTAGGGAAGATCTGCTGAAGAAGGGAATGGCTCCCCACTGCAGTATTCTTGCCTGGAGAATCCCATGGACAGAGGAGCCCGCAAAGAGTCAGACATTACTGAAGCAACTGAGCAAGCACAATCAAGCACGCATCCTTGCACACAGTAGCTACTCAAGAAACACTTGCTGAATAAGGAGTGAATGAGTGTCACATAGTGTTAATACTGAGATACACATACTTCAAAACCTGTCTGAGCACGATTAAGAGTAGCAACTGGCTCCCTAGCAGTTTTCTCCTCAGATGTTAACTGTATATGCATCACTTTGGAATTGTGTTAAAATACAGATTCTGGCTCATTAGGTCTGGAGTAGGGCCCCAGATTCTACAGTTCTAACAAGCTGACAGGTGATGCCCATGCTGCTAACCTGCTGTTCACACTTTGGGTAGTAAGGCCCTAGAATGAGGAAAGTGAAGAAAACACTGTGATACTTAGTTTTTTTTTTTTTCCTGTTGACACCAAAGGGAACTCTCAGCAAATAAAGGGAGTGTTTACTTCAGAGGCAGATTGCAGTGGTATGTGTTCAAAGATAAATCCATGCACATATGGACACCTTATCTTTGACAAAGGAGGCAAGAATATACAATGGATTAAAGACAATCTCTTTAACAAGTGGTGCTGGGAAATCTGGTCAACCACTTGTAAAAGAATGAAACTAGAACACTTTCTAACACCATACACAAAAATAAACTCAAAATGGATTAAAGATCTAAACGTAAGACCAGAAACTATAAAACTCCTAGAGGAGAACATAGGCAAAACACTCTCTGACATACATCACAGCAGGATCCTCTATGACCCACCTCCCAGAATATTGGAAATAAAAGCAAAAATAAACAAATGGAACCTAATTAACCTTAAAAGCTTCTGCACAGCAAAGGAAACTATTAGCAAGGTGAAAAGACAGCCTCAGAATGGGAGAAAATAATAGCAAATGAAGCAACTGACAAACAACTAATCTCAAAAATATACAAGCAACTCCTACAGCTCAACTCCAGAAAAATAAATGACCCAATCAAAAAATGGGCCAAAGAACTAAATAGACATTTCTTCAAAGAAGACATACAGATGACTAACAAACACATGAAAAGATGCTCAACATCACTCATTATCAGAGAAATGCAAATCAAAACCACTATGAGGTACCATTTCACACCAGTCAGAATGGCTGCGATCCAAAAGTCTACAAATAATAAATGCTGGAGAGGGTGTGGAGAAAAGGGAACCCTCTTACACTGTTGGTGGGAATGCAAACTAGTACAGCCACTATGGAGGAGAGTGTGGAGATTCCTTAAAAAACTGGAAATAGAACTGCCTTATGATCCAGCAATCCCACTGCTGGGCATACACACTGAGGAAACCAGAAGGGAAAGAGACACGTGTACCCCAATGTTCATCGCAGCACTGTTTATAATAGCCAGGACATGGAAGCAACCTAGATGCCCATCAGCAGATGAATGGATAAGAAAGCGGTGGTACATATACATAATGGAGTATTACTCAGCCATTCAAAAGAATACATTTGAATCAGTTCTAATGAGGTGGATGAAACTGGAGCCTATTATACAGAGTGAAGTAAGCCAGAAGGAAAAACACCAATACAGTATACTAACGCATATATATGGAATTTAGAAAGATGGTAACAATAACCCTGTGTACAAGACAGCAAAAGAGACAGTGATGTATAGAACAGTCTTATGTACTCCGTGGGAGAGGGAGAGGGTGGGAAGATTTGGGAGAATGGCATTGAAATATGTAAAATATCATGTATGAAACGAGATGCCAGTCCAGGTTCGATGCACGATACTGGACGCTTGGGGCTAGTGCACTGGGACGACCCAGAGGGATGGTATGGGGAGGGAGGAGGGTTCAGGATGGGGAACACATGTATACCTGTGGTGGATTCATTTTGATATTTGGCAGAAGTAATACAATTATGTAAAGTTTAAAAATTAAATAAAAATTAAAAAAAAAAATGGTGCATGCAAGTGTGAGCAGTGGAAGGTGATGAGTTTGTAAACAGTAACTAGATAATAAAACGCCAGGCATTGTTCTAAGAAAAAAGTATGGGAAAAGGGTTAGAAATTTGGGAGAATTTAGAAGTCAGCTCTTTCAGTCAACAAGCATTTAGTAAGTTCCTACTCTGTGTAAGTCACACGAGGCACCATCAAACATGTTTTTCCCAGGTTGCAGTGGACTGGGGACTACTGCTAACTAGCTGTGTGTTCCCCATGAGCATGGGTTCACAAATACATATGTGCACTAGAGTCACCTGGAAAGCTTGTTAAAATGCTCTTTCCTGGACGCGTTTCTCAGAGGTTTATATGGAGCAGGTGGGAGTGGGGCGCATGATTTTGCATTTCTAACCATCTCACAGGTGAAGCCAAAACTGCTGTTGTGAGGTCTACACTTTGAGAATCACTGCTCCAGGGCAGTGAACTCACTCTCTGAGGTTCCTTTCAGTGCAAAACCTGAAATTGATGTTTACCCTGAACATATTAATAAATACAAAACTTTAGGTTAGCTGGCCAGAGACCTGGGTCAGTTAACACAGTCACCTGTGCTTTGTAGGCAGTAGGAGCACCTGAAGGCGTCTACTGATACAAACAGCAAGCTCAGCTTTAATGAGACAGTTGGTTAAAAGATACACAGTTAGAAGGAGCTACAAAGAATGTCAGCTTTGGTCACTTACAGATGATTGTTTCATATTTTTATGTACATTATACATTTTAAATAATGGATAGAAAAGTTTTCTAAGTAGAAAACAAACTTTTGTTTTTAAGCCAAGGTGCAGGGTCCCTGCTATGACCTTCACATATACTTTTTCTATAAAAACATCCTTCAACTAAATGATACATGAATCACATTATTATCAACTATATTTTGATATAAAAAGTTTAAAAACCCACAAAAGAGGTAAAATTATTATATAAATGGAATAATAGGTAAAGTAGTTAAAAAAAGTAACACATGAACCAAAGTTACCTTTTTTCAAGCATATCTATTCACACCAAAGAAGGGCTATCATTTTGATTGTGTTTTAGCAATAATGTCTTTGGAAGGCAGCTCTAACTGAAATAGAGACACATTTTAATTAAGTATTCTACAGCAAATCTTTCATCTAGGGGCAACTTATGTATACTTCTAAAGTACACTTCAGTCAGTATGTATTACATATGCATGTGAATAGATACGTGTGCATGTGTGTGTTTGTGCATGTGTGTATGTTTAAGTCAGAAGGAGGTACTGTGAAGTGATCAAGTTTACCTTCAGAGTTCTCACTGGCTTCTATCCGTCTGTCTCCTCAAGAACTCAGAGTTGAAACCTGGCCATGCAAGTCCTTTGACTCCCAGTCCCTAGCCCAGTACACACACACACACACCTGCTCTGAATCATTGTTTCAGCAAAGCTTCTATTCCAATCAGACGAGTATCTTTTCTTTTATTGAAGTATAGTTGATTTACAATGTTGTGTTAGTTTCTGCTGTACAGCAGAGTGACTCAGTTATAGATATATATTCTTTTTCATGTTTTTCCGTCATGGTTTATTACAGAATATTGAATATGTTCCCTGTGCTGTATGGTAAGACCTTGTTTATTTCTGTCACCCCCAGCGAACACTAAACTGAAGGCCTTTGAGGACAGGTCATTTCTATCTATTGTTCATCCACTGAAGGCACCCGCACAGGGCTTGGTTAATGTTTTTGAATGAATGTTACTAGGTTCTGTCACCCTCAAACAGACACTTGCTGTCACTCTTCCCAGCAAGTATTTTCCCCTCTCCTTTATAAGGTCTTTTGAGGCTGCTTCAGTCTTCTCCGGAGCAGGCCTTTCCCTGAACCACTAATGCATTGAAATCTTCACCCTGTAGGTTAACATATGTACTCTAATATTTTTGCACGCAAAGATTTCGACCTTCCATAGGATTACAAGTTCTGGCAAGATTTTGCTTGCCAGATTTTTTTTTGTTTCACAGGATTACAAATTCTGGCAAGACTGTTTTCCCACAGTTTTAGAGCAAGAATGTAATTCTGAGATTAATTCTTCTCCCCTTTTTGTTTCCTGGAGCAAATTTTTCATAAGTGTTAACGACTGTTAATCACCTGATGCATTCTTTTCTCCACTATGATACATAAGCATCAATATATGTTCTATATCACCTTTTCCCCACCCTTCCTTGCTAACTTAACCCTCTTCAGTGGCTCTCCTCCTCCTCAGGATGAAGTGGGCCCTTCGCGCTCAGCTTGTGTTCACTTTCTGTCTTTGTCTCTTACACTTCCTTCCAGCTCTGGGGTCCCCATGCCTACGCCTGCCACCTGATAAGTTTCACCTCACTTTGTTGCAGCTTGCCTTCAGGTCTCCTGAGTGCTTGACACACATCCTAACCCTGTGCTAACACATCGTTTTCTACTTAAATTATCTTATTTCTGCTCTCGTTCCCATCTAGATTTTAAATGCCTTTAGGATAGAGCCCAGTTATTATTCATTTGTCACTTTTTAAGGAGGGAAGCATAAAGAACATGTGTTGGGCACATAGATTCTTAGTAGATATTTCTTCAGTGTTGAATATGTAAATAATTCTTTGTCCCAAAGGAATGACTCTTTAATGTGGATGTGTCAAGCACTTCAGCAAGTCCCTAGAGGACCTATTTTAGAGGTGGGAGGACTGGTTTTCTCAGATCATACTAGAAGGTGGTTATCTATGCCTTGCTCCAATCTTAGATATCTTTCAACCAAATTGCAGACTAGAGGAAGAGAGAAAACAGCTGTTGCTCTTTTCTCTCCCAGTCCTTGGCTTCTCACAAATGGACGTGAACATTCCTTCAGTTCAGTTCAGGTCAGTCACTCAGTCGTGTCTGACTCTTTGCGACCCCATGAATATTCCTTAGGGTGTGGTATTTTGGAATCTAGAGCTTTGGAACTGTTGGCTCATCATTCTCAGGAAATAATGGTAAAAGGAAAAGTGGCTCTGATTGCTGGTGTTCAAACGTACATGTCTACAGTCAGCCCACATCCCAGAATCTTACCCCTCTTCACCTCTGCCTGACTGCGTCCCTAAGGCAAAAACTGTGTTTCATTATACCAGCCCACTCAGACTGTATATTACACAGAGTTGTCCAGTCAAAGAATTGTGTGCCACGAAGGAGACCTGGGTTGTGATTCTAGCTTTAGGAAGAAGGGGCTAATTTATACTTTGGGTCTCACTTGGTACATCTTCCAGTTGAGAAAGTAGAACTGCATTGTCTTGCTACATTATCTTCAGTTTTCTCTCTGATACTCATTTTAACCTGATGTCATTAAAAAAGGAATGAGATAATAAGAGAAAAGAAAAGTGGTAGGGGTGTTTGACAAGATCATGGTTTGGTTGAGGGTTCACATTTGGTGGCAATTTTGTCTCCAGAACTACATCCCTGGATGTGACAAGTGTAGATTCCATCTTATTGATCGGGCAGGCTCATCCCAATGGATTAGGGATCCTCTAGATCAGTACACTGCCTGGAAAAAGCACAGCTAATCTTAGAGAATGCTTTTTGAAAAGTGGAGATACTAGATTTAAAGTAACTTGCTTTCATCCTTTCTGTCAAAAACCCCAATTCATATTATTGCTTGCTTGCTCAAAAGCTGTTATTCCAGTGTGCTTTAAAAAGAGTTCCTGAGCATCTAGGTAATTAGAAAAAGATCAGTTTTATCTCTCCAATGATCAGTTTTTGATTATTGGAAAAGCCAGCTGAATTTTCATACTCTAACTTACACAGCATTTACTTACACATGGAAATGTGTTTTCTAGGCAAAACCATCGAACTTCTTAAAAATCTTCATTTAAATAATTACATTTGCTAGAATAATAATCTTCACTGCTCTGAAACACTATTGGTTTTTTAATCTTAGAATTGCTTAGTTTATTTTAAAAAGTGCAGTATGTGTTCCTTGCTGGAAAAAAGTCAGAAAATATAATCAAGTAAAAAGAAAGTAGAAAAGATCATCCATATAGAGACCACTTTAACATGTTTCTCTCTCCCTGTCAGACTTTTACATTTATGTATATACATGTGACTGCACTATACGTACTACTCTTCAGTTTCCTTTTTTTCATATTAGTATTTTGCCAGTATCCTCCTATGTCTGTGTACACGTGGATCTTCAAAAAGCTCCAGATTCAGAGTGAGACAGTGGTATGTTTTTGGGCTGCTTAACCTAAGTCTCAGCCCTGTCATCTTTAAAATGACAATTCTAACTACAGCTGCTTCAAAACATTGTTGAAAGGATTGAAGGAGATATTGCATTTAACTCAGAGTTTGGCCCTAATTATAGCTACCTCAAAGCATTGTTGAAAGGATTGAATGAGATACTGCATTTAATTCAGAGTTTGGTCAGTGGAACTTGACAAAGTTAATATTAATACTATTCATCTTAATGACTTTATAGTATTCCATTATATGGAAGCACCATGATCTATTGAACCATTTACTTACTAATGGACATTTAGTGTCCCCCCTTTTATGTGCAGTTATAAACACAAAATGCCATGCTGAACATCCTTTTACACACATAATGGACAATATATACAATTATTTCCTTGGCATAAACTCTTGTAAATGGGAAGGGATTGCTGGGATACAGGGTATCTGCATTTTAAATGTGCATATTAATGGATTTCTCCCTAAGAGATGCTGTACCGTCTGAACTCCTCTGACAGTTTTTCTTTCAGTTTTTCTTAGTGCTGTTTGTTATACAGAAGTTTGTTGCTGTTGTTTTCTTTTATACCTTCTGGCTTTTATTTAACCATAATAAGGTTAAATAAATAGTTTCGTATCATTCCTTTTAGAAACTAACTTTATAGCTTAAAGTCACAGCTAAGGTAATACATAAGTATATTTTTGTATATGATTTGAGGTAGATAAGGATTAATGAAAATCTATGTCTTTTTTTTTCCACGGTGAATGGTGCACTATGCATGTATATATACCTCAAGCATAAAACACTTTATGTAGTAATATTCTGAAGCTTGTTTTTTCTCACTCAGTGATATGTTTTAGGAATCTCTTTTGTGCCAGTATAGAGGGATTGATCTCACCCTTTCCTACTTATGTATTATATTCATAGTATTTGGCCAATCCCCTGTGGTCGTTTGTAGTTTCCGATTTTTCACTGCTCAGCTAGTGCTGTGACCTTGTACTTGTGCACATGTGCCAGTGTTTGTCATGGGAAAGTGGAATTGCTGGGTCTTGGGCTATGCATGTCTTTCATCTTAACAGATACTGCAAAAATTGGCTTCTAAATTGGCTTACCAATTTTACATTCATACCAGTAGTGTCTGAGAGCAGCCCTCTCTATTTAAAATGTCGTTTTTACTGCTACCAAATTCCCAGATTCTGTTTATTATATTGCTTTGTCTGTTTCACTAACATCTTGCTTTTTTGGCAGAATTTGGGAGATCCATGAACCAGAGCCAGGCCTAAAAGCCATAGATAGTTTCTACTTTTTCAAATCATATATGACAACTTTTCCCTATAATCAGCACCAAGAATGCTTGAGTGGGCTTAGGTGTAAGGTTGTCTTCCCTTCTTTCCTACAAAGGTGTTAGAGTTTTAAAGTAACTATTTGGGGGAACATTCCCCTGGAGAAGGGAATGGCAACCCACTCCAGTATTCTTGCCTGGAGAATTCCATGGACAGAGGCTATAGTCCATGGGGTCAAGAAAGAGTCAGACACGACTGAGCGAGTAGCACTTTCAGTTTCACTCTAAAACTATTTAAAGGCATAGCTGTTAATACTGTATAACTTTGACTAATGCAAGGAGACAGGAATTAGGGAGAGTGTAAAATATTTCTCTGTGTGCCCTTTTAAAATTCTACCTCTCTGTGAGATGGGAAAATAGACAGAGTAACAAAGTTTTCCAGTTCTTACATGCTTCTGTGATAGCTGTCACCTCCCCCTTCGTCTTCTCCTAGGGGTCAAACCCTAGGAATATTGATAGGAAGAAGAGGTCTCTCACCATTGCTGCTACTGTTTTGCCTGTTTTCTCCCCTTTGGGTTTGGAGAGTGATTTAGACTATATGACATTATAATTTAATAATGAACATCATCATAACTGGGGGCCCAGGAGATACAAATTATCTACTCAGGAGATACAAACAGAACACACACTGTTTAATTACTGAAGCTTTACAGAATGCTTTGCCACCTGGTAGAACAAATCGTTTCTCCTATTTCTTTCTTAACATTTTTTAGACTGTCATCACACATTTATTCTTCCAAATAGAGTTTAGAATTAGTCTCTAAGGTTAAAAATAGCATTAGGGCTTTTATTTTGTTTATATTACATCTGTACACTTAGTTGGAAAGAATTAATCTGTTTATCATTGAGTCTTCTCAGTCAGAAAAATGGTATATCTTTCCATTTTTCAAAATCTTCTTTTGTATTCTTTAGTAGAGTTTGAGTTGTTTTTATAGATATATTTTTTCCTGATTTTACTTTGTCCCCATTTAAAAAAGGTTTGATTGCAATATTAACTATAATAGACATTCCCAGAGTCAAATGGTTTTACACACACACACGCACACGCAAACACAGTTGTTATACTAAGTAGGGCTAGCAGGAGTCATTAGAACTTTATCTCATAGTCATTAGAGAAAAGCCGTTTCTAAATTCTTTGATCATTGGAGTAGAGTTCAAAATTCTGTGTCCCATGGGAAAATAGATACTGTTTAATATCTTGGCTATCTTTAATATTCATTTATGTGAAAATATTGGTCACTTGGAAGTAACAGATCTTCTATTAATGATGTTTCTTTTATCAGAGGAGTTTTGGAATAGGGTTATTAGTGTGTAATTAGCCACATTAAAACATTCCCATTAGACCAATTGATTAATCTCAATATTTCATTGTATTACATATATATTATAGCAAAGCTACAGATGCTATTTGTGGGTTATGGCATTTTGTATGTGATTTCATTTTCTTTTTTATAAAATTAACTATTTTATTAAATATTTCAAAAAGATTTCAAAATACCACCTGAACATAAAATCCCCTTTATTCCACATTTCATCCTTCTTCCCAAGGCATTTCTGGATGGAATGAGGCCCTACTACCAACAGATCTCAAGATGGTTCCCTGTTTTGTTGACATTGCTATTGCTTCTCATCATGATGAGTAAAATTATAAAGTCTGTATTCTTTCTGGAGGCCCACTGTGGAACTGAGGTCACCCTAGATGCAATAAATTCTTATTCAAGAGTATGTGCAGACTAGGTTATATTTCTGTCCAAAGTCCAGGACCTGGATATTCAGAGTTGACTGGAATAACCTCATAGTATTTTTCTTACCAGGGACTGAACTGGGTTCTCTTTCAACTAGAGTTGTTTGGAGCCTCATAGATAGTATCTAGCTAGGAGAGGCTGCCCTTGGAAAACTATGGACTCCTTGATCCTGGTGGCTTCAGATACTTTATTTAAATGGGATTAGAATTCACAGTAGTGTATAATTCACTGTTAGTGTTAGTTGTTCAGTTGTGTCCAACCCTTTGTGACTCCATGAACTATACTCCATCAGTATCCTCTGTCTATGAAGAATTCTCCAGGCAAGAATACTGGAGTGGGTACCCATTCCCTGCTCCAGGGGATCTTTCCAACCCAGGAATCGATTCCATGTCTCCTTCATTGCAGACACCAGGGAAGCCCTGCAAATTGAAATCACTGCAAACTGAGGCCAAACTAAAGCAAGTTGAAAACCCAAAAGAATAGTCAACAGAAAGGTCATTGTTTGGAACTTCTAGCAACTCTCAAAGGTTCCAGTTGGCTCCCATTTGCTGATTCATGGACCCTCCTGGGAAGTCTTCAAGAATTAACATGGTTTTAAAGAAGTGAAAAAGTAAGATTAAAATGTTAGTAAGAGAAGCAAAACAAAGTGAGGAGAATTAGGAATCAAACTTGATTTTTTGTCTATCATCATGAATTTAAAATTGGGAGTTACTATTTAGTTAATTTCAAGAATATTTCAAGTATTAGGGATTTGAAGAAGATACAGTTTCTTTTGCTTTGCTATTGGGTTCAATTTAAGTTCTGTTAAATCTCTAAAAATCAATATTAAGTATATGTATTATGTGACAGTTCCATCTAAAGTATCTCGTATAGAATATAGGGCAGATACAATGGAGCGGCCAAGCACATGTAATTTACCCCACAAATCTAAAGCACTTCTACATTGATTTTTTTTTTTTTTTTTGCAGTTTTCTAGCCCCCAGTCACTGAACAGAGAAAAGATGGCTTACTTTCATAGCATGGTGATACTTAACAGCTACAAAATGTTCATCTGTCATGCCCTCTAATTCAGGACTGTCTTTTTGTTACCTTTCTTGATAGGCTTTTTTAGGTCATTTAAAAAATTCTTGTCTTCTCTAAAATGTTATGACAAGAAAATCAAATGGTTTTTAAAATGTTCTGATTTGTTGATTAATTTTGCCTCTAAAATTATATTATACTAGTGTTGTTTTTAATGCTTTAACTATTTCCAAATGTAATTATCTTGAAATAACTATGAATAGAAAATTGTGTATAACTGAAAAGACAGGCTTTCATAATGTATTAAAGTACCTAATTTAGTAACTAAGAATAAAAAGGACACACAGAAACCATTTTTGAGACTGTAATTATAAGTTAAGTCACTATTAAAATGACATGTATATATATTTCCAGTTTAAAATAATTAAAGCTTTTTTCCCCCAAATGCTTTCACTCACAAGAGGAGACAGTTGTGAACTTATGAGTTCATATATACACAAAAATATTGCATGGCTTCATGTACCATACATAACAAAAAAAGGATCTATCTCTATTGTTCAGAGCAGTGTAAACAAGTGATATTTGATTCCCTCCACCTCACCACCTTCACTAAATGCACATTTGCTTACATTTTAACCAGTGTAGCCAACTGTGAAATATGGTCAGATTAATATTTGAAAACCTGAATAATAGTAGAGTGACAATACTTAAACATAACCAAGCCTTAGGGATGTTGTATGTCTCTAGCTGTAGCTGCCCTCTCCCATTTTATTTACTCATAAGTATCATTAATACCAAAGATATATAACCTTTGGTGCCAATGCGTCACTTTCTCTCTTCAAGTCTTTAGTAGTTGCATGCTTATCTATTTCAGTCAAATGTATTTCTTATCAAAAAAAGAGTGAGAGAGCTGACAATACAGTGTTATCGAATTTTTTCAGCTGAGACCCACATGTCATTCAGCATTCAGACATGCTTGCGCTTGATTGATGGATGGGTTTGTGACAAATAAAACTAGGATCAACAGCTTTGCACCTTTTCCCCCATCAGAGACCAGAGTAAAGCATAACTCTGTAACAATAGTGGGATTAGGGATGCATTAGCTCTCCATCGACCAAAACCATCCATTCCCATCAATACTTCGCACGTAATAACCTGAAGCTATGATAAGGAAACAAAAGAAGGAGAAAAGGGACAGGAGAAAACAAATCAATAATAGAAGGGAATGTCTGGAAGATGCACTGTCCAAATGAAGATTTTTTTTCCCACACTGCTGGACTAATGTCCCTGAATCCACGTGGAGACAATACCTCACCCAGAATTTTGGTGGGGGAGCAGATTGGTACTTGGTTTAAACACAGGTTTGATATCTGAGGATTGATATTTAGACTAGGTTTTTTTTTTTTTTTCCTTCAGGGCAAAAGAAGCATTACAGAATTTACTATTAACCTGTGTCCCTAAAACTGCTCTTAAAGAAAAGGGGTGTTTTCACCTGAATGATTCAGACTGTGTGGCCGCTTCAGGGATAATTGGAACTCTCCTGTGTGGATATGGTTTTAATGTCCAGATGCTTAGCCTCGTCACAAATATTCCCTTAAATATGGGTTAGTATGAAGAATCTTAATTAACCAATTTACTGAGATTTACATAAAGCATATATTTTCCCTTACCAGACACAGACTGATGCTCCCTTTATGAAAACTAATACCTGTCCTAGAAGAGTCTTACTTTTTTAGATAGATTTTTTTTTGTAAAATCTTTCCACATAAAAATGTATCTTCATTCTCAATTCATAGAATATTTTGATGATAATTTCATCATTTCCCCCACAAACAATGGACCGTTAAGCTTATTTATTCAGGTTTTTTGTTCCTTTTCTTTTGAGAGCTTTTGATTTTTGTATTACCTATCATATTTATCCTAATTTACAATTTATTCTAATTGGCCATTGAGTGGGCCAGTATGGTTTTCTCCTGGTGAGGATGAACATTAGTGATATTTGTTCAGAAGAAGAGGTGTGAAGGGAGGAAAAGCCCAAGTTCTAATTGTGGAGCCACTGATCTTGGGAAAGGCACTTCATCATTTTACTTATAAGAAGAGAATGATATTGTCTAATTCATCATTATCATCAATGTCACCATCATTATTAATATTATCATTATTCTGCATTGACATGCTGTAGGGCTTCATTTTCTTAAAGTTTGCAAAGTGTTGAGAAGAAAAAAGCCATTTAGTTCCATTCTCTTTTTCTAGTTCTGTGGGGAGATGGATGTCCAGTCTCTTTATTTTAGAGAAAGTAGAAGGAAAAGAGAGAAACCGTTCCGTATCCAAACAACTGTGTACAAAATCCTTAGGATAGTTGACAGTTTTTTCTAAACTATAGGCTGGGGAATCCAAGAGATTAAAAAAATTTCTAGAATAAAAAAATGTTAAGGATTTTCTAATATCTTATTCATAGAATAAATTCTACTTGCATTCCTTGAGCTCAAATCTTATTTCAGGCAGTAAAAGTCAATTATATGTGGTTATGAGATCATCTGTATGTGTAAAGGCAGATTTTGGCTTATGTTAATGAAGGTCATGGGTATAGTAGTCAGGAAATGTAGTGGTGTTTATAATTATAAAGAGACTAACTGCATTTTAATTATGATTTTAGAAGTTTTCTTTGGACCTGAAATAGTTAAAATTGTTAAAGCCACATATACCTGACATTTCAGGTCATATAGCAATTATATAAATATATATATCATCATAGCTGACACTTTCTCTGAAAATTTCTGTCTGAACTGAAAACCTTTTAGGTAACAAGCTTGATTAAAGGCATATGGTCCACTTTTTTTGGACCCCAAATTTGACCTATTTTATAATTGGTACGATCCAGTGGGTATTTTCTTTAAGATCCTAATACAAGACCAATCTTGGGGGCACTCCAAGTAAGTGATTTTGTGGGGCACTTCTGCTGAAGATGAATGAGCCCCAACATCCAATTCTGATACCTGTGACCAGGTTTGTTTCATCTTCAATGAGACCACTCATTGCTTCCACATACGTTCCCGTAACATTTAAAGCTGATGCTGGCCTCTGACTCTAGCCACCTTTATAACCATATGGAGGAAGAGTTCCAGGGTTTTTCAGAGGCCCAGGATTTTAATATAAAAGATCATTAATAAGCCCAGTCTGTGTTTTAATGTAAATGGGAGCATGACCTATGCTACTATTACAAAATATATAGTATGTGGCTGACCGGTAGCTTTTCTTTCCTACATAGTCAAATTTCAAGCTTTCTGTAAAAGCTTTTTAAAACACTTCCATCTATGACCTTATACAGAACTCTGTAATTTGGTTCCATTTAAGGGTCTGTAAGTGAAGAAACAGGGTTCACATATATATGTATGTGTAGGAACTCAGACAGGACAAAGCAGTACCCCTGCATGCCAGGAATACATGTAACCTTTGGTTGATGTTTTAATATATGTTACTTTACTGTATTATCTATTTGCTTTGTGTATATCTTCCAGTTCAGTTCAGTCCCTCAGGCTCTTTGTGACCCCACGGCTGCAGCACGCCAGGCTTCCCTGTCCATCACCAACTGCTTGTAGCCTACTCAAACTCATGTCCATCGACTTGGTGATGCCATCCAACCATTTCATCCTCTGTTGTCCTCTTCTCCTCCCACCTTCAATCTTTCCCAGCATCAGGGTCTTTTCAAATGAGTCCGTTCTTTGCATTAGGTGGCTAAAGTATTGAAGTTTCAGCTTTAACATCAGTCCTTCCAATTAGTCTTTGATTAGAAATCAGTCCTTTAGGATGGACTGGTTGGATCTCCTTGCAGTCCAAGGGACTCTGGAGTCTTCTCCAACACCGCAGTTCAAAAGCATCAATTCTTCAGCATTCAGCTTTCTTTACAGTCCAACTCTCACATCCATACATGACTACTGGAAAAACCATAGCTTTGATTAGATGGACCTTTATTGGTAAAGTAATGTCTGCTTTTTTAATATGCTGTCTAGGTTGGTCATAGCTTTTCTTCCAAGGAGCAAGCATCTTTTAATTTCATGACTGCAGTCACCATCTGCAGTGGTTTGGAGCCCAAGAAAACAAAGTCAGTCACTATTTCAATTGTTTCCCCATAGATTTGCCATGAAGTGATGGGACCAGATGCCATGATCCTAATTTCCTGGATGTTGAGTTTTAAGCCAACTTTTTCACTCTCCTCTTTCACTTTCATCAAGAGGCTCTTTAGTTCTTCCCTTTCTGCCATACGTGTGGTGTCATTTGCATATCTGAGGTTATTGATATTTCTCCCTGCTATCTTGATTCCAGCTTGTGCTTCATCGAGCCTGGAATTTCACATGATGTACTGTTTATATAACTTAAATAAGTAGGGTGACAATATATAGGGTCCTTGATGTACTCCTTTTCCGATTTGGAAGCAGTCTGTTATTCCACATCCAGTTCTAACTGTTGCTTCTTGACCTGCATGCAAATTTCTCAGGAGGCAGGTCAGGTGGTTTGGTATTCCCATCTCTTGAAGAATTTTCCACAGATTATTGTGATCCACACAGTCAAAGGTTTTGTCATAGTCAAGAAAGCAGAAGTAGATGTTTTTCTGGAACTCTCTTGCTTTTTCAATGACCCAACGGATGTTGGCAATTTGATTTTTGATTCTTCTGCTTTTTCTAAATCCTAAATCCAGCTTCAACATCTGGAAGTTCAGGATGCACATACTGCTGAAGCCTTGCTTGCAGAATTTTAAGTATTACTTTGCTAGCGTGTGAGATGAGTGCAGTTGTGTGGTAGTTTGAACATTCTTTGGCATTGCCTTTCCTTGGGGTTGGAATGAAAACTAACCTTTTCCAGTCCTGTGGCCACTGCTGAGTTTTCCAAATTTGCTGGCATATTGAGTGCAGCACTTCCACAGCATCATCTTTTCGGATTTGAAATAGCTCAACAGGAATTCCATCACCTCCACTAGCTTTGTTCGTAGTGACGCTTCCTAAGGCCCACTTGACTTCACATTCCAGGATGTCTGGCTCTAAGTGAGTGATCACATCATTGTGGTTATCTGGGTCATGAAGATCTTTTTTGTATAGTTCTGTGTATTCTTGCCACCTCTTCTTATATCTTCTGCTTCTGTTAGGTCCATACCATTTCTGTCCTTTATTGTGCCCATCTTTGCTTGAAATGTTGCCTTGGTATCTCTAATTTTCTTGAAGAGATCTCTAGTCTTTCCCATTCTGTTGTTTTCCTCTATTTCTTTGCATTGATCACTGAGGAAGGCTTTCTTATCTCTCCTTGCTATTCTTTGGAACTCTGCATTCAAATGGCTGTAGCTTTCCTTTTCTCTTTTGCTTTTTCCTTCTCTTCTTTTCACAGCTATTTGTAAGGCCTCCCCAGACAGCCGTTTTGCTTTTTTGCATTTCTTTTCCATGGGGATGGTCTTGATCCCTGTCTCCTGTACAGTGTCACGAACCTCCGTCCATAGCTCTTCAGGCACTCTATCAGATCTAATCCCTTGGATCTGTTTGTCACTCCCACTGTATAATCATAAGGGATTTGATTTAGGTCATACCCAAATGATCTAGTGGTTTTCCCTACTTTCTTCAATTTAAGTCTGAATTTGGCAATAAAGAGTTCATGATCTGAGCCACAGTTAGCTCCCGGTCTTGTTTTTGCTGACTGTATAGAGAGAGCTTCTCCATCTTTGGCTGCAAAGAATATTATCAGTCTGATTTCGGTATTGACCATCTGGTCTTGCTTCATTTTGTACTCCAAGGCCAAATTCCAGGACAGAGTAAATCCCTGGAAGCAATGTTTGTGTCTTGTCCAGGACTCTGTACACAATGAAATATAGTGCATGTGGGCATTCTAGAAATGTTAATCATATTGAGAGGATTATACAAATATATTCATGAGGATAAATATATACACATTTCCTATGGGATTGGCAATCATAAATAATTATAATGTTTTTGGACAAATTATACTGAAAACAAAGCATGCAGCGTAATATTAAATGGAAAGGTCTATTTTTTGTCATTTTGGTACTGAACTGAACTGAGAGTCGTCTTCATAAAATTTGTATCAGTTTGCTTAATTGAAACTATGTATACTAACTCAGGTTCTATCAGAATACAAACATAAAATATTAAGTCTAATGTAAAACACTGTGACTAGAATATAAAATATAAAGTAGATTTTCTCCAAGCTTGAGAAGTTTTTTCTTCTCTTTTCCTGCCAAGTGCCAAATCTCTTCCTGGTTTCTCTCATATTCAGAAAGGATCAGAAATGCTCTAAGACTAGGTTCATCTAACTATTGCCTGCCTGCCTGCTGCCTGTTTTCCTAAGTGAAACTTCCTTATAACACAGCCATACCCATTTTTAAACTGAATTTTCTGTGACTGATTTTGTATTACAAGAGCTGAGTTGAGTAGTTGGGACAGATACTCTATGTTATAGGTTGAAATGTGTGCTTCCCTCCCCACCAGCTCCATTTGTTGAAGTCCTGACCCCAGTATTTCTGAATATGATCTTATTTGGGGAAATAGGGTTATTGCATATTTAATCAGTTAGGTTAGGATGAAGTCATATTGGAGGAGAATGTGACCCTGATCCAATATGACTGGTATCCTTATAAAAACGAGAAATTTGGACACAAGCATGTACACAGGAAAAGCACCATGTGAAGCTGACAACAGAGATGAGGGTGATGCAGCCAAGGAATGCTAAGGATTGCCCGCAAACCACCAGGGTTAGGTAAGACGTGAGACGGATGGCTTGCAGCCATCAGAAGGAACCGGCCCTGCTGACACCTTCGTCTTAACTTCTAACCTCCACAATTGTGAGGCACTACTTCCTGTTGTTTAAGCCACCCAGTGTGGAGTCCTTTGCTAGAGTTGCTCTCGCAAACCAATATATTGTATAACTCACAAAGCCTATAGTATTAAGTAATGGCTTTTTACAGAAAAAGTTTGCCACTTCTGCTGTAGGGCTCTGGCTTAATCTTGGTGGAATTAGAAGTAAGAACTAGTCATAAGTGACTTAATGGTTGGGTTGCCCTGGTGGCTCAGCAGTAAAGAAAACTCCTGCCAATGCAGGAGATGTAGGTTTGATCCCTGAGTCGGGAAGATACCCTGGAGAAGGAAACAGCAACCCACTCCAGTATCCTTTCCTGGGAAATCCCATGGACAGAGTAGCCTCGCAGGCTACAATCCATGGGGTCACAAAGAGTCAGTCACAGCTAAGCTCGAGCATGATTTGATGGTGGGTTATGGATCATTTTTCCTGAGGTCTTTTTTCTGGCTTCAGAAAAGTTTAGACACGATGCTTGTTGATTTTGCTTGCAGGCATGTTTTAAAATACATATACACTCACAAGTTCAAGTCTCTGCATACTGTAGCTTTCTATGAAGAAGTGTGAATAGATAATAGTGAAAAAAAATGGCTAAATGATTAAAAATTAATTTAATCTGAATCTGTGAGGTCAAAAACGGCAAGGTCAAAACAGTCATTTGACTGGATTTAGGCTTTTCAGATCTGAATGCTGTTCAATTTAGCTCTTTGCCAAGGCCCAACTTTGGTCTTAGCAAAACAGTGTCTAGTAGTTTGAAGCTCCTAAACAATCAGAACTCTTTTTATGAGAAATGTCAATGCTTTATGTATTAGTGGAACACAAACATGTGGCTTACATTTCCCTTGAAATGCACGTGAGGTTAGAATTAAAGAACTGGTTACTTGGCGAAGGTCACCATTTGGCAAGAGAATGCTTAGTTTTGCTAATCCCATCCCTATTTGGAAAACAGATGGAGACATTTTTGCCTACCTCAAAAAAGGTCTCAGTCTTTTAGTTTATAATTGATGAGCAGAAGAGAGAAACCAGTTTTGGATCCCAAGGGTAAAAAATCATCACATGCTTAAGGATTAAAAATATTTTATGTAATTCAAGATATAGTATCTGTGCCATTTTCCTCTGAATCAATACTTATTTTCCAACATTTTATTGATCCATGACCAAAGTGACAAAAGAGACTGAGTTAAAGGAAGATCCCTGGAGAATTTTCTTGCTCTGGAGAAAGAGCCTCTGTGGCGGTTAGAATAGGTGTTCTCTTGACACTGGTTTCCTGCAAGTGAGCTCTGCAGACCAGCAGCATCAGTGCCACCTGGAAGCCAGTTAGAAATGCAGAATCTTAACAGGTCCTCGTTTTAACAAGATCTCCAGGTGATTCATAAGCACATTAAAATTTCAGAAGCACTGGCCTTTGTTTCTGAACTGTTGAGACATGGACCAATGAGACAAATTTTAGCCACTTTATGCTGGCTTGTCTCCATTCTTTTGCATGACATAAAAGTATTTAGATCTTGAATCTTCTCTTTGCCAGTTTCTTTCCGTCATCCTTGAGGTCCTTGTTAGAGAATTTGGATTTTACTTTGTGTCAGTAACTTTTCTAATTGTTTTACATATATTATTTAATCCTTGAAACAAACTTACGAAGTAGCACTATTAATCTCTAGATTTGACAGATGAGGAAACTGAGGCACACAGGAAAATCTTGCCCAAACTTGGACAGCTTGTACATGATGAAACCTGTACAAACCTGTACAAACAGAACCACTAACCACTACACTGAATTGCATCTCAGTACGATGTATATTATGGAAACCCTGTTCTGAGTGTTACAGTATCCACGAAAAGTAATAGTAAGGAAGATACCATTTCATAGAAATGACAGAGGAGTCCCAAAATATACTGCAAGTAAGAGAGGCATCTTGGGTCATGAACTATTTCTTTTTTTGAACTTAAAATATAGTTATTTTTAGTATTTTTGTCCTGCTCTATGGATTGTTTCCTTTTTATTATTATTTTTTTTAATTAAAATTGATTTACAGTGTTATGGTACCCCACTCCAGTACTCTTGCCTGGAAAATCCCATGGACAGAGGAGCCTGGTAGGCTGCAGTCCATGGGGTCGCTAAGAGTCAGACACGACTGAGCGACTTCACTTTCACTTTTCACTTTCATGCGTTGGAGAAGGAAATGGCAACCCACTCCAGTGTTCTTGCCTGGAGAATCCCAGGGACGGGGGAGCCTGGTGGGCTGCCGTCTCTGGGGTCGCACAGAGTCGGACATGACTGAAGCGACTTAGCAGCAGCAGCATGCCAATTTTTGCTGTACAGCAGTGAGTCAGTTATACATATATGTGTATACATTCTTCTTTTAATATTTTTTTCCATTATGGTTTATCATAGGATATTGAATATAGTTCTCTGTGCTATATGATAGGACCTTGTTTATCTATTCTGTATATAATGGCTTATATTTGCTAACCTCAACCTCCCACTCCATCCTTCCCTGAACCCCTCCCCCTTGGCAACCACAAGTCTGTTCCCTATGTCTGTGACCGTGTTTCTGTTTAATAGATGTTTCTTTGTGCCATATTTTAGATTTCACATTTAAGTGATATCAGATGGTATCTGACTTACTTCACTTAGTATAATAAGCTCTAGCTGCATCCATGTTGCTGCAAAGGACATTCCTTTTTTCTTTTTTTATGGCTGAGTAGCATTCCATTGAATATCTGTACCACTGCTTCTTTATCCATTCGTCTGTTGATGAACGTTAGGTTGTTTCCATGCCTTGACTATCGTGAATAGTGCTGCTATGAACATAGGGGTACATGTACTTTTTTGAATTATAGTTTTGTCTGGATATATGCCAGGGAGTAGCATTGCTGGATCACATGGTAATTCTTATTTCAGTTTTCTGAGGAACCTCCATAACTGTTTTCCACAGTGGCTACACCAACTTACATTCCCACCAACAGAGTAGGAGGGGATCCTTTTTCTCCACACACTCTCCAGCATTTATTTGTAGACTTTTAATGATGGCCATTCTGATGGCATGAGTTCGTAAGTCACTGTAGTTTTGATTTGCATTTCTCTAATCTTAGCGAAGTTGAGCATCTTATGTACTCTTTCTTATACTTGCCCAAATGAGTAGGTAGAATCCTAGCATGTGTTAAAAATAGATGCAGAGGCTAGAACTTTTAGAGTTTATGCTGCTCACAATTCCAAGTAAATTTGATATATTGGAAAAACCTGGTCTTATATTCATTTCAGTTCTGCTGCGAATGTATTCTGCCTTTATATTGTTCCTGTAAGATGCCAAGCCCCAAATCCCTTGGTTTTTCTGAATATGTTTGGATACACTGAGGGCACTTCATGGCATGGTACTCAGGGTTCATTCTGTGAGACTGTTCTATGGGATTAATTCCCACCATATTCTAGACTTACATGGCTACAGAGGACTCAGAAGTTCTTCTGAGCCATTTTCTGGTGAAAATGGAGCTGTGGCCTTGGTTTAATCCATATTCTCCATCCAAATCCTTGCTCTGTTCATAAAATGATTCCACCTTCCACGTGCCCCCACAAAAGAAATGATATCACATACATGTTAATGGAAACCCATCCACACGCTAATTACCTCTCTCAGTGAAATAAATTTCAGATACTAGCAAGCAGATAGGGATATATTTGTATGTCTTTGGCAGGGTCTACTGTTGTACTCTAAGCTATTTTGGTCATGTGAGAAGTAGGGGTAGAGGGGATTACTTGAGGAGGTTAATGGATATACTTCCTGCTCCACTGAGCAGGACAAACTTCCTGTCTACTTTCTGGGATCGACTGGTCCTCAGCACAATTTAGTATCACTGGGAGATGTAAAGTGGTGGTGTAGTACAAAGAGCACTACATTAGGATTTTGAAGACCCAATGCTAACTTACTAGCTATGTAAACTTGGGTGAGTTACTTTGACAATACTGGAAACAGGGGTTTGTGATTCTTACCTAAGGATCTTCGTGAGAATTAAATGAGGTCACTTGTGTAAAGGTCCCAGCATGATGCCTGCTACGTTGTAAGTATTCAGTACGTGTTCATTTTTTTCCCCCTTTCTTGTAGCTGCCGTCTTGGGACTTGGGGTCCACTTTGTGTTTTTTGTTGTTATAATTTTATTGAAGTATAATTGATTTACAATGTTGTATTTAATTTCTGCTATACAGCAAAGGGACACAGTTTTATATATATATATATATATATATATATATATATTCTTTCTCATATCCTTTTCTATTATGGTTTATCAAAGGATATTGAATATAGTTCACTGTGTATACAGTAAGATCTTGTTGTTTGCATCTATTAATCCCAAACTCCTAGTCCTTCCCTCCCCTATCTGTCTTGACAGAAACTAATTTTTTCTTATGTAACTGAAACTTTTTGTTTTAAATTGGAGTAAGATGCACAGTGGTAAAGAATCCTCCTGCCAATGCAGGAGACACATGAGACTCTGGTTGGATCCCTGGGATGAGAAGATCCCCTGGGGGAGGAAAGGGCAACCCCCTCCAGTATTCTTGCCTGGAAAATGCCATGGACAGAAGAGCCTGGCGGGCTACAGTCCATAGAGCTGCAAAGAATCAGACATGACTGAGGACACACACACACACACACACACACACACACAGTTGCTTTACAATGTTGTGTTAGTGTCTGCTGTACAGCAAAGTGAATCAGCTATACATATTGGGGTCAACTTTGAGCATAAGTTCACACAACTGGTGAGTTCTGCTGTCGGTCCTCTACCCCTTTAATTCGTTCCCGTAAAGTCTTCCCCTCCAAGTCTTCTCCTGGAGAACATACAGCCATTTTCAGTATCCTGCCCTGGCTTTGGTTTCTCCTCAGTCTTGCTCCTGTAGTATGACCCTTATAACTGATATCAGCCCCATGGCCAAGAGTCTCAGCTATCTTGAGTCCTGCACTCCCGGCAGGCTGGGTGGGAGCTAGAGGCTCAGTAGAGAGCTAAACTGGTGAGGACCAAAGCACTTGGGTTTCTAGTGGCTTTGGTTCTATGCATGTATGTGTTTTAGGGAGAAACTATTATTAGTACTAAAACATAACAGTTTTATAGATTACTTATCATATGCCATGTGCTTTATGTTCCTTTCCTCACTTATCCTCATAGCAGCTTTGCAAGATAGATATTATTACTGCCACTTTGCCAGTGAGAAAATACGCTCTGAGAATTTAAGTAACTTGCTTAAAGTAATACAGTTTGTAAGTGGCTGTGGTAGAGAAAAGGCTATTTCTGCATGCTCAGTCATGTCTGACTCTTTGTGACCCCATGGACTGTAGCCCGCCAGGGTCCTCTGTCCATGGGATTTTCCCAGCAAGAATACTGAAGTAGGTTGCCATTTCATCCTCCAGGGGATCTTCCCAACCCAGGGATCGAAACCACGTGTCCTGCATTGGCACTGAGGTTCTTTACCGCTGAGCCACCAGGGAACCACACTATTTTTTCTAACTGGGCAAGTAGTATTTACCAGGCTGTCTTGTAATTCAGTTCGGGTTGTGTGATTGTTTTTTAGCTGATGCATCTGGATGGAAGTGACGTAAGTCATTTCCAGGACCGATTGTCTCTAGGTTCTGCTTTCCCTACCAGGATAGCAGAGGTACAGGATAAAGGAATTATCATCTCTTATCAGACTTATGACATGAACAAGAATAAATCTTATTGAAGATTTTGGGGCTTAGTTGAGTGACAAACTGGGTTTTAGAGCAAGTTGTTGGGACCCCAACATTCTAACACACTGTGCTGTAGTGTCTTGATATTGACACTAATGACAGACATTAGAGAGTGAACAAAATTTGAATGAAGAGAAAGATAAAAGCTAAAAATGTGCTTTGCTTTTGAAAAAATAATATTGATTACAATTATTTGAGTGAATTAACACATAATTACCACTCAAAAAATGACTATTGGTAAGCATTATTTCATTTCAGAGTTGATTCTCTATATTTAAAGGTGTGAACAGTAAGTTACAAGCCATGCCCAGTCTCAGTGCTTAGAGATACACATTTGATGGCCATGATTGTTCTAGGCATAATAGTCATGTTCACAACTGTAAAAAGTTAGAATAATATGGGTTACAAGTGAACAAATGTTGGAAGAAGGCCATCCATTTTAAAATTCTTAAACATAGTGGTTACAGGCTGACCTGAATCATAGTGAATTTTAAGCCACAATGAGATATTATACAGATACTCCAGAGGCTGTTGGAAGAACCTCAAACTTTTTTTATTTTTTTTTTAGTCATGTATTTACTCATAAGTAGATTAGTTTTATCAGTTGGGCCACATAATTAAAAATACCTCAAAGGCACTGTTTGTGTATTATAGGTTTTATGTAACATATAAACATATATACAAACCTCTAATAGAATTATAACAGTTACTTTCTTGAACAGTAAATTGATTAGAATATTCCCTTTTAGTATCAGAAAACTCAGACCTGAGAGTTCCCTGGTGGTCCAGTGGGTAAGAATCTGCCTGCCAGTGCAGGAGACAGGGGTTTGATTCCTGGTCCCAGAAGATCCCGTGCACCACGGGTCAACTAAGCCCCTACGCCACAACTGCTGTGCCCAACTACTGAAGCCCTGGTGCTAGAGCCTGTGCTCCACAGCAAGAGAATCCTGTGTACTGCAACAAAGAGCAGCCCACGCTCACTCTAACTAGAGAAAGCCTGCACAGAACACGGAAGATCCAGCACAGCCCCCTGGCTCCAAAAAAAAATAGATTTTTTTTTTTTTAAAAAGAAAGAAAACTCAGACCTTTTTAAAAGGAACTTAAACACAGAAGGGTGTATTTTCAATAATAGCAAACTTACAAAGCATCCTCTCTAGACATAGACAGCTCTCATTTAATTTTCACAATAACCCCAGGAAGAAATGGAGGCCAGAGAGAGGTTGAGTAACTTCTCCAATGTTGCACAGCTTGTAAAGGGAAGAGCCAAAATTTGAACTCAGCCAGTCCAGTTCAGAATCTGTGGTCCTTCACCACGCTATGCACACTGCTGCCTCTCAACAACACTGTGGTAATGCTACCTACGGGCCGGGCACTGGTGAGGCATGCTCACTGTTTACTCCTCTTTTTGTCTGCAGAGAGCTTAATCTGACAAATCAGTGTGGACTTGCCCAAACCTTTATTTTGATCATGTTTCAGACTTATGCCCTTAGGGTCAATATCTTGCTGCCAGAGAAATTAGAGGAAATTTAATGAACAATTCAGTAGGTAGACTATTCCAGCACAAGGATTTTGAAAAGAACTTCCAGTTTTGGCAGACAAAAATTATGATTAAAAGGACAGGGTAATGCCAGAGTTTATGAAAAACCATACTGAACAACATTAATAGATATTACTTAGAGTTTTCTATGGGTCAGGGTCAGGTTTTATATCATTATTTTACTTCTATCTCAGAACAACTCCATAAAGTATATATTATTTAACCAAATCTCACATGTCATAGATTATAAATTCCACAATTTATTTACTAGTAAGAAAAAAGCTTTACTATTTAAACCAAGACATATCATCAGTTTTAAGATGCATTCTTATATCAGAGATGTTAAAATGTGAAAGAATATGCGCCTTAACTCTGAGGACTATGATATACTCCCCACACTACAGAAGAGGAGATAGACTTAATGAGGTTAAGTTGTCAGAGATCACATGGTTAGCCAGCAGTAGACCCAGGGCTCACATTCAGGTGGGTCTAAATTGAAGCCCATGCTCTTAACTGTTTGATGGAGTATGTCTCAGTTTGTCATCCTTTTAGCTTATAATGAAAAAAGAACATTTTTTCATATAAGATTTTACTTTATGAAGCCATTGCTTGGCCTGCTGTTCAGTTCACAAACAAAGTACAGTTTTCTCTACTTTTAATAACTCAAGATGTTTCATAACTATGTCGTGGTTTGAGATTTGAGAACAAGCAAACAAGACCACACGAAGCTTAAAGAAGCACAGAACAACTTCATAAAAATATTTTTAGCAATAAAGACCCACAGGACAGAAAAACAGAAAATGCATACGTACTTGACTCAGAGTCCCAGTTTTCTTTTTTTTTTTTTTCCAGGAGGCGACAGCAGCTTTAAACATTGCCTTCCTCCTGCGTAGGACTATGCACGCACAGTACACAACTGCAGTTCTTGTCCTAAAAGCACTGTGGGCCATTGTTTTGTGAGTGTCTCTTGAGGCCGAGGGAAAATGTTATTGGTGGTCTGAAAGAATAGGTTTTAATATAGACATTTAATTCTCTTTCCATATACTCCATGATTAAAACAAGGTTTGCCCCATGTTCTATTTTTTTTTTTTTAAGCCATCTTTACTCACATTAACAAAACAGCATACTGACTGTGGCTGTGACTTTGGCGTTGACTGTCTTAAATTTATTTATTTTTAAAATTTATTTTATCAAGGTATAGTTGATTTTTAGTATTGTTTAATTTCTGCTGTACAGCAAGTGACTCAGTTACACATATATGCATTCTTTTTTTCCATTATGGTTTATCACAAGATATTGAATAGTTGCCTGTACTGTATAGTGAGACCTTGCTGTTTATCCATTCTCCATGTAATAGTTTGCATCTACTAGTCCCAAACTCCCAATTCATCCCTCTCTGGCCTTTAAGAACTACAGATCTGTCCTCTATATGTCTGTGAGTCTATTTGTTTGACTGCCTTCAAGTTTAGATCGAACTTGATTTCTGTCTCTCATATTATATCCAGGTATTGAATGAAATCTGGTTGCACTGACAAAATGTAATATTATTTGTCCTCCCCCAAATCCTAAACTGAATGGCAATATAGTTTATTGATAGATTTAATTGTTTTTAAAATTAGTTTATAAGATTATGAAAAGAATGTACTACTCCTTAGCAATTACTGAAATAAGTAAAACATTTAAATTCACAAAGGCCCTGAACAGTGAAGCAAAAAAAAAAAAAAAATATATATATACACACACACACACACACACACACACACACACACATGTAAAAATATAAGTATAAATGTAATTTACAAAAGTGAGATTTGGAACATTCAAAGTTATTGCTGTCACTCATGGTAATAATAATGTATCTAGGCTATAGAAATAATATGCATTTTATTTTAAAAATCTGAAAATATAGACAAATACAAAGAAGAAAGTGAAAACATCCTAGATCCAACTTCTGAGATTGTTATAGTTCTGAGAGATTAGAAAGTTGGAAGAGTAGCAGTTTAGATTCAAACTCAGGTTTAACTAGAAACCATATACTTTTTTTTAACTATACTGTGTTGCCTTCTAATATCACTTTAAACTATACTCACTGGGTGCTAGATCAACAAATGTAGTTTCATTCGAAGAAGGCTGAATATGGAACATTCTGATAAGACTTAACACTTACATAAACATAGCCAGAAAAGAAAATGTTAAAATGTTCACACAGATTGGAAGCCTGGGCTTGGGTCCAGTTGTTCATACGCTAGGATAAATGTCTGAGTTCTGTTGGGATTACATGGTCAGTTCTAATCTATTCAGTTTCACTGACATGAGCTCTTATTATGTGCTGGATACTGTGTGAGGTATTTTATACATACAGCATTTCTCCCCGGTAACTCTGCAAGTTTGGTAATCATTGGCACATACTTTAAAGATGAGAAAACAAAAATAAAGATGAGAAAAATGGAGCTAAGACAGGTTAGGAGACTTATTCTGGTAAATGGTGGAGCCTCATGAGATATGCACCCAGCTCTGTGCACCCCAAAGTTATGTTCCTTGATGTCTGGACAATACTGGATCCCATCCTCAAGGAACTTAGAGTCTAATAGGATATGATATAATTGTAGAAATAACTAAGACATAAGAAAGGATACAAAACCAACCAACCAAGATATAAACAGAGTGTTAGAAGAATTCAGATCCAGACATGCCTATCTAGCTCTGTGTGGGAGTTAGGAATGAAAGGAGATGGAGAGCAGGAAAGCACTCCCATTAAGAGCCTGGATGGGAAAAGGGACTAAAAGGAAGAATGAAAGAGATGTGATGAAGGCTGAGTGGAACAAAATTGAATCAAGAAGAAAAAATAGAAATCTAATGTGTTGGTGACATACAAGGTGTGAGTAAGAAGTAAGGAGGGATAAAATTAGAAAGGCAACTTTGGCTATAATATTTTTGAAGGTTTGAGCCTCAAGGGGAGAAGTTTGTATGTAATTCACCAGGCGGTGAGGCTCCCTGGGAAGTGTCTGAGTAGAGGGAGACCTTAGGAAGATTGATCAGGTGGTAGTATGGAGAGGAAGCAGGCCAGTTCATTGAAAGTCAGTTCCCTTGGCTTTCAGCAAGATACATATTACTATCCTCATTTAAGGATGAAGAAATTGAGGGTCAGAGGGACTAAGTAGCTTGCCCCAGATTACAGTAAATAGAAAAGCCAGGACTTGAATCAAGTCCCTCCAACTCCAGAGCCTCACTCTGTCACTAGACTAACTACTTCAAGTGAGGTCCGTGGACTGAAGTCTCGGCCCCCAGACCACCTGACAACTCATTAGAAATGCAGACCTACTGAGTCAGAATATGCGTTTTCACATGATATACGCCCCCTAAACTACTAGGTGACATTTTTTCCCTTTAGAGTGATCTGTATAATTACTGGAAAAATCATTTAGTTGGCTGCAAATCCAATTGTTTGATAGTTTCCTCACATAAAGAACTATCTAAGGAAAGGGGCCTTCAGGATTTTGTACTCACTGGCAGACAAATCAGGAATTTAAAACCCGAAGTTCTAACTAGCTGTGTGGCCTTGAGCAAGTCCCTTCACCTCTTTGAATTTTAGTTTCCTTATCTGCATAATAGCCTGTAGGAATTAAATAAGGTGATACCTGTGAAAAGAGCTCATACACTGGAAAATCATCATAAACATAAAAAATGCTGTTACTAGGAGATAGAGCAATGAGATACCTTATTAAAAAAAATAGGAAAGAAAAGGAGGGAGGTCAGGGAAAGAGACGAAGGAAGGAAGAAAGGGTAAAAAGAAAAGAGAGGCAAGGACAATATTTAAAAAAAGCAACAGAAGGAAAACCAGTCACTGCCGCAGGGGTTTGGAGAACTTATGGGTAGAAGAAGGTAAAGGAATCTGGGAAATCTAATTTCTGTTCCACATAGGTGTTGATGAAGATACCGAGACCACACCGCACATGGAATTGGGAAGAGTGTTAACAAGGGCCTGTGTGGTCTTGGCCCAAAGTAACAAACTCGAGGCCGGTAAAGTCATAAAAAATTAGTCAGATAGTACTTAAAGGAATGAGAAACAGTTCATCTGAGGAAAAATTACTATAGATTTTTAATCTTGAGCAGAGACGCTTACATACTGAATTAATAATGGAACATTTGTTATCCATTTACTGTAGTTACCACATAAAACCAAGATACACTAATTGATTTCAAGCAGGAGACTCTTTAGCTCAGACAGTGAGGGAGGTTAGACAACGAACACATTAAAAGGAGATTATGGACTCCTCATTCCTAATTCTGTTGGTATGTATTTATTGAAGGCCTACTATTTGCCAGGCATTGTGCTAAGAGTTAGGACTACAAAATGCATAAAACACAGTTTCTTCCTCAATTAAGTAACAATTCAGCAGAAAAAAAGATACAAGTTATTATAATGCACCATAAAAAGTGAAAAACTTCATAAAATGGTTATAAATAAGAGGATAGGAAAATTTAGAGGCAAGAAAGTATTAACTTCAGATGTAGAAAGTATCAAGAAAGGCATACTACCTTTTATAAAATTTTATTCTTTGGTCTTCTAAGAATAGAAGACCTGAACTAACCATCTGCTGAGATTCTTTCTTATTTTGTAATACTGTGACTGTTCTTACCATGTTATCAAATAATCGATTAAGTTTGAATACATTTGGAACTGTGGGAAAACTAAGGGAGCAGTAACCCTGGCATCACTTGACTATGGAAAACCATGTCTATACAATATTTCAAAAGTAAGAAAAAACTGAGGAAAAAAAAAGCCTCAAGTTTTAATTCCACCAAACAACCAGTCAGTGTATTGAGACATTAATGTCAATTCATTCTGTTGATTTGTTGGTCCCATGGTGACACAAACCTATAAAGAGAATATAAATGTATAAAAAAACTAATCAATCACTGATCACCCCCCTTCCCTCCTAAATCCATTTAAATTAAAATATTTCTGAGGTAAGGAAGGGGAAGTAATGGTTATAGTATGTACTGTGAAGGTAGTTTGTATGGATGAACAAGTTAAATTTTTTTATACTGGTCACCAGGAAAAATCTGGGAAAAACTGCCTTTCTGCATGTTGTAAAGTTCTGACATAATAAAAATCAAGTGGAATATATTTAAAGAGTTCTAGTATACTGAATCTGCTAATCAGTTATTTGAGCTTTTATCAGTTAAAAGCTTATAAAGAAGAAAATGCTGCAAACCAGAAAATATTTTTTTTCTATTTTTGTAATTGCTGTAAGGCTAAGTAATACACTGAGATAATTTTAGAAGAATTTAGACAGATTAAAGATATCTGGATGGGGGCAAAAACATGTTAGAATTTATCAACAGAATGGAATAGAATGTTAGTCAAAAATTTTTTAATGTAGTTTCACATATATAATAGATTAACTGAATATTTTTTGGATGACTATTGATAAATGCATAAGCTCTGGGTTTGCTGAACTTCTGAAGGACATGTGCCTGTAATTGGCCTTTCTCATTTCTGTCTTGTTAACAAGTATATAAATAAGAGAAGGCTTCAGTAATTGGCTCAGAGTTACTAATGAATTAATTAACTTCAGTCTATTTTACCTAACCTTTAATAATAAGAGTCTTTTTATTTTTTTGGTTCAGCAATAGGTCTGACAGACTGAAAAAACAGACATGCAGCAAAGCTCTTGAAAATTAATGAGAAACGAGGAAAGAATCAATGTACATTCTGCTTGCAGAGAACTGACACAAAAAAGACACAATAAACCATGAACAAACACAGTCAGTTTAAAAAATAGGTTAGAAAAAGTGGGCAAATTCAATTATAGAAGTAATTAGAAGATATAGGGCAAGGCTGCCTTTTGGGACTGTGCCAGAAAACATGAATTAATATGAGTGAATAGAAAGAACCCATGTAGTAATTAAGAAGCAATCACCTATGGCAATGAGTACCTGAAAACAGGCTGCAAACTATTAATTCAGTGATCAAAAATATTTTTAGATGATTAATATGGCAAATTTATTTTAAAAGACTAATTTCTGGAAAGATATCAAGACAATAGCACACTATTTGTTCCTCTGGCATTTATATAGCTAATTAAATTTTATAATTTGCAACAACAGTCATTATTATCTGAAAACAGTAAAAGCAATATTTCGCCTCCTTTTTAAAAAACAGTGGTTCTAAAATCATTGTTAAATCCAGCTCCTGCTGTCCTCCTATAAGTGCCTAAGCTTTGACTGTTACATCCTTTCAATGTGCATTTTCCTTATAAGTCTGTGTTTGAGTAACATTAAAAATTTGAATTAATGTACATATTCTCAAAGGTTTTGTAAGTTCCCATACTTGGGCAGGGATTCCACAAACTGTTTAATTTCAACAATAACAAATAAAAGCAGTTTAATGTACTATTTGTGTATCAAAGACTTTCTTACTTGGTCAACAGAGGTCTGTTACTTCAGTACACACCGTTCCTCCCCCTAGAACACAAAGGCATAGACACGTTACAGTGAAGAGTGCTTAACAACACACAGAAGGCTAATGGCTTCTGAAATAGGTGATTATCAGAGACCCGTAGAGCAAGATGAGGGTCTGGCTGGTAATAAATAACCTTGCAATATGAATTATTCTATTTCTACAGCTTTTTAAAAAATGTACATTTCATTTGTTGATCAGAAAAGTCTGGAAAATACTGTTTCTTTGGAAATAACAGGAAGCTACTAAAACGAATCAGTGTCTCTGTGGGGAGTTATTGAACACCTACTAAGGGCCTAAGGCATGAAAGTCAATCCTGAAATGCTAACCTTGTAACAGATATTTATATGTGTATGCATGTATGATTTCCTTTTGGAAGTCAATGAGCAGAAACCTTTGTATGCCATGCTTTAGAGATGCTAGATTTTTAGTTACTAAATTTGTTCATGGAGTATTACTGTTTTTGAGGTTAAGATATTAAATTCATTACCTACAAAACAAGCTAGAAACTCACTGAGTGTCCCTGTTGCAGACGACATGGAGGTACAGAGTATAGGTATTTGAGAAGAATAAACATGAGAGGTTTTAACAAGATACCAAATTAAGCTGATATTAGACCTATCCAGTTCTTTAATTATTTGTATTTCTCTTATTTTCTTAAACTAGGTGCTTTTGAAAAAAACATATGAGAGAAAATAGCCTCTAACAGAGGTCTCTCAGTCTCCGAGTTTGCTTCATGTTGTTCAGTATCATAACTTAGGTGTGACAACAGCAGACAGACAACTCTGCCAGCTAGATGATGCTGATGACAGAGAGCTTCCCAAGAGGCAGGCAATTGGGAACTAGTGAAGTGAGTACAGCTTAGAGGTGTGGGGCTGAGGGGCTGCCAGCTGAACAGGACCCACTCACCATGAAATGTTAATGTGTCAATGAAGGCGGAAAGCATGAATGAACTACAAAGAAACTGAAAATGACTCAGCTGGTTGGAAATGGAATTTGGGCTCTTTGCCAAAGTAAGGTGTTTAAGGGCACATGCCCTAACACCTCGGGAATAAAAGGCTGCCCCTGAATTTGAAAAGACAAAATATTTTGAAGAAAGACAAATGGCTTTTTTCATCAGAAATAGACTTCCTTTTTTTCTTTTTTCTTCCTTTCCATACAACATTTTCTGAGTTCCTACTTTTTGCCAGATTCTGGGTTAGGGATGAAGAACAGAGGGAGGGAGAACAGAATATAAAGGTAAATGAGACCCAGCACCTCTTTCAAAGCTGCTGTCCTAGAGGAAGGACAGATGGAAGCAACTGCAATAAAAGATTTTAATAAAATAATTGCAAAAGAGGGGAAGAGGTAACTTGTGATAGTGCAGAGGAAGGAGGCAATTAGTTAGGGGGCTATATAGTAGATCAAAAAAGGTTTTCATAGAAGAGGTGGCAATTATGCCAGTCTTTGAAGAATAATGGTGCTTCCCTAGTGGCTCAGTTGGTAAAGAATCTGCCTGCAATGCAGGAGGCCCCAGTTTGATTCCTGGGTCAGGAAGATCCACTGGAGAAGGAATAGGCTACCCACTCCAGTATTCTTCGGCTTCCCTGGTGGTAAAGGCTTCAGCTAGTAAAGAATCTGCCTGCAATGTGGGACACCTGGGTTCAATCCCTGGGTTGGGAAGATCCTCCTGGAGAAGGGAATGGCTACCCACTCCAGTATTCTGGCTTGGAGAATTCCATGGACTATAGTCTATGGAGTCACAAAGAGTTGGACATGACTGAGCAACTTTTACTTTCACATTTTCTTGAAGAATAATAGGCAGAACTGGAAGAGGAGAATTTTAGCTGGAGGAAACTTTCTTTTATCCTGCTATCATCTCTGACTTCCTCTTTTGCAGATCAAAGTTATTTTAGGAAGAGAAGATAGACAAGACAACCATGATGTGTGTACCTGAGGATGGTGATTGTGCGTGTTGGGGTGGATGGGGAGGAGGATGGGTGTGAGAAGAAAGATTGGGTGGTATGGGGATTTCTTTAGAGTTTATAATATATTGTCCTCATTTACCAAATTTTGCCTCCTCCAGGTTAGTATTTTTTTTTTTCAGACATACTCTTTTTCAATATTTGAATGATGTTTTGATTCTATTTTGATTCCATGTGACTCTCCAATAGCTTTTATTTTTTTATGTTTGATGGCTTAGTCATTTTGGACAATGATAAGTTTCTTATTCTAATTTATAACTTGATTCCTGTGGATTGTGCTGTATTTATACTTGTACCTAGTTATTCCTTTATTAATATCTTTTCTTTTTCTCATTAAATATTTAAGTATTTACTACTTGATAAGTATCTTGCTAGGCATATTCTTCCCTTGCTTCTAGCTTGGAATATGAAACATGGAAGTTATTTAAAATGCACTATCTAAAAGATCAGACTTATGCATATGGTTCGGAGAAGGCAGTGGCACCCCACTCCAGTACTTTGCCTGGAAAATCCCATGGATGGAGGAGCCTGGTGGCTGCTGTCTATGGGGTCACACAGAGTCGGACACGACTGAAGTGACGCAGCAGCAGCAGCAGCAGCAGCATGCATATGGTTGAATCTTATTCAGTGTTGAACATCAAAACTAATCATGTTTTTGACTGATCTATTAGTCAGTGGGGCCATGTATACTGGTCTACTTAGTTCTTAAGATGTTTTCAAAGGAAGACTATAGAGCAACAGCCTTGTTAAGATAATCACAGCAGACTTATCTTTAAATGGAAAATTTCAGGCTGGTATGAGTCAAAAAATTTCCTATGTACAAAACAAGACTTATTTACTAGATAGTTCAGTTCATTTCACAGTCACTCAGTCGTGTCCGACTCTTTGAGACCCCATGGACTGCAGCACGCCAGGCTTCCGTGTCCATTTACTAGATATATAAAATCTAAACCTCCGTGTCTGTCTAGAGGCTAAGAAAAGTATCACACGTGAGCATTAATTCATTCAGTGGATTTTTAAAGTAGTACTCTGCTAGAAACTAGGGATATAAAAATGATTAAAAATGAGCTTTGCCCTTAAGGAACTTACTCCCACAAGAAATAAATGAGTCAGATAAGTAAATCAGTTATTATAACTGATGAGGTATTAAAGTACAGCTTTCTGTGAAAGCACAAAAAAAGGGGAGATCTCGATTGGGACAGTAAGGTAAGAAGATAAAATACCAGAGGTTAAAGTTTAGGAACAAGAATTTAATTAGCTGAAGAAGGGCACCAAGGGCCAAGGAAAGGTGATGTATAAAATAGCATGATGAGCTTGGAAATGTCTTTTTGCAAACTTACAAAGAATTGGCTCCGTATTAAAAGAAGGGTGAGTGGAATGGTTAAAATACCCCTTACACAGATCAGACTCTCTCTGAGGTCTTCAGGGCCTTGTCTCATTTCCTTTTTCCTAATTCCTTTTCTTTTGCCCAAGGTTTTTGGATAGAACCGTATCAAAAGTCTAGTCTATGGTAATTTTAGAATTTGAGCTGCTGGCCTGCTGATGGGGTAAGTCAAATGGGCGTTCATGCTAATAACCTAGGTGAGAGCACAGAAGAGCAGTCATGGATGGGATCCCAGTATACTTGTGTGTGCCTCAGCAAGTTGTTGACTGTATGGAAATGATTTCTTTTTCTATGCCAGTGTTTCCTTTTGTCTGAATTCAGAGCCTTGAATAGGCTAACTTGTTGCAAAGGTCTCAAAAGTTTTACTTCATGAACAACATCAAGAAAAGGAGTTGAGACAGTTCTCAGGATTAGCTCTAGTGTATCTAGTATATCACATGGTAAAGGTGCTTATTAGAAATGTCTACTCTACCCACCTAATTCCTTTCCTAATTCCTTATCTTTCAGGAATCAGCTTAAATGACTTTTTTTTTTTTTCTGAGAAGCTTTGTCTCATCTTCTGTATTAGATCATGTCCCTCTGTTATATGCTTTCTTAGCACCCTGCAATTTTCCTTTGTAGTGCTGAATATGACTCCAGTTAAATACTAAATTATGTAATTAATGCTTTCACACCAGACTCTTTAAGTAGAATATTAGCTTTATGAGGGCAGGAGCTAGATTTTATGCTGCTGTATCTGCAATGCCTAGCAGCATTCCTGGCTCATAGCAGATGCTCAGTATTGATTTTTTGAAAATAATTCAGTTACTTGTTATCCCAGTTCCATTCAACAAATTGAAAAGTAGCAGAGCTTCTAAGTAAAACCAGATCTGTAGATCCTAGAGCTAACGGGAACTCCCAGGAATCTCGCAAAACTAACACAGGCTTCTAGGAGAGTTCAAATGATGGCTCTGGGTTATCTCCTCTTATTATTCTACCTGACCTCTCCTGATGGTATTTTGGCTCAAAACTAACCCAGCACCTTCTCATTCATTCGTGTCAGCAACTTGTTATTGTAACTTGCTTGCCTCAGGCCAGAGCTTCCTTCATTATTGAGTGCCAGATATGTTTGTCACTGTGCCAAATACTTGGGATAAAAACTTGGAAAGGCATGGACTTGACCTCAGGAGAGCCATAGGCTGCCATGAAGTGACAAGATCAGAGCAAGCTTCATCAATCTCCAGGGAACCATTGCTTGGAATTAGAAGACCATTGCCCTTTTAGAATAAAGAATTTGATCACTGTGAAAATGCACATCACCTTGGAAATCATAATTATTGTTAGCTGTTATCAAGTACTTCTGCCTTCATATAAATGAAAAATTGAGGAGCAGGTTTTGGCTCCGAGGTGTAGAAGGACAGAGAAAAGGCCTTTGGGAGTGTGAGAAGAAGAGGGACAGGAGAGCTAGTAAGTTGGGAAAGAGGTAAAAATGAAATAGCTAGAGCAACAGTGCCTAGCACATAGTAGACACAATTTACTCAAGGCAGTGCTTGAATAAAGGGCAAGTTTTACCTTAGGCTGTTTCTTTAGGTAGCTAGTGATTTCTGGTTGAGTAAAAGTTTACAAAATAGGAAACAGATGGCTCCAGCTGTTTGGGGTTGACGCCAAATCCCAGTTATGCTCACAAAGTAGGACTTCACAGGGAGACCGTACAAGATGTATTTTTTTTTTTTTTCTCTTCTAGCACCGTGAATTCAAGATTTCCATTTACTCTGGGGTGGTGGGGTGATAAATTGGGAGATTGGAATTAACATGTATGTTCAATTCAGTCACTCAGTCGTGTCCGACTCTTTGCGACCCCATGAATCTAGGGCCTCCCTGTCCATCACCAACTCCTGGAGTTCACTCAGACTCACGTACATCGAGTCAGTGCCACTGATCTCCAGTAGCATATTGGGTGCCTACTGTACTACTATATATAAAATAGTTAACTAATAAGGACCTTCGGTATAGCACGGGGAACTCTACTCTGTAATGGCCTATATGGGAAAAGAATCTTAAAAAACAGTGGATATTTGTATATGTATATCTGATTCACGTTGGTGTACACCTGAAACTAATACAACATTGTAAGTTAGCTATACCCCAATAAAAATTTAAAAGTTCAGTATCAAAAAAAGTTAGCATGATGGTAAAGAATCCACCTGCCAGTGAAGGAGAGACAAGAGACTAGGGTTCAATCCCTGGGTCGGGAAGATCCCCTTGGAAGAGGAAATGGCAACTGACTCCAGTATTCTTACTTGGAAAATCCTATGGACAGAGGAGCCTGTCAGGCTACAGTCCGTGGTGTTGCAGAGTCAAACATGACTGAGCGACTAAGCACAAATCAGAAAAAAAAAAAAAAAAAGGTTATATAAAGGAGTCATACACTGTTTTCAAAGGTTCCATGTAAGCTTGAGCTTAGATGCATATGCTGGGTTCTCTTAGCTATTTCAAACATTTTTTTAATCAAAGAAACTCCAATAGACTTAAATTGGTTATGAGAACTAGTGATGATGTTTCAAAAGAGGACAAATATACCATAATGGTGTCTGAATACTA
Organism: Bos javanicus; assembly: GCF_032452875.1. Taxonomy (NCBI): domain Eukaryota; kingdom Metazoa; phylum Chordata; class Mammalia; order Artiodactyla; family Bovidae; genus Bos; species Bos javanicus. The sequence goes on from NC_083868.1 coordinate 85,647,119, forward strand.
AGATTTTTTTCTATGTCTGTGAGTATAATGCTTGCTTACACATACTAGCAAAGAACACAATTAGCATACTAATTTGATTCTCTACCTAAAGAATGAAGAATTGCTTTGACACAGACAGCTGTCCTTGAATGGCTGGGGTGACCTTTGGTCAGTTTTCCATCTGTCTTAGAGTAGTAAAAAGTCCAGATTTAGACACGTTTTAGCTGTATGACCTTGAGCAGCCTTCTTATGTTGCTTTTTCTCAGTATCTTCACCTGTAAAATGGAGGCACATCTAATATCTGACTCATGAGGTGGTAGTACAGGTTAAGTTAGCACCTTGCTTGCAATAGATATACCATATATATATATTTTTTTCACTCTAGTCTGAATCTGTGTATTCTGAGGAAGTCTGTAGTAGGTATAGGACTATCTACTTCTACCTGCCTCTAAAGAGAAAGAAGTAGAGAAAGATTTTAATGAATCTATTTTAAGAGAATTCTGCAGCTATGCAGAAGTCAGCACTTCTTTTTGCCCTGGCTCCCAGGGATATGAGGCTCCAAGGATAGAGGCACAGGGAGACAGCAAATGATTGCCGTTGGGGAACATCTTAGGCCCATCTCTCCAATGTCATTGGCAGCTTTAAGAATATCAGGTTGACAAATCTAAATAACACCAATTATAATTGCATGACCACAGTTTCTCAATATTGCCCTGTACTAACTTCCCTCTCCTGCCCTTTTCCCCCTCCTTAGACCAGTGGGTCTTAATCTTGGTTACACCTTGGAATCATCTGTGGAGCTTTAAAAACTACCGATGACTTGGTCCCATTCTCAGAGAGTCTGATTTTAATTGTCTTTTTAAAAGCTCTCCAGAAAGTCATTGCACTTTTGAGCACTGAAAATTTCAAAATTAATTTTGTTTTTCAATGTAAAGTCCAAGTTAACCCATGCCAAAAATGCAGTTAATAAAAAGAAATTGAGTCACAGGGCATAGAACTAATTTCATACTATTAAGAATATTTTGGTATCTTAAGGTTATTTGCTGTAAAAGTAAATGGCAACCCACTCCAGTATTCTTGCCTGGAGAATTCTATGGACAGAGGAGCCTAGTGAGCTACTGTCCATGGGATCGAAAAGAGTCAGACACGACTGAGCAACTAAGCAACACACACACACACACACACACACACACACACAGTTATTTAAAATCTAGTTTAATGTAAACACCCTCTGTCCTGCCCCGCCTCATAAAATTAAGGCTGTTGAGCCAACTTGGTATGAAAGGTACCAGGCTGGAAGGAGCAGAGCAGTAGGATTTGATCCTATCATTTACAGAAAGTTTCTTAAGAGGCAGTGGTAGTTCAGAGTGCTCTCTTGCATCTCTGGTTAGCTCTAGGGATCAAAGGATCTCCTCATTTATTAGCTCTTCTTGTTTGGCTGTTAGTTGTGCTAAATGGGTATTTTCAGCCCCACTGTCCACAAGACTTTGGTGTGTGTGTCATGATCTGCTGTGATTGAGATATGTTACAAGAAACGTGAAATGATAAGTTTTCGGGTTTAAGAATTAATTCCAGAAAACTCAAGGTTATCCTTGTAACAGCGTTGTTTTCACTCACTTGCACACCAGAACAGTATCCTGAATGGGAGAACATGGTGGAGTTACAATTACTATGGGGGACTGTCATTTGACATGTGTCCTTGTGGAACAAAGATTGGGGTTTTGCAAAAAATCCAATCTCCTAAGTCAAAAGCGTTCCTCACTGGGCCTCATTTGCAGCAGTGCATATTAATGGGGGTGGTGGAGGGAGCTGGACAAAGGGGCCTCTCTGTGTTCCAGTGCCCAGTCTTGTTTTTGGGGACAGAGAGGATCTTGTTTTCTTACATTGGGGAAGGAAGCTGGTGTACAAGGTCACACCTTAAGGCATCTTTGAACTGAAAATGGAAAAAACATCTTAAGTAACTCTACCAGGCTTTATCATCACAAAAATCAGTATATAAACAGGTCAAATGTAAACAAAATATTTTTAGGAAAAATAAGGACAAAAGTATTACATACTTAGGGGGTTCCTCTGATAATTTGAGTAATTGTGATCTGACCAGTAATTTTAATATTTTCTGCTGAACATGAAGGAATGGGGTACTCCGTTCAGCTTTTTCATTTGTTAGCTGAACTTGCTAGTTGAATAAAGAGAGAAATTGTCAGTTAGGTAATTTAGATCAACACTTTGTTGTTGTTGTTTTTTGCTTTTTTTTTGCTTTTCAGGGTTCCTGAGCAGAAGGGAAAATGAGCTTAAACATGAGGCTTGGAGGAGAAAGAAGGGCTGGGGAGAAATATGGTAAGCACTCAATAAGTGGCTGTAGGTGGTTGTCATGGTGGTGGTGATAATATTAATAAATCTCTCCTGAGAAAGTTTTCAAATCACAGGGAACTTTGATTTTTATGAGTACTTTGATTTTTATGAGTACTGAGCTATTTAAAGTATTATTTATTACTTTTGTGCTTAATTTTTTTTCTAGTAAGGAATTTGAATGCAAGATAAAGAGGGATTTTTGAAAAGCTTAGCATTCTCAAATTGAAATCACTTGAATCATGTTTTTAATTTTCCTTGTTTGTAACAAATGACTTAATTATACTTTGGCATCTTAATTTTCAGCTTCTCAACTTATTAGTGAGTAATATTATGTGGAGTCCTTTGAGTTAAATGGACACAATGTCAAATAAATTTGATTTTATTTTATAATGCAATCGATTAAATTGGGCAAGTAACATAAAATATATGTTGAAGATTTGATTCCTTGTGGCAGTATGGCAAATGAAGTGAAGGACTTTCAAAAAGTGTGATAGATTGCTGTTACCATCTTATTACTACTAATACTATTAGCAACAAAAAGTTTCAGAAAATTCATGGATACAGCTCAAGAAAAACTTGCTTATGGAGAGAAAATCAGGAATGTTTGGGGGGTACTTCCCTAATCTTTCAAAGCAGACACTATCCTGACTTCCCACAATACATTTGACTGGGTTGCTTCCTGAGACAGAAATCTGCAAGGCCTGGTCTGACACACGGCATTTGTTGCACTGCTAACATTGAAACATGGTATTTTCCTTTCCTTCCAGCTCTTAGTCTTTATTTTACTCTGCTCTTTATTTCACATTGCTTTTTATTTTACACTGACCCTAGGCTATTGGTGGCACTGTATGAAATCTCAGTTTTCTAGTCTAAAGATCTGTCACTGTTTACTGAGCTTTTATTGTCACTAGAGACAGCTTTGCATTTTAATACAGTTTCCAGTCCTCTAGGACCCTCTCCCCTGAAACAACTCCAGCTCCCCAGGGCTGCTGCAGAGTGGAGCAGAGAGAGGAGACGCTTTTGTGGACAGTGATGCTGATGGTAGATAACTCCAGCTGTCATTACAAGATCATCCAGATAAGGGGGGGACAATCAAGTAGGGCTTACAGTCCACTTGAGTTTTTCTGATTGTAAAACCAGCCATTTTTCAATTTAAATAATTTAAGGATTCCTGCTTCTCTATACTCTAAGGCTCATTTAGCCTCTTATTAGCTAACTGTTTCTCCAGTTCAAGAGGTAGAAGGGAGGAGTGCAGATTTTTTGTTATTGTTAATTCACAGCAGTGGGTAGTGGTGTGTAAATAAAAAATAAGCCAAACAAATTTGATGAGAAGAGAGAATAGAAATCCATGCAAGTAATCATAATTGATTTTTAAAAGTTAATTAAAAGGAATAAAACAGGACAAATAGTGCAGTGGCCTAGCATATTATCAACAGGCAAATGACAGAGAGGAGAATGAATTAGAAAATTGATTCCCAGCTAACTAGAACAAGACACCAGACTAACACAGCTCTTAATTTTAAACTTGAAAATCCCAAATTCTTTACTAAGTCCTTTCCTCATAGTATTCTGACAATGATATTATCTCACATTATTTCCATTGAAGGAATTGCTGGGAGGAGTTGGAGGGAAAGAACAAAATGAAGTTGTGATTTCCTAGAGAATGCAGCTCAGAACCAATTTACAGAATCACCTGTGGCACATCAGTGATGGCAAATGTAGCCAATAAACCATAGGTCTTCCTTTTTTCTCTCTTAGTTGTAAGCTTTTTTATTTTTCTCTTATAAATTTTGCAGCCTTTCCTTCTTCCTAAATTTCTATGATCAAAGACCAGTAATCTACAATATTTACTTTCAAGTAGCATATACAGGAGCTACCCCTCAGGTCATTGACTTCTACTCAAGAAAACAGACCTGAGGAAACCATCCAGTAAGAAGGCAAGGCTCTTCCTAAACCTTTCAAGAACATCTTTTGGTAGGACTATGTCTAACATTTTTGTGTAGGCATTCTTGGGCTGGGATAGTTCTAGAGAATCATGTACTAGCTGAACCCACGGGCCTGTCTTTTCCTTTGCTTAGGAGACATCTGCTCAGATGAAGACACAGATTCCCCAGTATAGAGGTCAGAGCCTGAGCTAGTAGAGTTAATTAAAGAAAATATTTCCTAACAGAAGTAGGGCTTGAATCTGATGGAGGGATATTCCTGAATTATTAGAAAGACAGTGATGACATGCAGCCTGTTGTTGAACAAGCAAGGTCTTTAGCTTACACTTGAAAAAGAATTATCTTATATAGAAGGTAACATTAATAACTAAGCAGTTACAATAGGAGGAAAGAGCAGAAAACACTGTGTTGCATTTTCTTTCTCCCCCCATCCTCTTCCCTCCCTTCCTTTCGGCAGTTCTTCCCTCCTTCCTCCTTTGCTTTCTTTTCTTTCTTTCCATTCCTACCCATCTCCCTTGTTATAAACAATGGAAGCCCATCTTTGGATTATTAGAGAATTATCATAGATCTAATTGATGCATAAGTAGACCTCAGGAGAATATGGCATATCTCTATTCAAAGAACAGATTGTAAACAGATTGATATTCTGCTTTTCTTTTTTCCTTTCCCTCTTCTCTCATTTTAGAATTAGGGAAAACAAAAATAACCAGATGTGAGTGCCAGAGAGAGCTAAAATTGCTTGTGCTTCTTCTATTTCCTTTTCTTTTTTAGACACTAGAGCACTTGGGGTGATTTTTTTTCCTGAAGCTCTGTAAGATCATGGGCCCCAATTGATTTCCTCACTACTATAGTCCTGGCATTTAGTATTGTGCCTACATATTTGTTGAGTGATTGAATTAATGGGATGTCTATTAATATCCTGTCCAAAAAATTGAGGATAAAGGATGGGTAAATACAGAACCAGTTAACATAAATAACATAAACATTATGTTTTCTTTAATTTTATTTTCTTTAATCTGCAAAAGTTCTATAGAGAATTTCCCAAAACGTATTTAACAAAACGTTAGCTCTGAAGAATAGATAGATTTTTAAAATGCAAAATAGGTGAGGAAAGTCTATGAAAAAAATTGTTTAGGATACTCCATATTATACAAAGTTCAAAGAGATATTTACAATATGATTTCTCAGAGTTTTTCAGGTCCAAATTGTCACTGTAAATGTCTTAGAGCAGGATATAACATGCTACATTTTAAAGATTATTTGACTATGTTCCTCTTTTACTTGGCACATCTTATAGAAAGACTATTCCATAAAACACAGTTTGGGAAAAGTAGCATCTTCATTCAGCTTTACTTTCTTTAATTATCTTTTGAATTTAAGTTCTAATTTCTTTCACTGTACACGATACCCTTAAGCACAAAATGTGAATACAATTAACAGTACTGAATTTTACACATAAAAATAGTTAAGATGGTTAATTTTATGTTCTGTTTTTTTAAATCACAATTAAAAGTTTAAAAATACTCCCCAAATATTACTTTACTAAAAATAGATGAATCAGTATTTTACCTAAGGGCTATAATAATGAACCAAAAATTTAATGTTATTGCCAAATAAAGGGCATGATTTGGGGCTACAACCTTTACTCAGTTGTATTACATATCTGGATGCTGTATTCTCAGTAAGTATCTTGGTTTTGAACATTGACTTATGGATCTCTTAGTGTGTGTTTTTAGTAATATTGTTTAGGATGACTATGCAAAAAGATCTGTAGATGTGTAGGGAAAGTTTATTGTGGTTTAGTAGAGTGAGTTTAAGACTAAGGCACAAGAAATTGCGCCAAAAAATTGATATTGTTACTGACTCGGAGTGGTACATTAAGTAAACCCTGGTTATCTTATGGATAACGTTTCTTTATCCATAAGATATTTACTTCTTCCTTCCAGCATGGTTATCCCATCTTACATGGAACTCTAACAGTCACAGCAGATAAAGGCAAGAGGTAAGAGGCTACTTGGCCTCCCTTCCTCCATGGCCCTAAGTATCCCCAGAGAGCCCGAGAGCTCAAGGGAACATAGTTTGAAAATCATGATGTTAGATAATCTTTAGTTTTACCCAAGCCTTTTTCCTACCACTTGAAGTAAGACTGAAGCAGAAAAGAATATTTGTGTCCATATTAAAGCCTGTGAACCCCTGTAATGTTATACAGACTCACACAGCATTTAGCTATTACAGAATGTAGAATACTGCCATACCACATGTGGCAAGCACCTTTTGAATTTCAACATATATTTTAGATTAAAAAATAAGAAAAATATTACCAGAATGTATCCTTCCCTCAGTCATTTTATGGATACATTTCAAGATACCAACATGATGGTGGATTAAATTTGAATGCAAATATTGTCACTGAGAAGTTGCCCATTTGTATGGTTTCTAAGACTCTCTTATTTTTAATGAGCAAGGTTTTACTAAAAACAAAAAGTGTTAATTACATAAATATGCGTATTCTTTTCAAAGCATACACTATATTATGGTTAAAAAAATAGAAAAATGAATGCAAAACTATTTCAACAGAAGTACTGCTTCTTGAACAGCCTTTAAAATTATGACATGTTTACTGGGAAAATACGTTACTTGTGACAGGGGTTACAAAAGCAATATTAACCTTCTTGAAATTTAATAGCAAAGCCAGACATGTAAAAATCAGTACCAGACATGGTCACATAACTACTTTTGTTAAGATTGTATGTAGGATAAAACAGATATTTAAAACTACATTAAGATGTGGGTAAGTAAATGGGCCTTTAGAAGATTCACAGCACACATGCATCATGAATAAAATCTTGATGCAGATTGTGCTAAGGATAGCATTCTTGGAAATGAAAAACCTTGTTTTTTTCTTTTGCTTCTGTTATATTAGGGACTGTTGCTTTTGCAACAAGGTGTCAGACATTAAATTTGCCCTTACATATACATATATCTATCTTTTGAAGGCAGGCATTTGTTTACACTGACAAGCTGCCAAACACTTTTGCTGCATTTAATATGTGACTAATGAGTTTTTCTCATTTATAATCAAAGAGGATGTTTGCTTCTGCAAAAAAATATATGATTTACCTAAACATAGCATTGATATTAAGCCAAGAACTCCATGGTAGTAGTTTAAAGATGTGATGAAATATAGATTATAAAATTTTACTTACCATCAAATACAAGTTTGTTTTACAAAATAATTTTTTTCTGAAATTTATTGTGTCACTATAATTTTATCATATAATGTTATTTATCATGTAACATTGATATTTAAAAGAGATTCATGTTTTAAATTATTTCATTGTTTTTATAACCCTAAAATATTTCATTAAAATCTCTGAAAGTGTTTTTACTTATTTTAGAGAGTGCTCTAGCTTGACACATATTAAAAAAATAAAGGTCAAAAGTCATAAAGGATAATAGCTGATGGTTTTGATAATGCTAATTATATATTACTGAGAATAAAAGTAGAAAAGGAAATATGAATACTAAAGAAAGATAAACATCCCAATGCTGGATTTAAAAAAAATAATGAAAAAACTCTTAAAATGTCTTTGTACTTCACTGTCATAATTCAAAGACATAATGAAGCCTGAATTAAAAATGTCAGTTTCTGTGAGTGTTGATAACTTGGTTCTTTGTTGGGCAAGTCAAAATGTGTCTGTTTGATAGGCAAAAATGACAGACTAAAAATGGGAGAAGTTGGATCTAAAAAAAGAAACACACACACATACACAGACACTCGACTTTAAAAAAGGTCCATAATGTACTTAAAGGAGAAGACCTGTAGGGTAGGAGGCAGTATCTTTAGGAAGTCACCGAGCAGCACTAAAAGGCAATGTCCACGGCCAATCAAAACGATTTCTGTGACTGCTGGGGCTCTTGCATCCCCATCTTTACACTAGACTGGAAACCCTTTGTACTAATTACCAGACTGTACCAGATTTTCTGGTTCAGTTCAATCCTATAATTGACTGACAGTGATGGGCAAGGAAGGGGAAAAATTCAGGCTCAACACTGCAAGCAGAGGGTCAGAAATGGTTTCACAGAGAGCTGGTCACAGCCTGGCACTAAAAGCAGGGTTAAGCAAGCATCATCAGCACTTTCTTCTAATTCTCAGGTTAAAAAGGAAATGAGGAAGAAAAAACAACAGTCCAGGCTGTTCTCCTCTTACAGACCAGTTCTTAGCGTGCAACCATTTTGCAAAAAATAGAGAATAGCTTCATGTGTAAATGGTAATTTTAGATGTCATTAATTTTTATTTTGCTTTTTGGAAATAGAGGTTTTTCTCCAAGAACTCAAATAGGGTCATTTTGCTAAAGTTCAACAGTCTTTTGTTTATTTACAGAAACTCGCTCCTCTCCTACTTGGATAACTGTGGTAATTCTAGGAAAAACAATGCTGCTATTTAATTCCTAGGGCTAAAAAAATCATTAAAGTGCAAGTCTTATTTAGAGAGCCTGTGATAGGTTACGTAATCAAACTTAAGGATTTGAAAGCATCATAATTCTCACCTCTTTTGCTTGTTTGTAATTCTCTGATTTGGATTTACTGTATGTCTTTAGTAATAAAATGGTTTAGTAATAAAGTAAAATACATGAACCCATACTTTTTAAAACAAAAGTTTGAATAATAATTTACATGACTTGCAGTTAATTCATTAAAGAAATAGAACACATTGAGCACTGGATTAAAGACTTAATCGGCTGACCATCATTTGTTATTTGCTTAGAACTGTTCTCCTCCCACTTTATTTGTAACCAAAAGAGCAACCTCTAGCTTTAGCTACACCAAACATTAAAAAAGCAGGTGCCAGAATCAGGGTCAAAATGAGACTCAGGCCATTCAGTAGGCAAGTGAGAATTATGTACTATCTTGTTGAGGTCAATTGACTTGAAATTTAATCACAGGTTAAGCCCCCTTTCTTTCCAGGCTAAAGAGTAAGCAACACCTGTGCCAGCAGCAGCTCACATTGCAGTTGACATAGCAGCCAGTTCAATTTTTAGTTACAAGTCAATTACTTACAGGAATAGAAAGGGAACATTTCATTCATTCCATGGATGGTCACTTTCCCGGAGAAACCTGTCAGGCTTTCTTTCTCCAAAAGAAGAAAAGAGAAGAAAAAAGTGAAAGTTAAAAATAAGTGATATGCTGCAAAAGTTCTAGAGCTAGGCCAGCACACTACAGCAGAGAAGTTGCGCAAATGGCTTACCTTCCAAATACTGAACAGAGCTGTCTTGGCAATGAGGCCTATCCCTGCTGATAAGTCCTGGGACTTGCCTCATCAGAGAATCAAAACAGGTGAAATGATAATAGGTGATCTACACCTGAGAAGAGGGCCAGCTAACTGTATGAAAGGAGAGAGCAAATGAGTAAACTGTCTTTCCCCAGCTACAGTCAGCCCTTGTGCAAGGGGAGTTTCAAATGCACTGGCTATAGACTTTTGTCCAAAGCTGTGGTTCTTTTTTTTTCCTCTTTTTTTCTTCTTTCTTTCTTTTCTTTCTTTCTTTTTTTTTTTTTCCTTAGTGAAGCTAGATTAGTTCATACAAAACTCAACAATACAGCACTGAAACCCATTGTTGATATTCAACATTTTTCACATAGCGGAACAGAATAGACAATACGGTATCTAGGAAACCATGGGCTGGATTACAAACTGATGATATCTCATCCTTCTGGGGGCCTGTAATCCTTTTTATTACCTACCACAGTAAAAAAAAAAAATCACTGTGTGTGGGGGAAGCTCTTTCAGAATAAATCAGTAACATTGCTATTCTTAGGTAAATAGGATAAATTAAAATGAAGTCTTGCTTGTAACACTAAATCCCAAGTGCCATTTGCCTTTTATGCAAGTTAATGATTTTTAAATCTATCTTAACCTTTATATGAGCTTCCATAGGTTTAAAACATTAAAATATTTGTAGAAATTTGCTTAATAACAGTGTTTAAAATTAACTTGGACTTTCAATTTCTTATGATAAATACCTGGAAAGTTCATTTCAAAGAACCCATATTGATGCTAAGGGCTGAGTACAAAATAATTTTCATTAATTTGTATTAAAATACTTGTGTTGGATTATTAATATACTATATTTATTTCCTCCATTAAGAACACACTGAACTCCAAAATTTGGGGGCTTACTTTCCTGATATCTAGTTTAATACATTTTTTTAAACTTTTTTGACCCCATGTCATTTAAATTGTTCATTGTTTTTAAATGCATTTCCTGATCATGTTTAACTGCAAAGCCATTCTATGCGAGGAAGTTATGCCTATTAACCTTTTAGAAATCTGGTCCAATCCCTTTTTAAGATGCAATCCAGTTCCCATACTTTTCTTAAGCCTGCAAATGGTCTAGGTAGCCACAGAAGTGATTGTTCCTACCAGTTTCTTTTCATCACTTCTGCAATTGACCAATTGACAACTGATTGATGGTTATCTTTTCACTTCAACAATGAAAGAAATTACCATCACTATAGCTATGTACAGTAAATGCCTCCAGAGTAAATTACATGATTCTAAAATTCTCCTTAGCTCACTTAGTAAAACATCAACACAAAAAAGTTTCTTTTTGCGCCTCCTTTCCTGTACCACAGATTTGGCCTTTTCTGTCAGCTGCAAAAAAAGAACTTGACAGCTTCTTTAAAAAGAGGAGTATAAAGGAACTTGAATAAAGGATGGCACTGGGCCTGTCTCAAGCAAGTGGCCATTCTTTGCACTTGGAAAAAAACTAGGCATGTGAGCACAGATAAGCCCTATAAGAATACTCTAACGATCATTCCCAGTGACCTTGAGATTCTCTTTCCTTCTGTAACCATTCCTGAACATCAGACTGACAACATAGATTCTGAACATGAATCTCCAACTTATTTTGAGTAGGTGTTGTTTCTCATTGAAAAGATAACATCCTTAAAAATTTAAACTCCTTTACTGCACTGCAAAGACTCCCCCTGCTCTTTCTAAAAGTGCTCAAACAAGTGCTATTATGCAAGTGTCACATTCGTTATGATATGTTGATGGCCATGAGGTTTAAATTCCACCACCAAATCTAAACTTAAATGTCTATTTTTTTTCCTCACATCAAAGTCCTGAATCTTGTCAAAGATGGATATTCAAACATTTTTTCTATTCCCGTACAATTAAAGTTATTATTATTATTTTTGGTGATGTAAATATGCTATGAAAGATTGAACTGATTTACTCTCTTATTCCACTCCCATCCCTCTATAAGATCTTGTTTAAAAGTGAAAAAACACACCCAAACAGACAAGAAACATGACTTCTCACTATTTCGCCTTGATGTCCTAAGTCCATAGAATTTGTTTTATTGAATGTCACAGCGTAAACTGAACTACAGTTTTATTGTGTAGAATGACTTGACAGTGTTCGCAGCTTTTTCTCTCTCAATGTTAGGCTCCTCTGTCCATAGTATTTTCCAGGCAAGAATACTGGAGAGGGTTGCCATTTCCTTTTCCAGGGGATCTTCCTGACCCAGAGATTGAACTCTTGTTTCTTGCGTCTCCTGCATTGGCAGGTGAATTCTTTACCATTGCATCACCTAGGAGCCCCACATATTCTATAAATATATGTATGTGAGAGCATTAGATACTGTCACTCGATACTGGCATACTGACAGCACTAAATAAGTTTTGTTTACTTAAACAAATTAATGTCTTCCCTGTTACCTTTGCTGTACTTGCTATAGCAGTGATATTATTATTCAAAATATCCCAGATAAAATTCATGAAACATCACTTTTATATCTTTACACTTGCTCTCCAAAGACCTATGTACTAGTCTAGTCTATAGCAGGTCATACAAGCATTAATAGAACTGCTTTGAAGATGATCTGATCTTCCATCTTAACCCACAACATCACTGTTGGAATAACCTCTCTCTGACTCTGCTTTTGCCATGTTACATACACCTTGGTTTTAAAATCTATGATACTTCTCTCTCTGTTTTTTTGTGTGTGTATATGTGTGTGTGTGTGAATCAAGAAAAGTAGAATTATATGATACAACGTAGGTTTGGTGGTTAAAGAATCTGCCTGCAATACAGGAGACCTGGGTTTGATCCCTGGGTCAGGAAGATCCCCTGGAGAAGGGAATGGCTACCCATTCCAGTATTCCTGCCTGGAGAATTCCATGGACATAGGAGCCTGGTGGCCTACAGTCCATAGGGTCAAAAAGAGTTGGACAGGACTGAGCGGCTAACTCTTTCCTTTCTTCTGTTTGGTTCTTGGGCATCATTTGTGGTGTAAGGGAAACAGGGACCTGGTTAACAGAGGTGATCCTCTGCTTGCTGACAGGTACTGAGTGGTGCCGTAACACCAGCAAGGAGCAGCCTTCCTGTATCCTGCTTACACTGGGTGAACCTCTGGAGGGTCATACTTATTTTTGGGTCCTCAGTTTTGAGAAGGATACTTCAAATCAGAGGTTGACAAGTATTATTAACTCAGGTGGGTTGGACTCTGGAAAACACGTGAGTGATGGTTGAAAGAATTGGGCTGCTGCTGCTAAGTCGCTTCAGTCGTGTCCGACTCTCTGCTAAGTCGCTTCAGTCGAAAGAATTGGGCATTCAGAGTTTTTAAAAAGCTATCCTAGTGATTCTAAAGTGAAGCCAAGTTTTGAGAATCATTGTTCTAAGCTAGTGATTCTCAAAGTATTGCCCTCGATCAGCTGCATCCTCTGTCTTCAGCCTACTGTCTTCACTTTTAATTCACAGATGGCTCGAGAGAGATGGGAGTACCAACGTAATCTTTCTGTCAAGACAGGAGATACGGGCTTGAGAGCCACTGGAATAGAAATGGCAGTGGAAACTAGCAGAATAGATGAATGGTCTGAAGGAACATTGCATGTACAGTGAGGAAATAACAACAAGGTTTGCAACTCAGGGAATACCCACAATTTGAGTTAGGAGGAGGAAGAAACACTGCTAGAGGAGAGACCTGGCACAGAGGCAGGTCGAGACCATGGACACCCCAGTGGCTTTGAAGACAGGCTGACCAATCAGCAATGTCAGATGAGGCAGGCAATTGATTAGGCTGATCTAAGAAAAGGACAAAAGAGTTGGCTGGAAGAAAGTCATTGCTAACCTTTGACCAAGGAATTTAATACTGGGGTGGAGGAAAAAGTCAGACTATGGAGATTCAGAAGAGAATGGGAGGAGAAGAATGAGGTGCAGTAGGTATAAAAAATATTTTTTCAACACTGGTTGGGAAAGGAGGAAAGAGGGCAGTTATTGGGAGCAGCAGCCTCCAAGAAGCCAGTGTTAGGGAAGAAGTTTTCATATTTTAAGAACTAAAGGAAGAAGCCTTCAGTTCAGTTCAGTCGCTCAGTTGTCGTGTCTGACTCATTGCGACCCCATGAACCACAGCATGCCAGGCCTCCCTGTCCATCACCAACTCCCGGAGTCCACCCAAACCCATGTCCATCAAGTTGGTGGTGCCATCCAGCCATCTCATCCTCTGTTGTCCCCTTCTCCTCCTGCCCTCAATCTTTTGCAGCATCAGAGTCTATTCAAATGAGCCAGCTCTCCACATTAGGTGGCCAAAGTATTGGCATTTCAGCTTCCAGTCCTTCCATTGAACACCCAGGACTGATCTCCTTTAGGATGGACTGATTGGACCTCCTTGCAGTCCAAGGGGACTCTCAAGAGTCTTCTCCAACACCACAGTTCAAAAGCATCAATTCTTCGGCGTTCAGCTTTCTTTATAGTCCAACTCTCACATCCATACATGACCACTGGAAAAACCATAGCCTTGACTAGACAGACATTTGTTGGCAAAGTAATGTCTCTGCTTTTTAATATGCTGTCTAGGTTGGTCATAACTTTCCTTCCAAGGAGTAAGCGTCTTTTAATTTCATGGCTGCAGTCACCATCTGCAGTGATTTTGGAGCCCAGAAAAATAAAGAAGCCTTGAGGAGACTGTATTTGTTGAAGTGGGAAGAAGATCTATCATGAGAACACAGAATAAAGTGAGGAGTAGAAAAGAAGTAAGAGGACTCAGAGTTGCCTTAGGAGTGGAAAAAGAAAAGAAACATAGAAGGATTTATATGGAAAAATGGTTTGTGAAGGTAAAGAGTGTGTAATAAATAGGTCATACCGGATGGCACCAAGCTTCTTTTTGAAGCAGGAGTAAAATCATTCACTAAGGCTTTAATTTCTTTTTTTTCTTTTTTGAGTAAGAGATAGCAGAGGGTAAAGGTGCACAGAGATTTAGAAGAGGAAAAAAAGGATTGAGAAAAAAATGCATTTCTCAGAGGCTTAGCACTGGCTTTCTCCTTACTTCCACATTTCTAGTTTGCATACTTCTATAATGTTAACTCTTGCCTGCTTGACTTAGAGTAACTTAACTTTTCAGTAGCTCTTTCCCTACACTCTCCATAATGGTCCACGGTCTTCAGAATTGGCCCTTAACCATCTTCTCAACTCAGTCTGCACTTTCTCCTTGCCTATCACTCCCATGGCTTTATCAAATTGGTTATCAAATTCAAAGGCAGCCCTAGTCTTTCTCTTGAATTCTAGATCTGTATTTAGCTGTCCACTGAAGATTTAGTACCTCAGCTGCGTAGTATTTTAAATCAATCTGATTCTTGATTTGCTTCACTGTGAAACAACAAAAACATGTTCCCCTGTCTTCAACATCCTGTTCTGTCTTTACCACACTTAATTATGGTGAACTCCAAAGCAGGAAGCTATCAATGATCTCTTATTTCTCAATTCTGATAACTGATAATTGTCTAATTTTTAAAATTTTACTTTTCAAATATCACATCTTTTCTAATTCTTAATTTGAAGTTCAGCCCTCCATTGTGACTTAGAGTAAGCTTCTAATAGATCTCTCAGGTTCTAATAATCTATTCCCTCTTTAAGCATCTCCATTTTATGACCAGAGATGTTATTATAAAATGCAGATCTGTTAGTGTCTCTCACCTTTAATGACTATCCATTTCCTATTACTATGGTTTTCATAGTGTTTTCTGGAACCAAGGGTTCCATGGAGAGTTTTTTAAGAACTCCAAAATCAAATTATAAATATGATCTTGTATCACTGATGAAAATCTATTACTGTAGCATACATGGTACAGATGCACATGTTTGTGGTGAAAAGTGTTCTAAATGTACTATTAGATCTCTGGAGAATCCAGAGAAAAATCCAAGAATATGCACCCATTATGTTTGAAGAATAATAAGTATGAAAACTGATATGGCGAGGAAACTTTCCAAACCAAACGGGCAAAGTGCAAATATTGCCATTTTCTTTATTTTGCATGTCTTTGCATGCAATAAGAAAGGTTTATTACAAATAAACTACATAACACATGCATAACAGGAGGAAGTGCATACTTCTGAAACATCAAATAAAATGAGAAGAATGTGGAAAGATGTATTTGTACTTCTTGAATAAAAGTGATAGTGGCAAAAATACAGGAGTAGTGATTTTTTATAAAAGTGACTACTGAAAATATGTTTGAGGAATCATCCAACTTGCACAGATAAGTATTAACTCTTAAGAAAATGTTTTCTTTTCAAAGCAGTTTTAGTTTATTATATTCAGATCACCAATTTTTATTTTATTTGGATGCAGAGAAATTGAATCTGTCATATTATTTTTATTGAGGTCTACTTGATTTGTAATGTTTCAGGTGTACAGTAAAGTGATTCAGATATATATATACACATATTAATTTTTTCATATTCTTGTCCATTATAGGTTATTCAGTCAGTCAGTTCAGTCACTCAGTCGTGTCCAACTCTTTGTGACCCCATGGACTGCAGCACACCAGGCTTTCCTGTCCATCACCAACTCTTGGAGCTTGCTCAAACTCATGTCCATCGAGTTGCTGATGCTATCACTTTATTGGTTATTACAAGATATTGAATACAGTTCCCTGTGCCATGCAGTAAATCCTTATTTTTTAATCTATTTTATATATAGTTGTGTGTATCTGCTAATCCCAAATTCCTAATTTATCCCTCCCCCTTTCTCCCCTTTGGTAAACCATAAACTTGTTTTCTGTATCTGTGAGTCTATTTCTGTTTTGTATGCAAGTTCATTTGTATCATCTTTAGATTCCACATGTAAGTGATATAATGTTTGTCTTTGACTTCATGAAGTATGATAATCTGTATGTCCATCTATGTTGCTGTAAATGATGTTATTTCATTCTTTTTTATGGCTGGATAATAATCCACATATATATCGCATCTTCTTTATCCATTCATCTATTGATGGACATCTAGGTTGCTTCCAGCTATTGGCTATTGGAAATCATGGTGCTGTGAACACAGGGTGCATGTATCTTTTTGAATGAGAGTTTTCATCTTTTCTGGATTTACACTGAGGAATGAGATTGATGAATACTATGGTAACTCTATTTTTAGTTTGTAAAGGAACCTCTATACTGTTCTCCATAGTGGCTACACTGGTTTACATTCCCACCAACGTGTAAGAATGTTTTTTTTTCTCTGTACCCTCTCTAGCACTTATTATTTGTACACTTCACGATGATGGCCATTCTGACCAGTGTGAGGTGATACCTCATTTTAATTTGCATTTCTCTAATAATTGGTGATGTGAAGTATCATTTCATGTGCCTGATAACCATCTGTATGTCTTCTTTGGGTAAATGTTTATTTAGGTCTTCTGGTCATTTTTCTGTTGGGTTGTTTTTGTTTTAGGGTTTTTTTTAAAATATCAAGCTGTATAAGCTGTTTGTGTTTTTGGAAATTAATCCCTCATCTGTCACATAATTTGCAAATATTTTCTCCCATTCCATAGATTTTTGTTTTGTTTATGGTTTCCTTTGCTGTGCAAAAGCTAAGTTTAATTAGGTCCCATTCATTTATTTTTGCTTTTGTTTTTATTACTGTAGGCAATGGATGCAAAAAAAATACTACAGCACTTTATGTCAGAGTGTTCTGCCTATGATTTCCTCTAGGGGTTTTATAATATCTGGTCTTACATTTGGGTCTTTAATATACCTTGAGTTTATTTTTGTATATAGTGTTAGAGAATGTTCTAATTGAATTCTTTTACACGTAGCTGTCTAGTTCTCCCAACGCGACTTATTGAAGACAGAATCTTTTCTGCATTGTGTGTTCTTGCCTTCTTTGTCATAGGTTAATTGACTGTAAATGTATGGGTTTATTTCTGAGCTTTCTTTTTTTTAATTAATTTTAATTGGAATATAGTTGCTTTACGATGTTGTGTTAGTTTCTGAAAAGTGAAAGTGTTAGTTGCCCAGTCGTGTCCGACTCTTTGCAACCCCATGGTCTGTAGCTTGCCAGGCTCCTCTGTCCATGGAATTCTCCAGGCAAGAATACTGGAGTGGGTTGCCATTTCCTACTCCAGGGGATCTTCCTGACCCAGAGGTCCAGCCCTGGTCTCCTGCATTGCAGGCAGATTCTTTACCATCTAAGCCACCAGGGAAGCCCATGTTCATTTCTATTGTATAGCAAAATGAATCAGCCATACTTATATGTATGTACCCTCCCTTTTGGACTTCCTTTCTATTCAGGTCACAAAGCTGCATTAAGTAGAGTTCCCTGTACTATACAGTATTTCTCATTAGTTATCTATTATATACACAGTATCAATAGTGTGTATGTGTCAATCCCAGTATCCAGTTCCTCCTGCTCCCTTTCCCCCTTGGTATCCATACATTTGTTCTTTACGTCTGTGTCTCTGTTTCAACTTTGTACATCGTATCATCTGACCTTTTTTTTTTTATTCCACCTATCTGTATTAATATACAATATTTGTTTTTCTCTTTCTGACTTATTTCACTCTATATGACACTCTCTAGATCCATCCACATCTCTACAGATGATACAATTTTGTTCCTTTTTATGGTTGAGTAATATTCCTTTGGGCTTCCCTGGTGGCTCAGATGGTGAAGAATCTGCCTGAATGCAGGATACCTGGGTTTGATCCCTGGGTCAGGAAGATCCCCTGGAGAAGAGAATGGCTACTCACTCCAGTGTTCTTGTCTGGAAAATTCCATGGTCAGAGGAGCATGGCAGGCTGTATAGTCCATGGGGTCACAAAGAGTTGGACACTACTGAGTGACTAACATGCATATACACAATGTTGCCGTGTATATACGTACCACACCTTCATTATCTGTTCCTCTGTTGATGGACATTTAGGTAGGTTCCATGTCCTGGCTATTGTAAATAGTGCTGCTGTGAACATTGCAGTGCAAGTATCTTTTTAAATTATGGTTTTAGGCTGGGTATAGGCTCAGTAGTGGGATTGCTGGGTCATATAGTAGTTCTATTTTTAGTTTTAAGAAACTAAAATCATACTGTTTTCCATAGTGGCTGTATTAGTTTATAGTCCCACCTATTTCTGAGCTTTCTATTCTGTTCCATTGATCTAGTGTCTGTTTTTGTTTCAGGATCTTACTGTTTTGATTACCGTAGATTTGTAGTATTGTTTGAAGTCAGGGAGCTTGATTCTCCCAGCTCTAATCTTTCTCAGAATTGTTTTGGCTACTGGGGGTCTTTTGTGTTTCTATGCAAATTAAAAAATTTTTGTTCCAGTTCTGTGAAAAATGTCATTGGTAACTTGATAGGGATTGCTTTGAATCTGTAGATTGCTATGGGTAGTATGATCATTTTAAAATACTGATTCTTCCAGTCCCAGGATGAGTGGTATATCTTTCCATCTGTTTGTGTCATCTTTAATTTCTTTCATTAGCATCTAGTAGTTTTTGGAATACAGTTCTTTTGCTTTCTTGGGTAGGTTTATTCCTAGGTATTTTCTTCTTTTTGATGTAACGGTATGTGGATTGTTTCCTTAATTTCTCTTTCTTATAGTGCATTATTAATATATAGACATTAAACAGGTTTTTGTAAATTGACTTTGTATCCTGCCTCTTTATTGAATTCACTGATGAGCTCTAATAGTTTTCTGATAGCAATGTTAGATTTTCTATGTATAGTATCATGTCATCTGCACACAATGACAGTTTTACTTCTTCCTTTCCAATTTGGATTCCTTTTATTTTCTTATTTCCTTTTCTTCTCTGATTGCTGTGGCTAGGACTTCCAAAACCATGTAGAATAAAAGTAGCCAGAGTGGACATCTTTGTTTTGTTCCTGATCTTAGAAGGAAGGCTTTCAGCTTTTCACTGTTGAGTATGATGTTAGCTGTGGATTTGTCATGTATGAACTGCCTCCCTCCTTGTAGTGGTCATAGCAGGAATAGAATTAGGATTAGAGCTTGAAGGGGAGACATGATCCACCAAGGGAGAAGGAGCAAATGGTGAAGAGAACATGTCCTGCCATGTGCATTCTGTATGGCTTTTCACAGATTACTTAATCCCTTTTAATCTGATTTCATTAGCTGTAAAATGAGGTTAATAAAAACACAATTTGGCCTGTTCTTTTTCAGGGAAAAAAAAAAAAAAGCCTCTGGGAAGGCTTCTAACCCAGTTCCTGGCACTTACTGGAGCAACAGTTGACTCTCCTGACAGCCAGACCATTTGCATCTCTTTCTTTTCCCTTCCTTTCTCTGCCTGGACACTAGTTGATGCCACTTCCTTAGGCTGCTCACATTTCATCTCCATGCAAAGCTGTCAGGGACTCACTGCAACTGAATTGCTTCCCTCTCATCAGGGTGGGCACCTCTACTGAAAGCAAATTCTGTATCTTGGTAGAGTGAAAAAGAAACTGGCCACATCATCATCGTTATTACTTTTTGAAGCACGAATTTAGAAGGTCTTTCTTGTAGACTCCCTGAAAAAGGCATCATCTTTTTACTCACTGTTTTCATTATTTTATTCCTCAAGCAAACATATTAGACAATTAAAACAAGTTGGTTTCAAGCTTTGCAGTGTTTCAATTAAGATTTTTATGTTCAGTATTCAGTGGTATGTAATTTTGGAAGTATGATGCCAATTTTAATTAATTTTCATAGGTTTGCTAATTAAAACAATTAAGATGTAGGCCTTATGCTTTGGAAAAATAATTGGAGGAACTCTTGAACATTATCCTTGAGGTTTCACACAAGCATGAAATGGTGTAAATTTGTTTTAAAAATAGCTGGAAACCCAAAAGAAGTAATTATAACATCAAAGTTGTGTCTGCATCTATCTTTTAAAAAAATTGTAGTAGATAAAATTTTCCTTGAGTTTCTGGAAGCTGATTCTGCCTGCATCTGTGTTCATGGTGGTAATTAGGAGTAATACTAAACAAATTTTCAATAACAGCATGACATGGAAACTTTAAACTTTGGAGATAAATGTCAACAAGACAAAGTACTGAGAGATGAAAAAATGAGAGAACAAATACAGAAAACCCAAAGGAATGGAAGGAGAAATATGTAATGTAAATTAATAATCCTATTGCCAACAGGATACAGTCCTTGAGATAAATGGGTTTCCAACTTTTTTGAAGTCACAGATCTTTAGAGTCAAAGCACACTTCCTAGAAGGTTCACACAGAACATAATTCTTAATAGTAGTAGTAATATGATAGTGTATATGAAAAGAAAAATGAACAAGAAGCATGAATACTCCAACTGTTTAGCAAAGTGGTTAAATGCAAGAACTCTGGTGTCACAGTATCTAGGTTTTAATCTTCGCTGTGCCTCTAAAATAGGGGTAGTAAAACCTATCCCAAAGGGTCGTTGTAGGGACTAAATGAGTTATTATATGTAAATCACTTAGAACAATATTCTATCCAAAATAAAGATTAGTTATATTTATAAATATCCTCACAAATATTTAAAATATGAAAAATTAGTGATTTCTACAAGCAATCTCCCCATTGTTTAGTTTATCCATATGTTGTTATTCAATCTTGGCAGAGGCCTAGAGTTTTGGCAAACAAGGATTTAAAATCTCAGTATATTTATCAGGGGTCATAAAAATGTTGATACCCTTTGATTCGATAATTTTGCCTTAAGGAGCCTAGTCAAAGGAAATAATAAAAATGAAAAAAGTATTAACAAAATTATTCACCACAGCATTATCTAGGAATAAAAATTAAAACTAAATGTCAGAAAACAGGGGAATAAATAAGGATTCTTTACATAGATGATGACATATTTAAAAGGTACAATATATACTAGCTTAAAAAATGTTGGCCTCTGGCTCTCTTTCATAATGAATGTTAATTACATGCACAAATGCTGATGGTATAGTGGTAAGAGAGCTCAGCAAAATATATAGTTGTATTTATAGTCTGATCCTCACTTTAGAAATATGTCTAGAACATACCTTTGAAAATGTAGTTAATATATTAACATTGTTTCAGAGGGTTAGAACAAAGGTCATCAAACCTTTTCTGTAAAGTGCTGGCTGATGTAAACATTTTAGGTTTTGTAGACCATAGAGTTTCTGTCATAACTACTAGACTGTGCTGTGGTGGTATGGAAAGCAGCCGTAATTAACAGTCAACAGATGGGGGGGTGGGGTGGGGTGCTGTGTTCCAATAAACCTTAATTTACAAAAAATAGGCTTGCTGGCCATAATTTGTCCACCTCTGGGTTAGATTTGCAGATGCATTTATTCTTTTTAAATATTTTTCTTAATTTTCTACAGTGAGAAAAGGATAAATTACTTTCACACTAAAAAATTAAAACGATGTGTTATAAAAAGCAAAATATTCTCTGCTATAAAGAATAAGAGATACCATCAGTTCAGTTGAGTCACTCAGTCCTGTCTGACTCTGCAACTCCATGGACTGCAGCATGCCAGGCCTCAGTCCATCACCAACTTCTGGAGCCTACTCAAACTCCCGTACATTGAGTCAGTAATGCCATCCAACCATCTTATCCTCTGTTGTCCCCTTCGCCTCCCACCTTCAGTCTTTCCCAGCATCAGGATCTTTTCAAATGAGTTAGTTCTTCACATCAGGTGGCCAAAGTATTGGAGTTGCAGCTTCAGCATCAGTCCTTTCAGTGAATATTCAGGACTGATTTCATTTAGATTGAACTGATGTGATCTCCTTGCAGTCCAAGAGACTCTCAAGAGTCCTCTCCAGCACCACAGTTCAAAAGCATCAATTCTTCAGAACTCAGCTTTCTCTATAGTTCAACTCTCACATCCACACATGACTACTGGAAAAACCATACCTTTGACTAGATGGGCTTTTGTTGGCAAAGTAATGTCTCTGCTTTTTAATATACTGTCTAGGTTTGTCATAGCTTTTCTTCCAAGGAGCAAGCATCTTTTAACTTCATGGCTGCAGTCACCATCTGCAGTGATTTGGGAGGGGAGCCCCCCCCCAAAATAAAGTCAGCCACTATTTCCATTGTTTCCCCATCTATTTGCCATGAAGTGATGGGACCAGATGCCATGATCTTAATTTTCTGAATATTGAGTTTAAGCCAACTTTTTCACTCTCCTCTTTTACTTTCATCAAGAGGCTTTTTAGTTCCTCTTCACTTTCTGCCATAAGGGTGGTGTCATCTGCATATCTGAGGTTACCGATATGTCCCCCTGGCAATCTTGATTCCAGCTTGTGCTTCATCCAGTCCAGCAATTCTCATGATGTACTCTGCATAGAAGTTAAATAAGCAGGGTGACAATATACAGCCTTGATGTACTCTTCCTATATGGAACCAGTCTGTTGTTCCATGTCCAGTTCTAACTGTTGCTTCTTGACCTGAATGCAGATTTCTCAGGAGGCAGGTCAGGTGGTCTGGTATTCCCATCTCTCTCAGAATTTTCAACAGTTTGTGGTGATCCACACATTCAAAGGCTTTGGCATAGTCAATAAAGCAGAGGTAGATGCTTTTCTGGACCTTTTTTGCTTTTTTGATGATCCAGCAGATGTTGGCAATTTGATCTCTGGTTCCTCTGCTCTTTCTAAATATAGCTTGAACATCTGGAAGTTCTTGGTTCACGTACTGTTGAAGCCTTGCTTGCAGAATTTTGAGCATTGCTTTGCTAGTGTGTGAGATGAGTGCAATTGTGCGGTAGTTTGAACGTTCCTTGGCATTGACTTTCTTTGGGATTGGAATGGAAACTCACCTTTTCCAGTCCTGTGGCCACTGCTGAGTTTTCCAGATTTGCTGGCACATTGAGTGTGCCAGCACTCAATTGGTACTTTCACAACATCATCTTTTAGGAATTGAAATAGCTCAGCTGGAATTCCATCCCTCCACTAGCTTTGTTCATAGTGATGCTTCCTAAGGCCCACTTGACTTTGCCTTCAGGATGTCTGGCTCTAGGTGAGTGATCACACCATCGTGATTATCTGGGTCGTGAAGATCTTTTGTATAGTTCTTCTGTGTATTCTTGCCACCTCTTAATATCTTCTGCTTCTTTTAGGTCCATATCATTTCTGTCCTTTATTGTGCCCATCTTTGCATGAAATGTTCCCTTGGTATCTCTAATTTTCTTGAAGAGATCTCTAGTCTTTCCTATTCTATCATTTTCCTCTATTTCTTTGCATTGGTTACTGAGTAAGGCTTTCTTATCTCTCCTTGCTGTTCTTTGGAACTCTGCATTCAAATGGATATATCTTTCCTTTTCTCTTTTGCCTTTCACTTCTCTTCTTTTTACAGTTATTTGTAAGGCCTCCTCAGATAGCCATTTTGCCTTTTTGCATTTCTTTTTCTTAGGGATGGTCTTGATCACTGCCTCCTGTACAGTGTCATGAACCTCTATCCATAGTTCTTCAGGCACTCTATCAGATCTAATCCCTTGAATCTCTTTGTCACTTCCATTGTATAATCGTAAGGGATTTGATTTAGGTCATATCTGAATGGTCTAGTGGTTTTCCTTACTGTCTTCAATTTAAGTCTGAATTTGGCAATAAGGAGTTCATGCTCTGAGCCACAGTCAGCTCCTGATCTTGTTTTTGCTGACTGTGTAGAGCTTCTCCATCTTTGGCTGCAAAGAATATAATCCATCTGATTTTGGTATTGACCATCTGGCGATGTCCATGTGTAGAGTCTTCTCTTGTGTTGTTGGAAGAGGGTGTTTGCTATGACCAGTGTGTTCTCTTGGCAAAACTCTTATTAGCCTCTGCCCTGCTTCATTCTGTACTCCAAGGCCAAATTTGCCTGTTACTTTAGGTATTTCTTGACTTCCTACTTTTGCATTCCAGTCCCCTATAACGAAGAGGACATCTTTTTTGGGTGTTAGTTCTGGAAGGTCTTGTAGATCTTCATAGAACCATTCAACTTCAGCTTCTTCAGCATTACTGGTCGGGGCATAGACTTGGATTACTGTGTTATTTAATGGTTTGCCTTACAAACAAATAGAGATCATTCTGTTGGTTTTGAGATTGAATCCAAGTACTGCATTTTGGACTCTTGTTGATTATGATGGCTACTCCACTTCCTCTAAGGTATTCTTGCCTACAGTAGTAGACATAATGGTCGTCTGAGTTAAATCCACCCATTTCAGTCCATTTTAGTTTGCTGATTCCTAAAATGTCATTGTTCACTCTTGCCATTTCCTATTTGACCACTTCCAATTTGCCTTGATTCATGGACCTAACATTCCAGGTTCCTATGCAATATTGCTCTTTACAGCATCGGACTTTACTTCCATCACCAGCCGCATCCACAGCTGGGTGGTGGTGTTGCTTTGGCTCCCTCTCTTCATTCTTTCTGGAGTTATTTCTCCACTGATCTCCGGTAGCATATTGGGCACCAACCAACCTGGGGAGTTCATCTTTAAGTGTCCTGTCTTTTTGCCATTTCATAATGTTCATGGGGTTCTCAAGGCAAGAATACTGAAATGGTTTGCCATTCCCTTCTGCAGTGGACCACATTTTGTCAGAACTGTCCACCATGACCCTTCTGTCTTGGGTGGCCCTACATGGCATGGCTCATATATATCGTTAGAAAATGGCCATTATAGACTTCTGTGATTTAAAAATTCATATCAGATCAACATCAGAAATGACATGCTTAAAAATAAAAGCCTTCAGTCACTGCATGGTAAACTTAAAGTCCAAATATTTTATGTAGGCTCTAAGGCCCAAAAAGACCTGACCTCTGGCTCTATCTCCCAGTTCATGTCTTACCACTCTCTCCCTTGGTCACTTGCTCCAGTAATGCTTGCGTTGATATGGGGCCCTGGGATTTAGCATTTAATGCAGACTTAAATAAACAGACTGTTAGCATTGTAAGAAGACTCTGCGTACAAATCCAAGAGTCCTGGAAATGACTGAAAAAAATTACTCAGGCTTCTAAATTCTTTTTAAAAACCTGGTATTTTTATTGCATACACAAAATAGTCTAATATTTTATTAGTTTTCTTTATTTTTCATCCAGTCCACACAAATTTAAAGGAACCGACTAAAATACCAGCTAGCCTCAGATTTTATTTTTGAACTTACAAAAACTAAAATTTTATAAAGCACAATAGATAATTTTTAAAAATTAATTAATTCAGGCTGCACTAGGTCCTCCGTGCTGCATGTGCGCCTTCTCTAGTTGCAGTGGTTGGGGCTTCTCTTGGTGTGGAACACTGGGCTCTGGAGCGTGTGGGCTCAGTGGTTGCTGTTTGCTGTCTCTACAGCGTGGGCTTGCTAATTCTGGTGCAGAGGCTTAGATTCATATACATATATACATATGCCATATATCTATATGAATATATACACATATCTATCAAACTTTTAAAATTCTTACGAAGCAGGTAAAAGGAATGTCTGGTTTTATGTTGTATTTCTTGTATTATGAGAAATTTAAGTACATTCTAGTATGTTTAAAAGCCATTTATGTTTACTAGTTTCATGACCTTAGATTTTCTGTTATCCTTTAGTTGTCTTTCTTTGTGTGTGTGTGTGTGTGTATTGTAAGACTTATACTATGTTATGGAAATTAGCTTTTGTCTGTCATATGCTGCAAATAAGTTTTCTATTTTGTTTTTTGATTTTATTTATTATTTACTTACTTTGCAATGGAGAAATTTTTTAAAAATTAATGGTCAAATTCTTAGATCTTTGAAGTCTTCTGAAATTTAAATCATGCTTTGAAAGATCTGTTCTGCTCCAAGATTATTATTGTTGTTCAGTCACTAAGTTGTGTCTGACTCTTTGTGACCCCATGAACTGCAATATGCCAGGCTTCCCTGTCCTTGACTATCTCCCAGAGTTGACTCAAACTCATGTCCATTGAGTTGGTGATATCCAACTATCTCATCCTATGTTGCTCCCTTCTGTCATTTTTCCCCCTTAGATCTTTGCTTTATTTGGGATTTATTTTATAGTAAGGAGTGATAGAAAATTACATACCACATTCTTCTGCTAATTTAGTCAGGCAAGAGTCTCTGATTACCGAATGATACAACCTGGTTTCTTTAAACTATCAGGTATTTACCACTCAAAATACTCTGTAAAACCATATGACAAAATAACTTAATATTAACATGTAAGAAGATGCTTTCAATGAGTTATTTAGAGCAGTTATTTTCTGAACTTCTTTTAAATACTACCTCTGTAACTTTTAAAAAATTTTTATTTATTTTTGGCTGTGCTGGGTGTTCACTGCTGTGCAGGCTTTTCTCTGGTTGAAGCAAGCAGGGACTATGCTCTAGTCGTGATACGTGGGCCTCTCATTTTGGTGCTTCACTTGTTGCAGAGCATAGGCTCTCAGATGCGCAGGCTTTGCAGTTGTGACACATGGGCTCGCTAGTTGTGGCTCCTGGGGCTCTAGAACCACAGGCTCAGTAGTTGTGGTACATGGGTTCAGTGCTCCACCGGATGTGGGATCCTCCTGGACCAGGGATCAAAACCATGTCTCCTGCACGGACAGATGGATTCTTTACTACTGAGCCACCAGGAAAGCCCTACCTCTGTAATATTTGATATTTCCATATTAAATCCTATAATATTATTTCCTTAATACTTTAAATTACCTCTTTTTATGTTAGTAATTTTATTGAAAAAGGAAATTTTATATCATAATTTAGTATTTTAGTTAAATTTCTGAAAGCATACTAAAATAAATAAATACTGAAATACATTTTTAGCTACATACACTGATGTCTCCACACTGGAAAATGGTGATCTAGTTAAATATAGAAGTAAGGAGCTCCCTAAATTGAAATATTGGGATGAATGACAGAAATTTTGAGTTTTTAAAAATAATTTTATTTATTTATTTAATTTTGGCTGTACTAGGTCTTCACTGCTGTGCAGGCTTTTCTCTAGTTGTAAGCAGGGGGCTACTCTCTAATTTTATTGTGTCTTCTCTTGTGTAGCATGGTCTCCAGGGCACACGGGCTTCAGTAGTCATAGCTCCCCAGCTCTAGAGCACAGGCTCAATAGTTGTGGCACGTGGGCATAATTGCTCCATGGCATTTGGGATTTTCCCAGACCAGGGATCAAAATTATGTCTCCTGCATTGGCAGGTAGCTTCTTTACCACTGAGCCACCAGGAAAGCTCCTTAATTTTTATACTTGAAGTGTAACTGGTCAGGCAAATACTGTACACATACACTCACATATATACACAGTAAGTTTAGTAAGTTTTTCTAAAACTTACTAAAACAAAAGTAAGTAGAAAAGCTCAGTCTGCGTCTCTGGATGAAACAGTATCTATAATTGTAAAGAAGCACATCCCACTGTTTAAGTTTAGCTTTCTGCAGATTAAAACATGTACCACTGTATCAAAAATAATGCAGTAGCATGACCATAGAATATTTCATTTTGCCTAGTTTTTGAAAATGGATAGCTTCCACATTAATTCCAGGTAGTACAGGCTTTTTAAGAATGGGCTTCCCTTGTGGCTCATCTGGTTAAGAATCTGCCTGCAACGCGGGAGACCTGGGTTTGATCTCTGGCTTGGGAAGATCCCCTGGAGAAGAATACCTACTCCAGTATTCTGGCCTGGAGAATTCTATGGACTGTATAGTCCATGGGGTTGCAAAGAGTGGGACATGACTGAGCAACTTTCACTCACAGGCTTGAGAATGATAATAACCCTACTTGATTCCAGCTGAGTCCCTAGACATATAGAATAAATATATTATATATGTATATAAATTTATCTGGTGAAGATAAACCCTTTTGACAATATATTTATGTTTTATATTACTCTATATCAACAAGTAGATGATTTGACAACTTATATTCAGACAATAGGATTTAAGTAATTAGTGAGATAATCTGAGGACTATAGTACTATATAGATTCCTGGAGAAGAAGGTTACTGAAGAAGAGGATGTTAGTTTTCAGTCAGACTGTATGTACAGCCACTAAGTGAACAAGGAGTTCTGCTGGGTTGTTCAGTGATAACTACAGTTTAGAAAAAAAAAATAAAAGGGCTTTAAGTGGCAATTAATCCTGTAAAATCTCCCAATATCTAATAGTGTGTATTCAGGGCATGATACTATTTTGTGTTACTGCCTCCTGAAAAATGAAAACAAAGGTTGCTAGTATTTAGTAAATGATATGCTTACTATGTACCAGGTGTCTTAAAAATTGCATCTCATTTAATGCTCATGATATTTCCCCTATATGAGAGATGAGAAACTGGAGTCTCTGGGTAGTAATCTTGCCCAAGCCAAACAATTAGAAAGTAGAAAAACTTTGAGTAAAACTCAGGCTTCCCTGGTTGCTCAGCTGGCAAAGAATTCTGCAATGCAGGAGACCCCGGTTTGATTGCTGACAGGGGAAGATTCCCTGGAGAAGGGATAGGCTACTCACTCCAGTATTCTTGGGCTTCCCAAGTGACTCAGATGGTAAAGAATCTACCTGCAATGCAGGAGACCTGGGTTCAATCCCTGGGTTGGGAAGATTCCCTGGAGAGGGGAACAGCTACCCACTCCAGTATTCTGGCCTGGAGAATTCCATGGATCTGGCCTCTTCAGATTCATTAAAGTGGCTCAGATGGTAAAGAATCTGCCTGCAATGCAGGAGACCCGGATTTGATCCCTGGATCAGGAAGATCCCCTGGAGAAGGGAATGGCAGCCCACTCCAGTATTCTTGCCTGAAGCATTCCATGGACAGAGGAGCGTGGTAGGCTACAGTCCATGGGGTCGAAAAGAGTTGAACACAACTGAGCAACTACACATTCACTTTCAGGCCCTTAAAAGATCAAGTGTTAACCATGACAGCATGGTGCTTTCCCCATCAGTCTAGCTCCTTCCAAATCCTGAGACTAACCCTTCTTCTGTCTCAGAAGGTAAACCTGGTCAGAATAAAGCACCTGGATCTTACATGCAGTCCCTCTCCTGGCAGGAGGGAGGAGAGCAGTTCAAGGAGCCGAGTCTGGCTTTTACTTAGAAAGGATGGTGATGATAATTGGGGTAAATTGTTTTTTTTTTTTTTTTTTAAACAAATCTGCAGGAGTTACATAAAACCAGTATCTCAAAATAAAAAGTTTTAGACTTTTGTAATAAGTAGTCTGTCATTCAGGCCATAAGTATTTATTTATCATCCATGGGGGTACAGAGCTCTGTATTAGCTTCCTGTACCCCTTCACTCATCCCCCCCACCCCCATTTAGTTCAAATAATTCATGCAGTCTGGGCTGAAAAGAAACAAACAACATATGCAGGATTTCATTTCATAAATCCCCCTGTGGGACATTGACTGGCAGCTCACTTCCCTGGGGTGTATAGAACACTTACACTAATGTAAAATATGAGAATATCAAATGAAATGTTTATGGAGAAGTTTCTAAGCTGCTACAGAAATTCTTTGTAGAAATTTGTTGCCAGGATTCCCCAAAATTAAAGAGAAATATCCTAATTAGAGTCAGCAAAAGAAAAAAAAAATTGTTAGCATTTCCCAGAAGGTCACAATGTGCTATTCTAAAGGTGATTCTCAGATAATTTTGAGAAATAAGTTATCTGGTTCTATAAAACAGTAGTCAGTCAAAGGTAGTTACTCAGTGAGGATGTGGAAAAAAGGGGACCCTTGTGTACTGTTGGTGGACATGTACCGCCACTTTCCATACAGTGGGAAACTGTATGGAGGTTTTTCAAAAAATTAAAAATATGATCCAACAATTCCACTTTTGACTATTTATTCAAATAAAACAAAAACACTAACTGGAAAAGGTATATGCACTCCTGTGTTCATTGCAACATTATTTACAACCCAAATGTGGAAACAACCGAAGTGTCCATCAGTGGATGAATGGATAAAGAAGATGTGGCATATATATGTATATATATACACACACAATGCAATATTATCAGCTATAAAAAAGAACTCCGACTCTCTGTGATCCCACGGACTGTACCCTGCCAGACTCCTCTGTCCGTGGAGTTTTCCAGGCAAGAATATTGGAGTGAGTTGCCATTTCTTTCTCCAGGGGATCTTCCTGAGCCGGGGATCAAAGCTGGGTCTCCTGCATTGCAGGCAAATTCTTTACTGTTTGAGTAGGGAAGCCCATAAAAAAGAACTGAATCTTGCCATTTGCAACAACATAGATGGAACTTGAGGGCATTATGCTTAAGTGAATAAGTCAGAGAAAGACAATTACCATATGATTTCACTTACATATGAAATCTAAAAAACAAGAGAACCAGCAAAACAAAGCAGAAACAGACTCATAGATACAGAAACAAACTGGTAGTTGCCAGAGGAGAGGGAGTTGGGGGTGCAAAAAAGGGGACTAAAAGATACAGAATTGCATTTATAAAATAAGTCATGGGGATGTAATGTACAGAATAGGAAAAAATAGGATTGTAACAGTCTTGTACTGTGACAGGTTGTTACTGGACTTACTGTGATGATCATTTCAAAATGTATATAAACATTACAATGGAATATTTCTTGGCCATAAAAATGGGCTCATTTGTAGTCATGTGGGTGGACCTAGGGTCTGTCATACAGAGTGAAGTAAGTCAGAAAAACAAATGTCTTATATTAACGCATATATATGGAGTCTAGAAAAATGGTAAAGATGAATCAATGTGCAGGGCAGAAATAGAGACATAGATGTAGAGAAGAGATGTGGACATTGCAGAGGGAGAGAAGGGTGGGATGAACTGGGAGAGCAGGATTGACACGTATACACTATCGCGTGTAAATGGATAGCTAGTGGGAAGCTGCTGTGAAACACAGGGCGTTCACCTGAGTACTCTGTGATGACCTGCATGGGTGAGGTGAGTGGGAGGAGGGCCCGGAGGGAGGGGACATATGATATGTATACATATAGCTGGTTCCCTTTGTTGTACAGCAGAAACTAACACAGCATTGTAAAGCAATTACATTTCAATTAAAAAAGAAAAAATATATAAATATTGAATTACTATGAGGTGCACCTAAAATTAGTATGGTATTGTACATCAATTATACTTCAATTTAAAAAGCAGTTTCTCAAACATTTTACAGTATATGGAGAATAGGCTTGAGAGATCTAGGTTCTAAACTCTGATCCATCCCTTATTAGTTGACTAATCATATCAAAAAAAAAAAAAAAAGAAGTCTCTGAGAAACAATGTCCACATTTGTTAAAGTAGGGATAATATCTATCTCAGGGGAACAGTTATGGGGATTAAATGAAGTAATGACCAATGTAAAACACATAGCAGACTCTCTGGCACTTAGAAAGTGCTAAAAAAATATTAATTCCTTTCCCCTTTTGCATCCCTCATAGTTAAAACATACTGATCACTTACCTATTTACTTGATTTCTAATTCACAAGCAAAAGTTACAGGGGAAAGCCAAATCTTAAAGAGATCAAGGTTGTCATATATTTCTTATAGTGAAACTTGCATTATAGACACCTTTGATACAGGGTTGAAGTTTCTTTGCAGAACACATTAGGATGTCATGTAATCTAGTCTGTAGAAAAATAAAGGACATTTCAAGAGTGGCTCCATTGTATAATTTTTATGAGTATTATCATCAAAGTGATCTTTGATCATATACCAATTTTCATTTCATTATGTTCATAATTTATTTTTTATATTCATAGAGGTACCACAAATGTTAATTTACTTTTTAAAAGCTATCATAAGTTATAGTGTATAACAATCATGGAATAATAATAATAGAACAATAATTATAAATAATATATTATCTAAAATACAGCACTTATCACATGCAGGTATCTGATATGTGCATTTAACTGCTTTACCTCATTTAATACAACAACCCAGAGAGAAGGTAGTAGTAGTATCCTGTTTGACAGATGAGAAGCAGACACAGAGTGACTAAGTACCTGAGAACTAAAGTAGATATGTGTAGTAGGAAACATAAAGGAGGGGAGAAGAAAATCTGTTGCTTATTATAAAATTCAGCCTTTCTAAATTCACAACTAAAATTAGAGGCTATTTGGTGTTTTTGTTAGTTCCTTGAACTATTTGGACTGTTGCCCTATCAAGGACCTTCTTCCTGTGATAGCTTGGATTTGTTTTCTTTGTCACAGACTGTTTATAATAAATATCCGGATGAAATCTAAAGAAAACTGAATAAAAATACTGTTTTTTGTATGCAGTACAAATACTTACATTTTTAAAGAAGTACTCCAATGATTGAACAAATTTTTTTTAAAGTTATTTCCCAGATCCTTGGGTTTGTACGCAGTCTTTATATGAGAAGAAGTTAGTGGTACCACTGTTAGGTCATATGTGGATCTGGGGTTGTGGACTGTAAAGGTTAATAAGACATAATCCTGCCTGCAATGAATGGGCTACTTAGGTTAGCAATATCAGTTATTTGATTTCCTGAAACATTCTGCTAGGTAACATGGTTATATCTGTACTATTTGGAAAATGACCTGTTCATAGGTTCCAAATATTCCTTAATAGCAACTGCCAGTGAGTGTCAGATCTGGCTTAAACACACTATAATTTCAATTAAGTGGCACACCATTTAAATATGCACATAAATAAGTTGCATAGAAAAATTATAGAAGGAGAGCAGAATGCGCTAACATAATGCATGTCAAACCTACGGTAAACACCTATCATGAAAAATTTCCATGACATTCTTCTCTCTAGTGAAAATATATACAGTAATATTTCTATTAACGATGCTTTAATGGTAAACTTTGATGTCAGAAGCCTGGTTGTGAGAAGGAGGAGGAGAAATAAAGAGAGCTTTGGGGGGATTCTTGTCTTGCTCCAGTTTAACGTGACACTGAACTCAAATGTTAAGTCTGTATTTCTGTGGATTTTGGTCTTCTGGGCGACCTGGGAGATTCTGTCCACTCTTAGGACAGATCTTAGGAGGCCAAAGGGCAGGGGGCATTTTTGCCAGTTTTAAGCCCCTTAAATCCAGAAATAAGGTTATTTACAGTGAGGGTTCTTCCTGGTTTGCCTTGGGAAAGTTCGTGTATGAGATGGTGTCCTTCTCTTCCACCACAGTGGTGGCCATGAACCTAGACCTGAGGACGTGAGATCTAGTCCAGTCTCCCTCCCAGTTAAGTCTCTCTGAGTCCGAGTCAAGTGTGTGACTGTGGACATATGACAGTCCCTTCATGCCTCAATTTCCTTATCTGTAAATTTAGGATGGGCTTCCCAGGTAGCTCAGATGGTAAAGAATCTGCCTGCCAAAGCAGTGAATGGAAGAGATGCAGATTTGACCCCGGAAGAAGAGAATGGCAACCCACTCCAGTATTCTTGCCTGGAGAATCCCATGGACAGAGGACCCTGGTGGGCTGCAGGGTCGCAAAGAGTTGGATATGACTGAAGAGACTTTGCAGAGCACAATAGAATGTATCTTACAGGGTGGTTTTAAGGATTAATATTACCTGTGATTGTATGGGGGAACAGATCTGGGTTCAAATACTTTTCTTGCTGTATACTACTCCTGTGACCTTGGGCAAAATACTGACTCTCTCTGAGCCACACTTTCTGTATACTGCAGTGAGAAACAGTCACCTATCTTTCAGGGTGGCTGTGAGGAAAATAATGTATGAAAATTACCTAGCCCATGCTAAGTATATTTATGTTAGTAATTTTAAATAAAGCCCTGATTTGTGTGTCTGTTGTGTACAAGGCCCTGTGATATTTAAGGAACATGTGGATTTACAGTGTAGCTGGTAAATATTTCAGATTATTAAGAAGGCTATTTCTGCTTTATTGACCATGCCAAAGCCTTTGACTGTGTGGATCACAACAAACTGTGGGAAATTCTGAAAGAGATGGGAATACCAGACCACCTGATCTACCTCTTGAGAAATCTGTATACAGGTCAGGAAGCAACAGTTAGAACTTGACATGGAACAACAGACTGGTTCCAAATAGGAAAAGGAGTACATCGAGAATGTATATTGTCTATCTTGCCTATTTAACTTATACACAGAGTACATCATGAGAAACACTGGGCTGGAAGAAGCACAAGCTGGAATCAAGATTGCTGGGAGAAATGTCAATAACCTCAGATATGCAGATGACACCACCCTTATGGCAGAAAGTGAAGAGGAACTAAAGAGCCTCTTGATGAAAGTGGAAGAGGAAAGTGAAAAAGTTGGCTTAAAACTCAACATTCTGAAAACAAAGATCACGGCATCCAGTCCCATCACTTCATGGCAAATAGATGGAGAAACAGTGGAAACAGTGTCAGACTTTATTTTGGGGGGCTCCCAAATCACTGCAGATGGTGATTGCAGCCATGACATAAAAAGACACTTATTCCTTGGAAGAAAAGTTATGACCAACCTCGACAGCATATTAAAAAGCAGAGACATTACTTTGTCAACAAAGGTCCATCTACTCAAGGCTATGGTTTTTCCAGTAGTCATGTATGGATGTGAGAGTTGGACTATAAAGAAGGCTGAGTGCCAAAGAATTGATATTTTTGAACTGTGGTGTTGGAAGACTCTTGAGGGTCCCTTGGACTGCAAGGAGATCCAACCAGTCCATCCTAAAGGAAATCATTCCTGAATGTTCATTGGAAGAACTGATGTTGAAGCTGAAACTCTTAATACTTTGGCCACCTGATGCGAAGAGCTGGCTCATTTGAAAAGACCCTGATGCTGGGAAAGATTGAAGGCAGGAGGAGAAGGGGATGACAGAGGATGAGATGGTTGGATGGCATCACAGACTCAATGGACATGAGTTTGAGTAAACTCCTGGAGTTGGTGATGGACAGGGAGGCCTGGCGTGCTGCAGTCCATGGTGTCGCAAAGAGTTGGACATGACTGAGCGACTAAACTGAACTGAAGAAGGCTATTGTATTAGCCATTATTTTCTCATATTCTTACCTTGTGGTACTAAGAGTTGTCACAAATAAATAATACCCCTGAAGTGATTTGAGGATAAAAAGCTTAATTGCATGTAAGCATTTGTTAGTTTTTGTCAGTTATCAAATGGCTCATTCTGACACTGTACCCATCTGTTATATATGGACCCAAAAATGATTTTCTCTCAGATAACTTTCCATCTTATTGATATGTAAATTTTATTTTGGGCTTTTCCACAGATAGGTATAATACCTGTAAATCACATATAGGTTCAGTTCAGTTGCTCAGTTGTGTCAGCCACTGTTTCCCTATCTATTTCCCATGAAGTGATGGGATGGGATGCTGTGATCTTAGTTTTCTGAATGTTGAGTTTTTAAGCCAACTTTTTCACTTTCCTCTTCCACTTTCATCAAGAGGCTCTTTAGTTCCTCTTCACTTTCTGCCATAAGGGTGGTGTCATCTGCATATCTGAGGTTATTGACATTTCTCCCAGCAATCTTGATTCTAGCTTGTGCTTCCTCCATCCCAGTGTTTCTTATGATGTACTCTGCATATAAGTTAAATAAGCAGGGTGACAATATACAGCCTTGACGTACTCCTTTTCCTGTTTGGAACCAGTCTGTTGTTGCATGTCCAGTTCTAACTGTTGCTTCCTGACCTGCATACAGGTTTCTCAAGAGGCAGGTCAGGTGGTCTGGTATTCCCATTAGCTACTTGTAATTATGCTTTTTAAAACATGAAGCTCTTTATTTTATACATACAGACAGGAAATTCATATTGTTTTGTATGCATAAATGATATATATAATAATAATTTAAAAAACCCATGTACCCTCTACTTAAAAAGTGAAAGTGTCCTTCCATAATTCCTGTCTTTCCTTAGAAACGAGTAACCATTCTTCTGAGTTTTGTGTTTCTCATTCTTTTCTTTTTATCGTAGTGTTGTCACATTTGTATGTATGTCTATATATACCTCACCAACTTGCAAATTATTTGATGACAATGTTCTGTCTCTGTTGTCTTGTACAGCTTCTGCTGCTGCTGCTAAGTCTCTTCAGTTGTGTCCGACTCTGTGCAACCCCATAGACGGCAGCCCACCAGGCTCCCCTGTCCCTGAGATTCTCCAGACAAGAACACTGGAGTGGGTTGCCATTTCCTTCTCCAATGCAGGAAAGTGAAAAGTGAACGTGAAGTCGCTCAGTCGTGTCCGACTCCTAGAATATACCAAATATAACCAAAAGAACACATCCTTCACACATCTTGGTATTTATCAGCTTAAGAAAGTCAGCTTGTCTGAAAGTCAGTTTCTCAACTTGAAACGGGAATAAAACTATTGTGTGAGGAATATTTTAAGCAGTTACTGAATTCATATGATCAAAGTCTTCTTCAAAGTGCTTGTTTATTGTAGCTGTTCCTCAAATGTCAGGCCCATATTTTCTCACTACCAGAACACTCCAAAGATCCCTATCACACAAGTCTGTTAAATTGGGGTGTCCAATTTCTGCTGTTGTATTCATTCAGTTCAGTTGCTCAGTCATGTCTGACTCTTTGAGACCCCATGGGATGCAGCACACCAGGCTTCCCTGTCCATCACCAACTCCCGCAGCTTGTTCACACTCATGTCCATTGAGTCAGTGATGCCATCCAACCATCTCATCCTCTGTCATCCCCTTCTCCTCCTGCCTTAAGTCTTTCCCAGCATCAGGGTCTTTTCCAATGAGTCAGTTCTTTGCATCACTTGGCCAAAGTACTGGAGCTTCAGTTTCAGCATCAGTCCTTCCAATGAGTATTCAGGACTGATTTCCTTTAGGATTGACTGGTTGGATCTCCTTGCAGTCCAAGGGACTCTCAAGAGTCTTCTCCAACACCACAGTTCAGAAGCATCATTCTTCAGTGCTCAGCTTTCTTTATAGTCCAACTCTCACATCCATACATGACTACTGGAAAAACCATACCTTTGACTGTATGGACCTTTGTTGGTACAGTAATGTCTCTGCTTTTTAATATGCTGTCTAGGTTGGCCATAGCTTTTCTTCCAAGGAGCAAGCGTCTTTTAATTTCATGACTGCAGTCACCATCTGCAGTGATTTTGGAACCCAAGAAAATAGTCTGTCACTGTTTCCATTGTTTCCCCATCTATTTCCCATGAAGTGATGGAACCGGATGCCATGATCTTTGTTTTTTGAACGTTGAGTTTTAAGCCAAACTTTTCACTCTCCTCTTTCATTTTCATCAAGAGGCTCTTTAGTTCCTCTTCACTTTCTGCCATAAGGGTGGTGTCATCTGCATATCTGAGGTTATTGATATTTCTCTCAGCAGTCTTGATACCAGCTTGTGCTTCATCCAGTCCAGCATTTTGCATGATATGCTCTGCATATAAGTTAAATAAGCAAGGTGACAATATACAGCCTAACATATTCCACTGCTCATTTTGAACCAGTTTTCCATGTGCAGTTCTAAGTGTTGCTTCTTGACCTGCATAGTGTTGTATTCATAATACCTATTTTTTTCCAGATGGGTAGGATGAATATCAACATGTTTTTCTGACTTGCTGCTTCCATAGTATTCTCAGGAAAGGTCTTTACTTAATATCATTGGTATAAACTATCTTAAATTGAGATAGATTTTGGTCTTTCAATCTCTCTTTAATGGCCAAACTATTCTCATTGTTCAGCCTTATATGATACTTTCTGTTGGAATTATTGTTGGATGAATATGTTTTGCATGTATCTTACAGTTCCTCTATAACAACACACACCAAAGAGACTTCTAATTGGCGATATTACTCATGTGGATGGTCACAACTTAGAAATTAATTTTAGACATAAATACTAGATTATTGTGAAAATGGCCATGTCTTTATTCTATCCTTGTCTTTCGGTATCTAATGTCATCCTAAATATTCTTTTTTTTTCCTAAATATTCTTTATGCAGGATGAGTTGATATCCCATCTCTGAGAAAGGCAAACCACAACCCACCTAATGCCAATGTGCATATTAGCTGGCATATCCTGATTGTCACTTTGAAAAACTTTCATGTCAGAGGCTAAGATTATGCCTATTTTTCAGAGAGAAAGTAGAGGTAAAATGATTTGTTCTAATCTAGTAGGGGGGTGTTTGTCAGAATATGTATGCATGTAAGTCTTTCATAGTGCTACCTCTTGATTTTAGATTTTCTTTTAAAAAGAATGCTTGAATGCTTACAAAATTTTTACACAGAAAAAGAAATCCATTTTTACAGATCATTCATTTGCTCAGTTTTTGGATTGCACATGATAAATTCCTTTAAAAATTAACCATCAATATTTATTTTAAAATACCCATTTATTCCTTAAATAATTTTCAAAATATGACATAGGAAAATATTATTTAACTCATTTCAGAAAGAAGACCAGGAATTATATTATCTTATTTGGTCAGTCTACCTCTGCTCTGAGGGAGAAGAAATGTAAGATTCAGCAATCATGCAAATAACTGTAGCCTGGAAAGATCTTCATGGATGATAACCTGCATTGGCTGAAACTCTTGCACTTTTTCAGAAGATCCCTATATGCCATTCATAAAAGAACAGTGTTGGATAGGCTGCTGAAGAAACATTACTGCAGCAAGATAGATGATGTCTGTGATCCAAAGGCCTTGGAAAGAAAATAGTTTAAACCTTTGACCTCATCAGGAAGAGATCAAAGTATATATTAACGTGCATATATATATATTTTATATATATATATTTTCACCTCCTGACCATCCATCCATCTATCCATCTATCCACCTATGTATCATATCTGTCAGTCTGTCACTTTATCCCCAAATCACCAGCTTTATTTTAATTTTTTAATTTTATTTTATATTGGAGTAGATTAACAATGTTGTGTTAGTTTCAGGTGTACAGCAAAGCGATTCAGTTATACAAATACATGTATCTATTCTTTTTCAAATTCTTTTCCCATTTAGGTTATTACAGAGTATTGAGCAGAGTTCCCTGTGCTATACAGTAGGTCCTTGTTGATCATTTGTTTTAAATATAGGAATCAGTCCCAAACTCCCAGTCTACTTCTCCCCACCATCCTTTCCGCCCTCACTCCAATAACTGGAAGTTTGTTGCCTAAGGCTGTGAGTCTGTTCCTGCCCAAATCACCAGCTTTAATAGAGTACTGTAGGCACTGCAGTGCTCAGCAAAATAGACTGTATGAGAACAAGTGGCCCCTGCAAGATACGGTAGTACATATGATCAGGTCTTTTTCCATAAGTGTCTTTGGATATTCAAAGTAATACATGAGCATCCATTAAGAATTATATTCAACTTCACTAAGCAGTCATAGGTTCATGAACCTAGAAGGGAACTTGTGCAACCATATAGAAGGAGGAAGAAAAGAAAGCAACTTTCATTCAAGTAGGGAAAAAACCCCACAGTTATTTAGATTTAAGGTTTCTAAAAGAACAGGAAACTGACGTGAAGAAATAAACACAGCCTATAAAGGACTGAGGACTGCACTTTAAGCACAACTGACTAACATGTCCAGACAAGATAGAGATGCCTTTGTCATAAATAATAAAATTTAACTCAGACATTGCTTGCTATTTGGTAATGTTGCCTCTGAACTTTCAGGTCAATAATACATATTAAGATTTCTTTTAGGTACAAAATTCTATCAAAATACCATGAAATTATATCATGCAAAAAAACAACAAGGAGCACACTGGGGGAAAGAGCAATATTTAAATAAAATACCTTCAATTTTCCCTGAACTCTAGTAATAGCTTCTATTTTATCATATTTTTACAGTTTCCCTGATAGAAAAGTCACACCAGTAGCAAGGCTTTTATTTTAGAATGTGTGGTCACTGGACAGTATTTTTCTCTTGAGATAAGGTTATCTCCTGACTTTTGAAAGATTATTTTGACCATCATCTTGCTGTTCTTATATAAATCTTTTATCCTGAAATGAGACCCAATTCCAGCATGGAGACCTCCACTACAAATTATCCATGACCAAAATCATTATACTGGGAAAATGAAGTCCAGACTAGTATGTTTGGATTATGGTGTGAAGACAGTCATTGAAGGGCCCCACTTTTCAGGTTTCTGGTATCTTAAAGTCAGGTACACCCAACTGCTCTATTCCTAGAAAACATGTTATGATCCAAAATCTATAGGTACAAGGTTGTTTTTAGTTTAGCTATTGTTTTCATTTTATTTTGCTTGGAAAGTACAGTCCAAGTATAATAGATACAACTATGTGTGTATACGGAGAAGGCAATGGCACCCCACTCCAGTACTCTTGCCTGGAAAATCCCATGGATGGAGGAGCCTGGAAGGCTGCAGTCCATGGGGTCGCTGAGGGTCGGACAGGACTGAGCGACTTCACTTTCACTTTTCACTTTCATGCATTGGAGAAGGAAATGGCAACCCACTCCAGTGTTCTTGCCTGGAGAATCCCAGGGATGGGGGAGCCTGGTGGGCTGCCGTCTATGGGGTCGCACAGAGTCGGACACGACTGAAGTGACTTAGCATAGCATAGCATAGCATATGTGTGTATAAAGATAAAAAGATGTATCAAAATATACTCTCTTTAGAGGAAAAAAAAATACCTTTAAAAGGTGAATGTAGTCAAATATTTTTAAATAACAGAGTTGAATGAGTAGATGAATGAATAAATCTATCAACCACCTATCAAAAATACGTTGTACAGTTAGAGTGTGAAAAGCTCAGTGCTAGTTGTGAGGACAATAATGCATACATTGCAAAAACCATTGGTAATTAAAATCAAATGAATACCCTTTGGATAAATGACTAGTATCTAGAATCTTCCCACTGCCACATTACAAAATTCCCGTAGTAACTTTTTCCTTTCATTTTGTCTCAAAACATGCACATTTTATTTATGTGTGGAGTATGTAATATGAAGTGGCCACCTTAATTGGCAATAATTGGCAATTTTCCAAGTCCTGCGTTCATTTCCCACTCCTGTTTACTGCATAATCCTTTCCTTTTTCATTAGTTATAATAAACATTGTTTTTCATATATTACATTGTTATATATAGTAGAAAGTAAATGGAGTGGAAATTAAGATATGTAATACATATGTGGGTATTATACATAAATGCAAATATTTTATAGTATATCTACAAAATGGAAATTATACACTACAAAAATGGAAACTGTCTTCCAATATTTATAATTCACATTTTTATTAAAAATTTAATCACAAAGTTAAGAAAGTTGTAATACTCTAGCAGATTTATTGAGGCTTATGTTTCAACGGAAACAGATGTTTTGAATTGTTGTTATAGGTGAGCTGAGTTCTGATTTTATTTTCTTCTCTGAACCTGTCAACTTGCTTTATTCTTCTCCCTAAATACATGTCTAACTTGTTTTCTCAAAAGATCATTATTTTCCTCTTTATTGTATGTATTTTTCAGTCTATAGCCAGTATATAACCAACATTTTACTCTTGCAGAAAACCCATTTATTCATTCTCAAAATTTATTCATTCTTAGAGGTAAAACATTTGTAAAACAGGGAAATTGTTTTTCTGAATTTTTTTTGTTGTCTCTAACTTGAATTTTGTATTTTTTCAAAGTCATAATATGTGGCAAAACATTTAAATTAAATAATTTTTCAGTGAAATAACTGTCTTTTTTTTTTTTTCTGATAGTTTATATTTGCGGAGAAGGCAATGGCAACCCACTCCAGTACTCTTGCCTGGAAAATCCCATGGATGGAGGAGCCTTGTAGGCTGCAGTCCATGGGGTCTCTAAGAGTTGGACACGACTGAGCGACTTCACTTTCACTCTTCACTTTCATGCATTGGAGAAGGAAATGGCAACCCACTCCAGTGTTCTTGCCTGGAGAATCCCAGGGACAGGGGAGCCTGGTGGCCTGCCATCTGTGTGGTTGCACAGAGTTGGACACGACTGAAGTGACTTAGCAGCAGCAGCAGTTTATATTTGAGCATGATAGTTTTTCTTGGGTGCTGATTAATAACTAACAGTATGGTAATAAGCTGGAAAAAATGCTGAAGGAATAGAAGAAATGCCCCTAGATTAAAAATATACGACAGGGACAAGCATGGAACCAGGAATCACCAGGCTTTATTGAAGAGGACCTTGAAGAATGAGTAGCATTTAAGAAGGAAGATAGGACATATGTGAGGTGTTGACATAGCGGGAAAGGGATATCTAAAAGCCCAGAAGTGGGCCACTGGTTAGCACTGCCTTACTAGAGAAATGGCAGGTGCTCCACTCTATGCTCATTTGTACTACTCCTATGATAAATATTTCAGTTTTATTTTTACTCTAAATAAAGTTATTTAAAATGTTACATGAAGAATGAAAATTTGGTAAAAAGTCCTCTATTGTGTCTTACTATTAGATTACAACCAGAAAAAGTAAGAAAAAAAAATAAACTAGTTACATATTCAGAGTCTAAAATGACTCTAAGATAAAGGGTTCATAGATCACAAGGTGTCTCATGGTTCAGCATCAATCCTTCTTGTTTAAGAACTTGTATGAACTGATTTGGACAATAGAGTTAAATAAATATGAAATTTGTTAGACACCATGGATTTATAAACTCATAGGATTAAGTCTTCAACCCTTATTCATAAAGGATTAATTGGAATAAATTTTTAAATTTATTTTAAGGAGGTATTTTCAGAATTAAGTAGTTTACAATGGTCCAGAGTAAAAGAATTCCTCTGAGGTTTAGTTTAGCATCTTTTACCCATGATAACTGACTTTAAAAACATGTATTATTTCATCCTTGAACTCATTACAGAAAAGATCTAATATGTACAATCTATGTACTATCTTCAACCCACTCCAGTACTCTTGCCTGGAAAATCCCATGGATGGAGGGGCCTGGTAGGCTGCAGTCCATGGGGTCACTAGGAGTCGGATACGACTGAGCGACTTCACTTTCACTTTTCACTTTCATGCATTGGAGAAGGAAATGGCAACCCACTCCAGTGTTCTTGCCTGGAGAATCCCAGGGACCGGGGAGCCTGGTGGGCTGCTGTCTGTGGGGTCGCACAGAGTCAGATACGACTGAAGCAAC
Source organism: Bos javanicus (assembly GCF_032452875.1). Lineage (NCBI taxonomy): Eukaryota > Metazoa > Chordata > Mammalia > Artiodactyla > Bovidae > Bos > Bos javanicus. The sequence continues at coordinate 85,690,552 of NC_083868.1, forward strand.
TTAGCAGCAGCAGCATGTATCTTCAATTATATCATAATATATTCATAATCTGTTCAAATTAGGAAACAGAGTTCTCACTTTGGGAGGTACAGATAAATTAGTAAATTAATGTAGAGGTTGATTAGTGAGAGAGATACCCTATTGACTGAATAACTTTACCTGTGGAGCAGTTTACACATAGTAAATAATTTATATGCTGGGAAAATATTATTACTTGTTTATTCTATCTTTCTCCTAATATGTTCAAAAAAACCTTTCCAGACAGTGTAATAACTTGTAGACATTGACTGACACCATAATAATATAGACAAGCAGTTATCAAGAAATGAATTCAGTGTTTTACAGTATGTGAAGAAGCCAAATTTTAGTTGTTGTAATACAACAGGAAGACCCAAGAATCAAAGGAATAAAAAATTTTCTGTATGCATCCTTTCCATCCCATTTTAATTCCTCTGCCAGAACTGCCTAGGGAAGATTGAAGATTTGGTTGGCAAAGGAGAGTATAACCTTAAATCAATGGTTTTGAAAGTGTAGTCTTCAAACCCTTGTTTGAAAGTCTTTCAAGGAGTCCATGAAATCGAAACTATTTTTAGGATACTACTGTGTGTGTGTATGTGTGTGTGCACGCACATACTCACACATGTGCATGCTCAGCCATCTTCAACTTCTTGTATCTCCATTGACCGTAGCCCAACAGACTCCTCTGTCCATGGAATTTTCCAGGCAAGAATAGTGGAGTGGGTTGCCATTTCCTATTCCAGGGATCTTCCTGTCCCAGGGATTGAACCCACGTTTTCTGCATCTCCTGAATTGCAGGTGTATTCTTTATCATTGAGCCACCTGGGAAGCCCATGATACTACTAAGATGTTACTTATTTTCTTGCTGTGTTGGTATTTTGCACTGATTGTACACAAACTATGATGGATAAACTGCTGATGATATAAGGCAGTGGTACTAAACTCGAATAGTCAATATATTCTTCACCTCCACACTTACAATAAAAAGCCAGTTGCACTTAAGAATTTCTTTGATTCAGCAATAAAAGTTTTTAATTTTATTAAATGCTGTCCCTTGAGTACACGTCTTTTTTAATAGTCTGTGTAACTAAATGGGAAATACATATAAAGCATTTCTGCTGTGTACTGAAGTAACATAGTTGTCTCAAGGATAGCACTATCATGATTGAGATGCAAGGTGACTCTCTGATAAAATTAATGGTAATTTTAATTAATATGGCTTGATTTTAAATATTACATAATGAAGTATATCGACATGTAGAATATTTGAAGTAGACGGATATTTTCCAAAGGACTAATATAATATTTCAAAACTACTGTGTATGTGGATGCTCAGTCATGTCCGACTCTTTGTGACCCCATGGACTGCAGCCCTCCAGGCTCCTCTGTCTATGGAATTTTCCAGGCAAGAATACTGGAGTGGGTTGCTGTTTCCTACTCCAGGGGATCTTCTTGACCCAGGGATGGAACCCGTGTCTCCTGGGTCTCCCACACTGGCAGATAGATTCTTTACCACTGAACCACCTGGAAGCCTGATTTCAAAGCCAGGCACTAGAAATAAGCCAATGGATTTGAATATAACAGAGTACAGAAAGTTCACTGATGTTTCAGATTCCATATTGAAACTAGCCATTAAAGAAACCATGTTCATCAAGTTTTGGTGTTGCATAAAAGGATGATACTCATAACTATAAAGGCTATTTAGACACTCCTCCCCTTTCTAACTGCACATTTGTAAGAGATCAGAATTTCTCGATATACTTCAAAATCACAGAAGATTGAGTGAAGAAACAGATCTGAGCATTTAGCTGTCTTCTTTTTTAAAAGTTTTTCAATCGATTTTGAAAATTGAATCAGTTTTGAAAATTGATTTACAATGTTGTTAATTTCTTTTTTTTTTCCTGGTTTGGCCACATCATGTGGCTTGTAGGATCTCAGTTCCTGACCAGAGATTGAACCTGGACCATGGCAGAGAAAGCCTGGAATCCTAACCACTAGGCCACCAGAGAACTCCCCACACTGTTGTGTTAATTTCTGATGTGCAGCAAAGCGATTCAGTTATACACATATATATTCCTTTTTTAAAATATTTTCTGTTATGGTTTATCATAGGATATTGAATATAGTTCTCTGTGCTATACAGTAGGACCTTCTTGTTTATCCATTCTCTATATAAAAACTTAGGTCTGCTAATCCCAGTGTCCCACTCCATACATCCCTATTGGCAACCACCAGTCTGTTTTTTATGTCCAGGATTCTGTTTCATAGATAGGTTCATTTGTGTCATAGTTTAGATTCCACATATAAGTGATGTCATATGGTATTTGTCTTTCTCTTTCTGGCTTAGTTCACTTAGTGTAATAATTTCTAATTGTATCCATGTTGCTGCAGATGGTATTATTTCATTCTTTTTTTTTATAGTTGACTGATACACCATTGTGTGTATGCACCACATCTTCTGTATTCATTCATCTGTCAGTGGACCTTTAGGTTGTTTCTGTATCTTGGCTATTGTGAATAGTGTTGCTGTGAACATGAGGGTGCATGTATCTTTTTGAATTATAGTTTTATCTGGATATATGCCCAGGAGTGAGATTGCTGGATCATATGGTAGTTCTATTTTTAGTTTTCTGAGGAACTTCCATATTGTTTTCCACAGTGGCTACACCAACTTACATACCCACCAACAGTGAAGAAAGGTTCCCTTTTCTCTACACCCTCTCGGGCATTTGTTATTTATAGACTTTTTAATGATGGCTGTTCTGACTGTTGTGAGCTAGTACCTCATTGTAGTTTTGATTTGCATTTCTCGTCTCCCGAGTTGCAGGCAGACGCTTTACCATCTTGAGCCACCAAGGCTGCCCAATAATTAGTGATGTTGAGCATCTTTTCATGTGCCTGTTGGCTATCTATGTTTCTTATTTGGAGAAATGTCTATTTAGGTCTTCTGTCCATTTTTCAATTGAGTTGTTTTTTGTTGTTGTGTGACCTCTCATATATTTTGTAAAGCCCTTGTTGGTCACATCATATGCAAATATTTTCTCTCATTCTGCAGGTTATGTTTATGGCTTCCTTTGCTGTGCAAAAGCTTTCAAGTTTAATTAGGTCCCATTTCTTTATTTTTTTAATTTCTGTTGCCTTGGGAGACTGATCTAAGAAAACATTGGTACAATTTATGCCAGAGAATGTTTTGCCAATGTCTCTTCTAGGACTTTTATGGTGTCATGTCTTCTTCTTAAGTCTTTAAGCCATTTTAAGTTCATTTTTGTGTATGGTGTGAGGGTGTGTTCTAACTTCATTGACTTACATGCGGCTGTCCAACTTTCCCAGTACCACTTGCTGAAGAAACTGTCTTTTTCCCATTGTAAAGCTGCCTCCTTTGTTGAGGTTAATTGACCACAGGTGTGTGGGATTATTTCTGGGCTCTCTATTTCATTGACTTACATGTCTGTTTTTGTGCCAGTACCATGCTGTTTGGATTATTATAGCTTTGTAGCTACCCTGTCTGAAGTCTTGCAGTGTTATGCCTCCTGCTCTGTTCCTTTTCTTTGGGATTACTTTGGCAATTTTTGGGCTTCCCTTGTGACTCAGCTGGTAAAGAATCCACCTGCAATGCAGGAGACCTGGGTTCGATCCCTGGGTTGGGAAGATCCCCTGGAGAAGGGAAAGGCTACCCTTTTCAGTATTCTGGCCTGGAGAATTCCATGGGCTGTATAGTCGCAGTCAGACATAACTGACTTTCACTTGGCAATTCTGGGTCCTTTATGGTTCCATATGAATTTTAGGATTAATTTGTTCTAATTCTGTGAAAAAATGTTCTGGATAATTTGATAGTGATTGCATTACATCTGTAGATTGCTTTGGGTTTGCTTTGGCCATTTTAACAATATTAATTCTTCCAATGCAAGACCATGGAATATGTTTCAGTTTCTTTGAATCATCTTCAGTTTTCCTATTAATGTTGTATAGTTCTCAGCATATAAGTCTTTCACCTCCTTGGTCAGGTTTACTCCTAAGTATTTTATTTTGGGGGGTGCAATTTTAAAATATATCATTTTTTTACATTCCTTTTCTGACATTTCATTGTTGGTTTGAAGAAATACAGCTGATATCTATACATTAATCTTGTATCCTGCTACTTTCCTGAATTAGTTTATCAGTTGTAGTAGTTTTTGTGTGGAGTCTTTAGGGTTTTCTATATATAGTATCATATCACCTGCATATAATGACCTCTGTATATAATTTTAGCTCTTTGCTTCCAATTTGGATACCTTTTATTTTTGTTTCTTATCTGATTGCTGTGGCTAGGACGTCCAATACTATTTTGAAAAGAAGAGGTGATAGTGGGAGTCTGTGTCTTGTTCCAGATTTTAGTGGGAAGGATTTCAGCTTTTCACCATTGAGCATTATATTGGCTGTGGGTTTGTCATAAATAGCTTTTATTATATTGAGATATGTTCCCCTCTATACCCACCTTTGTAAGACTTTATCATGAATGGATGTTGAATTTTGTCAAATGCCTTTTCTGCGTCTGTGAAGATGATCATATGATTTTTGTCTTGTCTTTGTGTGGTATATCACAGTGATTTGTGTATGTTGAATCATCCTTGTGAACTTGGATGAATCCTACTTGGTTGTAATGTATGATCTTTTTTATATATTGTTGGATTCAGTTTGCTAATGTTTTGTTGAGAATTTCTGCATCTATATTCAATGAAGACATTGACCTGTAATTTTCTTTTTTTGGTGGTGTGTTTCATTTTGGTATCAGTGATGGTGGATTCATACAGTGTCTTTGAGAGCGTTCCTTCCTCTTCGGTTTTTTTGGAAGAGTTTGGAAAGGATTAGTTTAAGTTCTTCTTTATATGTTGGGTGTAATTCACCTTTGAAACCATCTGGTCTTGGATTTTTGTTGGAAGCTTTTTATTTCAAATTCTTCAGCTGTCTTCTATGCAGCCTGATAGTATAGGATTTGAAAAAAATGTCAAGTAATGCCACTTTTTTGATGAAATAACTCTAGTTATATTTCATATGTTAGTTATGCTCACATGTAACGAATTCTTTGTTATTTTTCAATAAATTGTTAAGTGTTTTTAAAGTTGCTCAGTTTTAAATTTCTAATATAATATTCTTAGATCTAGATTACATAAACAAAAGCTTTTTGGGGTCTTCAATAATTTTTAAGACTGTAAAGGATATCTGCTGCTGCTAAGTCACTTTAGTCGTGTCTGACTCTTTGTGACCCCATAGACAGCAGCCCACCAGGCTCCCCGTCCCTGGGATTCTCCAGGCAAAAACACTGGAGTGGGTTGCCTATCTGAGGCCAACAAAATTTATAAACCACAGTAAATGAATGCTATGAATGCTTACATATTTAAAATTAGATTTGTTATTGGCTGAGAGACAAAAGATAATGAAATAGTTATATAATTTTCTTTTTTTAAAGAATAAAAAGACTGCTATACTTTTAAAGCTTATGTCCAAATGAATATAAAGAGTTTTCTGTAGATCATTTGGAATTTCAGTCCTACCACTTAAAAACTATATAGCCTTCACCAGATTGCTTATTATCTCCATGACCATGCCTCTCATCTATGAATGATAATGGTAATACCTACTTGAGTAGTGGTGTGAGGATTAAATGAGATAATCCATGTTAAGTATTTGACCACAATGCTTGTCACTGGTATTTCTTCTATTATTGTTTTGAGGATAGGATAGCTCTTTGATTCCATAGTAACAAATGTGAATAATACCTTGTATATCTTTTTTAGTTTTCAAATATCTGTATAAACATCCTTGTGACTATAATCTGATTATTCTTCTATTATTGCCTCATGGAATTGTAGGGAAAATATTTAAGGGGAAATTGGTGTTGGTCTTTTCTTTTTTGAAAATTTTTATTGGGGTATAATTGCTTTACAGTGTTGTGTTAGTTTCAGGTGTACAGCAAGGTGAGTGTGTTTTATGCAAATACATATATCCACACTTTTTTAGATTCTTTTCCCGTGTAGGCTATAAGAGTACTGAGTAATTTTCTGTGCTGTACAGTAGGTCCTTATTAGTTGCCTTAGTCACCTATTTTACATATAATAATGTGTATGTGTCAATCCCAGTCTCTAAATTTGCCCCAGTCCCCCAATGGCTTTTAGTAAGGTAGGCAAAGAATCTTTTTTTTGTCTTTGGGAAAGATTGTGTTGTCTGAACGTTGTCAATGTCAGCCTTAACGATTTAGGATTTTTTGTGTGTGCTGAATCCCTTTTAATGAATCAGCCCAGCAAGAAAGATTAGTATCTGCTGATGCATTGGTTTGTGCTTCAGTGTAGTTGAAAAGAGGTTAATTTAAGACATTGAATAACCTGTCTTTGTACACAAGTCGATCAATAAGGATTTCAATACTAATCAAAGAGAAGGGAATTAGCTTTTATGGGGAGCAGACTGTTACAGGAGGTCCTATGCAGTTACTTGTAGTAATCTCTAATCTTCATAACAAATCTGAGAGGTGGGCATAATTATTTCCACTTTACAGGTGAGGAAACTGAGTCTCAGAGAGCTGTAACTTTCCTAAGATGGTGAGGGAAATGAAATAACAAAGGATTAAGCCTTTTTTGACTGAGAGAAGAGAGAGCAAATTTCCAACATAATAGATAAGGAACATTGCAGGGGTGGAAAGTATGATGTTCATTTGCTCTCTGTTAACTATAAAGTTAGAAAGAAAATGATGGGTTTAAAATGCCGTATAGAATGAATAAGAGGAAGGTTGCTGCTCGATTGTTAAAACACTACAGCTGCACCTATGAAATTCCAACACAACTGCCAGTTAAGCATCTCAATGGAAAAAACCTAAGTGTTAATTTGATATAATGTAGATAAAAAATCACTTCAGTTCAGTCGCTCAGTCGTGTCCGACTCTTTGCGACCCCATGAATAACAGCACGCCAGGCCTCCCTGTCCATCACCAACTCCCGGAGTTCACTCAGACTCACATCCATCAAGTCAGTGATGCCATCCAGCCATCTCATCCTCTGTCGTCCCCTTCTCCTCCTGCCCCCAATCCCTCCCAGCATCAGAGGCTTTTCCAATGAGTCAGCTCTTCGCATGAGGTGGCCAAAGTACTGGAAATTTGACTTTTCACTTTGGTGGGTACTAATGTAGGTAAATAATGTAGGTACTAATAACACTTGGATACTAAGAATTGGCTTAACCTAGCTTCATGTATTTTCTTCTTATATCCTCTAGAAGAATTTATTAAAATACTTTTGGTAGATGTGAAAGTTGAGCCATGTAAGGTGCCATTTTTATAATCCTAGCTTTATACAGTATATGTGAGGTTTAGAAAATTTGTCATAAATTTCTGAATAATCACAAATCAGAATTCTGAGAAATAGTTGGACAGAAAGTTGAGAATCGATTCCTTTTCCACATTCAAAACATGGTCTTATAAATGTAAATATGCAGCTTTTATAGTAAATGTTTAAATAGTATAGGGCTTCCCTTGTGGCTCAGCTGGCAAAGAATCCGTCTGCAATGCAGGAGACATGGATTTGATTCCTGGGTTGGGAAGATCCCCTGGAGAAGGGAAAGGCTACCCACTCCAGTATTCTGGCCTGGAGAATTCCATGGACTGTCTAGTCCATGGGGTCGCAAAGAGTTGGACACAACTGAGCAACTTTCACTTTTCAAATAGTATAAGTGAGATATGCTATCACATTCCCCTCTTTTCCAGCATTTTTTATATTTTTATTGAGAAAAAAGAAACAAAAATTAAGCTTTTTTATCTGTAAAGACGTTATATAAGCCATAACAATAGCTTTAGGTAAGATTCTTCAGTGATTGCTTTCTGGCATTAAGAAAATTAAACAGCTTTTTTCACTGATTCTTTTCTGTGGCAAGTCTCCAGTTTACTGGAAAGGTACAGATGAAGTTTGATGAGCTCAAATTTTAAAACCTTAAACCTGTGTTCTAAATGTGCAAGCTATCCTGCTTTTTCAGTTCAGTTCAGTTTAGTTGCTTAGTCTGACTCTCTGACCCCATGGACTGCAGCACGCCAGGCTTCCCTCTCCATCACCACCTGCTTTATAATCATTAGTAATAAATACGTAAAAGCCTCTATAAGAGAAGGCATCTAAAGGAAAGCTTTCTGTGTTTTGAATATCAAAATCTACCAAATCTGAAAAAGATGCAGTCAGAAAAGTAAAGGAAAATGAATTCAGAATATCCCACATTTAAAGCATACTGTACATACCTTGAAAGAAAAAAGAACTAACAGAAATAACTTCAGTGCTCAAATTTGGGTCATAAGACTCAAGGCTCTCTTTGTATCTCATACCAAAGCAGAGTCCAAACAGTGGTGCATACATTTTTGAGTCAAAAGATCACCAATTTTATACACTTTTTCAAGTAAGGATGGTGTTTTTAAAAGTCCATGGTTCATACAACCTACATTAACCAATACTTTAAGACTTCTATGTTGCTTAACAGTCCCCCCAAAAGCTAATTTTATATGTTGAAATTTATAATGGGACAGTACATATCTTCAAAATGTTGCTTAATAGTCCCACCAAAAGCTAATTTTATATGTTGAAATTTATAATGGGACAGTACATATCTTATTTTTTAAGTGGTTTTAATCATTTTTTATTTTTGTGGAATTTTTAGTTTGAAAATTTCTTTCTGTGAAAAGTTAATCTGACTGAAAGTTCAACACTAAAACTTATTCTAAGTTTCCAGACCACAAATTTTGGCATTACTATGAAATATGTCATTAGACTTTAGTTTTGGCTTTATATTTAACTTTAGTTGGTTTGACTACATTAATTGTTAAAAATGAAACTTAATTCATTTCAGGTGAGCTAGGGACTACACCTGAGACCTGTTAGGACCTGATGTTGCATGGGTTTATTTCAGCAAGGAAAGGAAAAGCTTTCTGGGCTTCCTTGGTGGCTCAGATGGTAAAAGAATCTGCCTGCACTGTGGGAGACCTGGGTTCAATCCCTGGGTTGGGAATATCCCCTGGAGGAGGGCATGGCAACCCACTCCAGTATTCTTGCCTGGGGAATTCCATGGACAGAGGAGCCTGGTGGGCTACAGTCCGTGGGGTCTAAAAGATTCGGACATGACAGTGACTAAGCACATGATTCAGAAATGACTCTGACTTCAATTGTTCAGTAGCACTTGGACCTTCTCCAAAAATCAGTTATTATAAATCCTTCTGCATCTTGCCCTCCCAATTTGAAACAAGCAAAATGTGTTTTTATCAGTCTCTAAGTATTTCATTTTACATATAACACTCAAAAGCATTTTGTTTTGCATTTGCAAACTTCAGCTTCATTTTTTTTGTCAAATGAATTCTTATGAAGAATACTTGGAGAACATTTTGTTAATAGTCATTTAAATTATTTATTGGCTTTTTTCAGGTCTCTGGAAAACACTAAGGGTACTCTCACAATTTGTTTGGCTTGTCTGGCTTTGGCACAACTGGATTTGGAAAATCATGTTGGAATGTGAATCCAAAGCATCAAATTTTATGAAAGCAAAGTGTTATCCCAAAAGTGTCAAGCAGCCAAGTGGTACCAGTTTCAACAATAGTGCCAGAATGTTTTTCAGAAAGACAGTTTTTGTTTAAATCTCAGCTTTTTGTCTGGCATCTATAGTTAGTCTGTTTGTCCCGGAGAAAGACAAAGAGCCAGCAGCACCTGAAGCTTTTATCTTTTACTTCCTTTGGAAAGTTATTTGACATTCCTGCTGTGATTTCATTATTTTATTTATTATTCTTTTACTAAATCACTTGGTGATAAGACATAGTTAGAAGGAAGATTCACATTTTGTAAAATATTACATGCACTTTAGATGAATAATATAATTCCTTTTATATTTATGTATAAACACAAATCTAAAAGATCAGAGACTATATTTAGGTTGAATATTATTTATTATTCATTCATTCATGTGTATTTTTATTAAGTATATAAAAGGCAGTTGCTAAGTTTTGTAAAGGAATATAAAGATGAATTAGACACAAATCTCATTTCCCTCTATTAAAATTATATAAATATATATAGATAACTAAATAAAAGAGAGAAGAAGGAGGAAGAGAGGGTTATGTGTGTGTGAGAGAGAAAAAGAGTGAGCATTGAAGTGATAAAAACAAATACAGCAAAATGTTAATGACTGGCGAATTTTGGATAATGAGTATAATGGAGTTCTTTGTACTATTCTTATAACTTTTCTTAGGTATTATTTTAAAATAAATTATCATGTGTATGCTCTGAAAAAAAAGGTAGCTGAAATATCTAAGAGACTGAGGGTTTTTGATGTCTAGAGTCCTTGATTGTAGAAATTGCATCTTAAGTCTCTCTTACCTTTCTATTACTTCTGGAATCATTCTTTAAACTTGCGTGTGAGGCACTCAGTAAATGTATAAACACTGACTGCTTATTTTTTCTTTGGAATCCTAATTTTCAGGCAGAATTCCTCAGATCAGACCATAAAACTAGTGTAAACTGTATATACAATTCACAAGAGAAAATATTCAAGAGACAACTTTGCAAATGACTGTATATCAGCTTCATGAACTAAAAGGCAATAAATTTGGACTGATCTCTTGATCTCATTTGCCAACTACTATTAATTAAAACTCTATCCATTCTCACATTCAAACTGTAGGCAAGTTGTAAGCTGAAGTGTTTTCTTTCTCTTCTTTATACACCTAGCAGAGACCCTTGATGTAGTAAGTACTCAGTTCTTATTGGCTGTATAAATTAATGAATACAGATTCAAACATTTTTGTGCAAAAGATCCTCAAATTGATGTGCTTATTTTGTTTCTCACACCAAGATTACACTGATCATGAAGCCGAGTTAGCCCAGAGTGTGACATTTGATCCATATGATTCTTTATGATAGCGTTTTTAATTAGAGCTGTAATGTGCAAATTAAATTTAAGAAAAAGTATATGAGGAGTTTGTAAAAAAAGAAAAGGTGATTTCAAAGCTGGAGAATATTAGTGGTCATCCAATATATTTAGCATGTGGTTAACTACTTAATATGTTTTATTGTGTCTTTTTAAAGTCAAAATTCCTATATTATGTATATATTTTTCAAATGACATTTGAATAAAATAGTATAAGGCATCAAAAGTGAGGAAGGGCACTTCTGGACTTGGAGAAACCTCTCAGGTTTGATAATAACATTTTGAGTCATCTAAATTCATACCTATTATCACTTAAGTGAACATTGATGCTGCTTCTGGATCTTATACAAATATTCAGATTTTTGTTTTCCTCATCATTCTGAAGGTTATCTCCCTGGTCGCTCTGAAAATCAGGTGACAGCCATTTCCCATGATGCTTTAAGTGCTGTCAAACTGTCCATCAAGCTGTCACCTGACCAATCGTTCCCATGGTTCTTTTAGACTTCCAGTATGATAAATTGAAAAGCACCATTATCTGTCTGTTGTGAAGAGGAACTGTTTGGGCTTTGATAAGATATCACTACTCCCAGGTGAGAGGCGGCTGACAGCACATCAAAGCAAAAACAACACGTAGAAACACTGAACAGGGGAGCACAGGTTTACAAACATCTGTTGTCGTTTTTATTACTTTTCTATGGGTTTAAGTTTCCTACTCATCCTTAGATAATTCATGAACAGATACTTTGCTTTCTAGATTGCAAATAACAATTGCTGCTCTTTTCATCTTGGGAGAAGAATCTTAAAATTGAAACACATCTGTCTACCTTTTTGATTCATGGCACACAAGCTTTTCACTTTGTAACCAACAAGTTCTGCATTCCTGCTAGTGTCATCATTTAATTTTTTTTTTTAAAGAAAAACTATCAGTAGAAATATATTTCACTGTACCAAATAATTGGACTTGGGGCTTGATGATAAAATTATTTACTTGCCTTATATGTCATTATTAGTGTACCAGTACTCAAAAAATATGAACTGATTTGTGTTAGCATATATTCAGTTCAGTTCAGTTGCTCAGTCATGTCCGACTCTTTGTGGACACATATTAGCTAGCATATAGCTCTCTATATATTAGTTAACTTATATTTTAGTGTTGATAATGTTAATGAGTCCGGTATTTCGTGAGAAATAAGATTGTGACTTACTATTTATCAGCTTCACTTTTTAATTGCTCTGAATTATGCTAATATAAATCTACGAACTTCAGTTTCTTCACAAGAAACATGAATAGAGAGTATGACATTGCCTTCCATTAATCACCATTGTAGTTAGGTTTGGGATAAGGAAAGTAAGGAAGTAAAAGTGTCAGTCGTTCAGTTGTGTCTGACTCTTTGTGACCCCATGAACTACAGCCTAACAGGCTCCTCTGTTCATGGAATTCTCCAGGCAAGAATACTGGAGTGGGTTGCCATTTCCTTCTCCAGGGTGTCTTTCCCATCCAGGGATTGAACCTGGGTCTCCTGCATTGCAGGCAGATTCTTTACCATTTGAGTCACCAGGATAAGGAAACTTGTTTACAAAGGCCAGGGAGAGTGGTAAGGCAGAGGCTTTCTAAAGAAACCTTTCTGGGAAGTGGGAATATTTTGCTAGAGCTAGTTTTAGAAACAACTTTACATTTTGGATTTAATCTTTGGACTTCAATATCCAAATACGTGTTGTAGAGACGTAAGTGTTAAAAGCTGAATACTTGAATCATTACTACGTTCAATATAATCTTATTCCTTAGAAGTTACTCTGTGTGTGTGTGTGTGATTTGTCCTTTTTCTCTTTCTTCCCTGCTACTTCTGTAAGATGTGATGACAAATTTCTTACATGCTCTGTGCCCTTGCATACTGTCACTGTATGAATACCTAAACATACCCTTTGGAGATCACTCAGGGAAAATAATTTGTTGTTATTTATTGTGGTTTTTAGCAGAATAAAAGTACTGTAGTTGGTTGCTAACATCACCACCTTGTGTACAAATATTTTTTTGCATGCAGTTCCTTAATGTCATTAAGCAGTATTGTAATTTCATTACGTAGTAATGTAGCACTTCGATTATACACAACATTTAAATAATTTTGTAATTCAAAATCTGAAAAAGTAAACTATGGTTTATTTTTAGTCCTTTGCAATTATTTAACTAAGTAACACTTCTCTACACTTAAATAAGAAGCAAAAATGCCCTAGAGCCTTCAAGAACTGAGAATCCGTCAAAAAACTCTCTAAAATGGCCAAGGAATTCCAAGCAAAAAGGAAAAGAAAGAATTAAATTTCCTGAACATTCATAATAATACCAACAGTACACGCTCCCAGTGCCTACAGTATCTGATTGGCGAATCTCTTAATAGTTTTTTTTTCACTAAGTGTTTTTAGCTCACCCAATAGGCTAGCTAGTATTGGAAATTATTGCCTACTTTGAAGTATCACTTTGGTCTCCATTCCAAGATGAGGAGAACCTCTGAGTTACCAAATTTCTTTTTCTAGTGGTTTCTGGCATGTCAGAATACCATAGCAAGTTTTGTAATTTTCAATAGTCCTTGGAGGTCAGTGAAGTTAGGTTGATTAGACTCTGCATTACTTTTCTGAAAGGACATACCTTGTGACTAGAGGGGAAAAGACCAAAATATTCGATAAATTCAGTGTTGGTCCCAGAGGAAACAAACATGTTCCCTGTTACTCCCTCTCTCACAATAAAAAATTCCAACCCACTCCTAGAAAGAAACAATTTCACATTTGGATTTTTGTGTTGCTGCTTAACATCTTTTCTGTCTCTCTCCCTCTCCCTCCCTCCCTCTCTGTAAAATGACCTTCTATTAAAACTTATTACCTCATATGGTAGCTGTTATTAAATAAGAACTATTACAAGTTGTTGAAAGTAGCATTACAATGTTTCTTTCATTTATAGAGTTTTCCTACATAAAGTTTGATTATATGGTAAAAACTTAAGAACGTTCCTAAGGATACAAGGCAAAGAATAGCCGTCTAAATCTGTTGTGTGTGTGTGTGTGTGCTCGTAGCTGTCTGTGATAATTTGACTATTTTCAAATGGAAATTTTGCTTGACAAGTCTAAGAGATCTTTCTATATTGGCCAGTTATTAGTTTTCTTTAGTCATGACCTTAATATGTTCTTCTAAAAGAGATTAAGAAAATTTTGAAAATGAACTTGGAGGGTATTTTTTCTTTTTTAGCATTTAATGAATTTTAATAAATAATCTGGATTCAAGTTTACCTCTGTGGCATTGTTTGTGCTCACTCTTATTCTGTATTATTTCATCTGTGTGTAAGGTAAACATCTCTCTGGGCTGTGTGCCCTATCAGTTGTGTCTAACTCTTTGCGACCCCATGAGCTATAGTCCGCCAGGCTCCTCTGTCCTGGGATTTTCCAGGCAAGAATACTGGAGTGGGTTGCTATTTCCTCCTCCAGGGGATCTTCCCAAACCAGGGATTGAACCCACATCTCCTGCATTGCAGATGGATTCTTTTACCACTGAGCTCCTGGGAGAACCCCCAAGGGGATATTTTTTTCAATGAGAATTTCTCTGGTAAATTTAGCAGCAAAAGCACAAAGTAAAGCTAGATTTCAGTTCTTCTTACTACAAAAACTTCTTGTCAAGTCTTTTAGCTCTGGCTTCTGACTAACACACATGGGAAGATTATTAAAAGGAGATGGATTTTCTCAATATTATTTCTTATGATTTTTCTGTGCTGTAATAATGTTAACAGTATATTCATAGATTATCTCTTGGTCTCTAAAGTACAAAAATGATTTATTTTGTGTTAACAGCAATACCATCAAGTTAGTAGCAAAGGCTCCCAGTTTCATTGATGAGCAAATTGAGGATCAGAGGCATGACAGAAATGCTCATGATCATATAGATGTTGATAGAAAAGTGAATAAAGAACTCAGGTTTTTTTTTTTTTTTTTTTTTGGTGTGTGTGTGTCTGTGTGTAGTTCAGTGTTATGCCTTCCACTCTCATGCTGCTTGTGTCTTTGGGACAAGCATAGCACTTTTTAAATGTAGATATTAGGAGTTAAGGCTGTTTTGGTATGTTTTCCCTATTCTTAGTGAAAGTCTATGCATGCAGAAGTCTGCTAGGAGGTCACCCTGGTTTTATGCAGTCAGACTCAGAAGTCAGGTTTACCATTTACTTACTCTTTACGTTCTTAACTTAGAATCAAACAGAACATTATGGGAGGCTATATTTATTATTTGACTCTGACAGCAAACAAATGTGTGCACATTAATGTACATAATAAATGTGAGATATTTAATTTTTCAAAAAAACATAAAACTTTTTTGAATCCAGTACCTAAATGAAATAAAAATCCATAGATACTTTTTTATGGGGGCATCAGACTTCCTTCCCCTCTAGTATTATTTATTTTATACATGTTTCAAGTGTTTGATATTTTAAAGTGGCCAACCACTAATGATATTTAAAGGGAGAAAATGAACTTGGAAAGGCTTCAGAATGTTTGGATCTTTTCTCTTTATGTTGTATTTACTTATGGTAAGCAGTGTTTATGAAGTGAATAAAGTCTAAAACTGAGATTCATTAAAATGTTCACCTTTTTAAAAATTGTTCAATTGTATTTGTAAAAGAGACAGTGGAAGTGAAAAACAATGTTGCCATAAAAAATACAGGTGATTTTTTGAGGCTACAAAAATAGAATAAAGTATGTATTTTTAAAATCCCATTTTAATTTTTAATTTACACAGGAGAGTAAATACTACTTGGTGGAAATTGCTTAACAATTTCTTACTTTTCCCCAAAGATTCAGAGAATGAAACAGATATCTGTAGGACAGAATGCAGCTAAATGTTCTCCTTGGCTAATATTTGAACTTCTATGCCTGAGACGTTAAGAAAATGTCACTTGAATAAAGATGAAACTGAACAAACCTATCACTACCTAGAAAAAAAAAAAAAAACAGTCTAAGCCAACTTTATTTCCTAAACTTAAAACCATAACAATAAAGTTCTTTATATGAGCAACTTTGTGAACTGAAAGCAGGGACAGTCTAATTTCTTTCTATGTATCAAGTCAGAGAAGTGAAGGGAGAAAACCGTTCTTCCCTGTTGGCCTCCTGTGTAAAATTTCTTTCCTTATCATCCCATCTAGTCATATCTTTCTGCAGTTTGAATTACCCTCTTTTCCTCAGACTGGTAAGTCAGTGAAAGGATGTTTGTTCTGCTAATTAACTTTATTACCCTGATAACTCCCTGCAGCCTTTGACGAAAACAATTACCGTTACTCCTTTTTCCCCCCCAACTGGCAAAAAAAAAAAAAAGGAAAAGGGAAAAAAAAAAAAAGACTATTAATTAGAAACGAGGCCCAGGTCCCTGCCATGTTATCCTGCCACGTTCCCAGGCCCTCGAGCAGGATAGCATTACATTGTCAGTAGTAATTTAGCTCTCATCTGTCTCTGCTAATTATTGTCACATTCATCAAATTCATCAACAAAAGTGCTCTCAGAAGGATTGCATATTTGCAGTTAATACAGCATAAACTGGTATTACCCATCACCACATTTGTGATGATGAGAGGGACACAACTTATTCATCCCTAATTAGAGCAAGCTGGGTAATTAATTATGCATTCCGCCTTATTACTTCTGAGTTCCCAGATATTGTTTGTCTAAAAAGGGGGAGAAAGCAGGAGAGAGAAGCCTGAAAATGCAAAAAAAAAAAAAAAAAAGGGTGATGTGTTTTGTCACATGCGCTATGCCATAATTCCCACCTGACAAACTAGCTGAATCAGTGGAAAATTGCGAGTTGTCAGCAGCAGAATAAACTGCTGTAATAGCTGATTAATGATCAGCACCTGTGACAGGTGCTGTACGGGACTGTAAACTTGGTTTGATTAACAGTCACTGGACGAATAAATATTAGTGACAGTCAGCGGAGAGCAACTTTGCTTGTTTTCTTCCCTGTTAACAAATCGTACGCATTAAAGTTATTGATATTTCTGTCTGAGACACTATTTTTTTGTAGTTATCTGGCAACACTGGCAGTGAGTTGTAATAGATTGTGTTTGTTTCTGTTCTGTAATTTTATTTCAGAGCTGAAATTGTATTTTGACAAGATGACCTGTAGGGGTTTAAATCTATCAGGTGTGGAAGAAAAAACTAAAAAAAATAAAAGGATGCACACTTGGTTTAATTTATGCTCACCTGCTAGTAATGTGTGTATGTGTACATATACACATATGCATACATACACATACTCATTATATCCATTTACATGTATGTACGGTAACTATTAAAGAACATTCATGCTAAAGAACACAGACACAAACTTAGGGTGTGTGATGGTCATTTAAAAACATTTTTGGTTGATTTTTTTTTTTCCAGAGTTGGATATTTTCTCTGAAAACAATGGCAGTCTGAGTTCTTTCAATCCTGTTTCAAACCCAAACTGAAGGAACCATCTTCTTGAAGCAGCTATTCAAAACTGCTGCCAGCCTGATTGCTTCTATTGAATTGAACAGTTAGAAACAGATTGGTCAGGAGGTGATTAACCTGTTTGAGCTGATTAATTATTAACCAAGAGTCAAGTTCTGTGCAGAGGAAAGCAAAGTGAGAGAAGGGACCCAGTCTGTCTTTTTTTTTTTTTTAAGGTCATTTACTATGATAAGTAGTAGTTTTGAATTGTGTGTTTGAATATTGTATAGTTTTGAATTGTATACTATACAATTGTATAGTATACTATTGTATACTATACAATACTATACTATACAAAGTAGTTAGGATTGTGGGTTTTGGAATCCTAAAGACCTAGTTTCAAATTTTGATCCTGCTAACTAGTTGTATGAGTTTGGGTAAATTATGTAATCTTGCAGATTTTTTCAGCTTCTCAGCTGTAAAATGGGAGCATTTTCAACCTATGTTATAGTGTTACTGTGAGGATTAAGTGATATAATATGTGCATCTTAGCACAGTACCTAGAATAGAAAGCACTTAAAAAGTAACATTTAATTATTTTTAGCACAATTGTTTGTAATCAGAATAATCAAATTACTTCCATTTCCATTTCATATGATGAAAATTTTAAGAACAACTAATTCTTTTTTCCCTCCATATGCCCAAAATAATAAGAAAAAAATTTTTAAAAACAAGTGTATGCTCACTTATCCCTGAAGGAAAATTGAGGAAAGATTACTAATATCCCTGGGTAGTAGATATCCCAAGGTGCTACTTTGATTTATTGAGATGTTTCTCAGAGGCACAAAAGTTGGAATTGATGAGATGGCACATAGGCTATAATGTCTTCAGAAACTTCTAGGGTGATGGTAGAGACAAATCTGAGTAATGTTTATTTATCACAATCCCATATCCTGGTGGAATTGAGATAGTAAGAAAACCAAACATGAACAATAAAAATAACATCTAGGTAAGTTCATTTTTATAATTTACTATATATCTACTTTAATATTAACCATCTAACAGAGAATGAAAATTATGGAAGTACCCAGAGAAGCAACTATACTGCAATTATAGTTTTGAAACTATGTTGAGCAGTAATAAAACTACCATATTTCTAGGACATTAGGGAATATGTACCTACTGGGTTATAGTTAATCAGCATTTGAAACCAGTTTATCTAGATAAAAAAGACAAAAATAAAGGAGGTGTATAGCTTCACTTGTATCGATACTGATCCTGAGAACATTCTGGAAGTCATTTTCATGAAGAATTCTAATTTTTTAAAATAGTGTTTCTGAGTTTTTATAATTGTAACAAAAGGTGACTTACAAAACTTTCAGAAAAAAATGGTGATATTTAATGATTTTGGGAATCACAAAAGCAGTGGTTCCAATTACCATATATTAGAATAACCTGGGAGTTTTTTTTTTTTTTTTTTAATGAATATCTCAGGACCCACCACTAGGAGCCCCATGGGCACTGGCATGTTTAAAAATGTCCCTAGATGATTCATATGCATGTGTGTGTGTGTGTCTTCAAGCTTTAGAATGGGGAATAAATATATAAAATTAGAAACTTATATAATAAGATTTAATATAAAAAGTAAAAATTCACATTACAGAATATTATGGTGAAATGGATGTCAGGAAACTTAAGCACATCATCATGGGAGCTATAGAGTTATTTGAAGTTTCCACTTCAAGTATTATGGTGGAAATACCTTTTTTTTCCCTTAGTTAATCCAATTAGAGAAATAGCTAATAATTCAACAGTAAAATTGATATTCCGAATTCAGCAACTCATTGCATGTCACTAATTGGAAATTGTAGGGTGAATTGCCTTATCGCATTGGGGAAAAATAAAACCACTGTAGATGGCCAGACCATTTCTGTGGTTGACAGATGAACTAGATGGTGTCAGGGCTGATGGGTGCTTATGGCACACCTCCAAATAGATAGCTTGCTGCACAAATGCTGGAAAAAAATCAAGACACCAGAATGTTGTCGTTTGGCCTTTGTTATGAACAGGGATTGAAAATCAGGTAATCGGTACTCCATGTCTGCTTCTGTCTGCACTTACATTAAGTAAGCTTTGATGATTCTTGTTGCGTGTGAGTGCGTGGTTGTAGTAAGGCTAATGGTCTATCACTTCCTCATTGCTTCTCAGTCAGTTCAGGAAACCATATGAAATAAGTTGGAAACGGTATGTTTTGCTAAAGTACTGATATTTCAGGTTACAGTGCTCTTCCACTAGGAAGGGAGCTCTTTCTCTGTTAGCTTCTGCATCTGTGTTCTAGAATCCTTGAGTTCCTATAAGATCTTAATTTGAAATGTTAATTATCAAAACAAAAAATGTAATCCAGCTCTGAAAGTGTAAAGAGGAAGAGTCTCACTTGGCACATGGAATTTTAGGGTGGATGAATAGGTAATGCCTCACTTGAAAGAATAACTATCCTATTGACTTTTCCATGGTCTAGATTCAGGGTGAGCAAACTATCTTGGCCTGCCACTTATTATTGTAAGTCTTTGAAAGCTAAGACTGGTTTTCACATTTTTAAATGGTTAACAATCTTTATAATATTTTGTGACATGTGAAAGTCATATGAAATTCAAATTTCAGTATCCATACATAAAGTCCTTTGGAACATAACTATGCTTTTTTGTTTCCATTGTCTAAGGCTTCTTTTGGTCTAAAATGGCAGAGATTAGAAGTGCAACAAATATCATATATCTTACAAAACCTAAAATTTTGACTATTTAGTCCTTTCTGGAAGAAGTTTGCTTCTCTTTGCTCTAGAATAGTATTTCGCAAAGTCTTAATTTGCATACAAATCTGGAATCTTTAAAATACAGATCTGATTCAGTAGGTCTAGAGTGGGGCCTGAGATTTGAGTCTGCATTTCTAACAGGCCCGTAGTAATGCTGCTGCTACTAGTTTGAGGACCACATTTTGAGAAACAAGCCTCTAGATTTTGGTCCTCAACACTTAGGCTTCCAAGACTGAGAAGTCCAATTAGGAGATCTTGTAGGAATAGAGTCATAGTAAACTAAGATCATGCCATCTGGTCCCATCACTTCATGGGAAATAGATGGGGAAACAGTGTCAGACTTTATTTTTGGGGGCTGCAAAATCACTGCAGATGGTGACCGCAGCCATGAAATTAAAAGATGCTTACTCCTTGGAAGGAAACTTATGACCAACCTAGACAGCATATTCAAAAGCAGAGACCAGAGACATTACTTTGCCAACAAAGGTCCATCTAGTCAAGGCTATGTTTTTTCTAATGGTCATATATGGCTGTGAGCGTTGGACTGTGAAGAAGGCTGAGTGCCAAAGAATTGATGCTTTTTAACTGTGGTGTTGGAGAAGACTTTTGAGAGTCCTTTGGACTGCAGGGGGATCCAACCAGTCCATTCTAAAGGAGATCAGTCCTGGGTGTTCATTGGAAGGACTGATGCTGAAGCTGAAACTCTAGTACTTTGGCCACCTCATGCGAAGAGTTGACTCACTGGAAAAGACCCTGATGCTGGGAGGGATTTGGAGCAGGAGGAGAAGGGGACAACAGAGGATGAGATGGCTGGATGGCATCAATGACTCGATGCACATGAGTTTGGGTGAACTCCGGGAGTTGGTGATGGACAGGGAGGCCTGGTGTGCTGCAATTCATGGGGTCGCAGAGTTGGACACAACTGAGCGACTGAACTGAACTGAACCAGGCTTACAAGACTGGAATCTAATTTGTTATTGCTCATATTATAAATATCTACTTAATATGTTAAATTAGGAAAATGGTAGGGACTGATCCAGAATCTTCTGTTCCTAAGACATGCCACCTGAGATGCCAGATTAGAGCAGAGGATTGGAATGGACTGGAAACAGTGAAAGGTATTTGTCTGTTTAGATTGTTCAAAGTCTTCAGGCTAAGAGAGATTTGTGAGCTCACTGTCACTGCATCAGAATGGTGGTTTTAAAATGTACAGGGGATTTGTTTTAATCAGGTATGGTTAGTGATAAGCAGTCATACAGACATGGAAATGACTTATATGAGGGAAGAAGTTTTATATGCACAAATCCCTAGAAATAAGAGACACACTATATACCTTTACAGGGAGGCACCAGGGTAGCTCAGGAGGAAGGAGCAAGGTGAAAACATGGGGAAGAGCCTTTATTCTGAGAGAAGAAGTCGGTGAGGCAGGATGAGCAGGTTTAGGATGGGCTAGTTTGAATAGTTTTAGCAGGCTCCAGGGTTAGGGACTGTCTTTCTTTTTCTAGTACCTGACCCTGGGGTGATTAGGGCTGGTGGATAATGGGCCCAGAGTGTAAAAACTAGGTAAAGAAGGGAGTTGAGGGTATGGGCTTTGAGTATTGGGTGGTTTGCTTGTGAAAGTGTAGTCATTTTAAGTTGTTTGCTCTCTCTTGGAATTAGCACTAGGAAGGGAGGTCTCTCCAGTTTCCTCAAGGCCCTAATGTCAAAATGCTAGAAAATACAGAAAATAAAAAGGCATGATTAATATAGGTGGGTCCTTGCCCAGGGCACTCTTGCCTAGGATGGTTATGGGATGGACACTGCCCATACACACATTTTTGGTTTTTTTTCTGTGTTTCTTTGTAGTTGATTAACTTCCCTTCTAAGTGCTGTATTCTTCCTTCAGATTTGCTAATTCTTTTAGGTTATGAAGAGGTCCTTCTGGTCTGGGCATCCTTCAGCCTCTTTAAGTTGGTTTTGTATATTGATTATCAGTTCAGCAGGGCTCCAGTCCATCAAGTACTGATTACCTAGTTTAATTCAGAAAACAATCTTATTTTGCTCAGACCAAGTTGGATAAGAGCTTTTCTCAGTAGTGTTCAATACAGACACAGTGTATTTACTGTGTACAGTAACTTCAGCTTAATACAGTAAGACTGTTTAAACCCATGTAACACCCTGTTTCAAACTATGGAGCCCTCAGTCTTTTTCAGAGGGCTGCTGATGAGTGACACTTAAGTAGTATATCCAAGGGGGAGCCATTTTTTATGACACTGTGGTCACTAAGAGGCTTCCCTGGTGGCTCAGTGGTAAAGAATCCACCTGCCAATGCATGAGACATGGGTTGGATCCCTGGGTTGGGAAGATCCCCTGGAGAAGGAAATGGCAACCCGCTCCAGTATTCTTACCTGGAGAATCCCATGGACAGAGGAGCCTGGCAGGCTACAGTCTGTGGAGTCACAAAAGAGTTGGACATGTTTTAGCAACGAAAAAATAACAACATGGTCCCTAAGAGGATGGAGGTAACATCATAGTTGTCTATAAGCTTTTGGACACACCTCCTTTCTCCACAGAGATGTCGACAAGCCATAGGGAGAGAAAAGTTGTGGCAGATGCCTTTTTCATTATCAATTGCAACATCTATAGGCTGGCACTGAGTGATATTTCTGGGGTCCTGTCCCAACACTCTAGCCAAAGAGGATTGCTTGTAATTGTAGTAACTCCATCCCACCTCTCATTTACGTCGCACAGTAATTACCTATTCTTGGTTCATTGTTTATTATCATCTTGGAAATTTAGGCATGATATTTTAAAGGATTTCTATGCAAACTTCCTTTAAGTATGCCCTAACCCTCAAATCATGAGGAGTAGCATTGAGAGAGAACTGGATTTGAGTCCTCATACTTATTACTCTGTGACTGTGACCAAATCACTTCTTATTTATTTGGCTGTGTCGAGTTGTGGTATGTGGGATCTTTCATTTGGGTGCTCAGGCTTATCCCTAGTTGAGGTGCTTGGGCTTAGTTGCCCTGCTAGCATGTGGGGTCTTAGTTCACCAACCAGGGATTGAACCCACATCCCGTGGATTGAAAGGCAAATTCTTAATCATTGGTATGTGTGTGCTCAGTCGTGTCTAACTCTTTGCAACCTTGTGGACTGTTGCCCTCCAGGCTTCTCTGTCCTTGAAATTTTTCAGGCAAGAATATTGAAGTGGGTTGCCATTTCCTACTCCAGGGGATCTTCCTGACCCAGGGATTGAACCCGCATCTCCTGCATTGGTAGGCAGATCCTTTACCATTGAGCCACCTGGGAAGCCCTTAGCCACCGGACCACCACGTAAGCCTCCAGACCATCCAGCCTCTTTGACCATCAGTTTCGTCATCAAAAGTATAGAACAGTTTTGGATTACATGATTTCCACAGACCCTTCTAGCTTTAAAGCACTAAGCTCAACTGAAATGTTTCACATAAAAATGGGATTCATTTCTTTATTGTCCTATTCCTGGAATATGCTATATGGTACTTTGGACCTCCACTGAGCTTTTACTGTTTTTGTCCTGGTGCTCTTGTTACTTGTTTAAAAGTCTGTTCCAACTTTCTTCATCAAAAAGAAGATATAAACGTTTAGGGGTAGATATCTCTATATCCCCTATCATTTTGTATAAAGGGGCTATTTGATAGATGTTGATTGAATTAGTGTGAGAGTGAGTGACCTTGAAACAAGTAATTTAGGTTGAGAAGTTGAAACCCTGCAAAACAGGACTTTGACAAGCTCGTTGATTGGATGTGTGGCAGTTCCTGTGGTTATGTTGCAGGAACTACATTTATAAAATTATAAAATGATTTTGTTTCTCTAGAACATTGAAAGAGTAACTTGACTTTAAATTTCTTTATGGTCCATTATACTTTTGATGATGAAAGTAACTTCTGATAGTTTTATAGTTAGGTTCTATCTAAATCTTGTGAATATCAAGGATATTTTTGCTTTTTGTTTGGGAATTTCCACATTATTAAAGGTTTGAGAAAGGAAGATAGACCATCTAGAATAATGTCAGTGCCATACCTATACATGTTTTATCGAATTTAAGGAAAAAATCTCAAATTTATTCTTAATGCATTTCCATTTATGTGCAGTGTTTTTCATCTAAAACTAAAATGTAACTATGGGTGAGGAAGGGGGGAGCTGAATATAGAATTGGTGCCAACAGATGTAAAAATGCCATGGAAATCTTTGGCCCAGAAATAAAAGCTTACCAAAATACATACACACAGTTGTTGGACTCCTGAACAGATACACAGCCGTCTGTATAGACAACAGTGCTTTGGCCAAGAGTCCCGGAGGCAAGCCAACCTCCCATCCAGATGCCGCTGCCAGTGAGGAGCCATTTGGCTTCTAGTTCTCTGGCTGCCAACCTTCTTTCCCACTCTTTGGCATGGGTTTATACCGGGTTTGCTCAAGTAAATTAAGACTCTGAAGAGTTCTGTATTAACATGCTGCAACAATGGTGTACTATTTGAATGCCTTTTTTTTTTTAACTGTAGTATAGTTAACTTACAATATTATGTTAGTTTCAGGTTTATAGTATAGTGATTCATTATTTTCTTAGATTATGTACCATATAAAGTTATTTCAATATTATTGACTGTATTCCAGTATTATTGACAATATATAGTGCTATGCATTACATTCATGTGACTTATTTATTTTATAACTTGTAATTTGTACCTTTTAATTCCCTTCACCTAATTTGCCTATCTTCCCACTTCCCTCCCCTCTGGCAACCACTAGTAGTTTTCTACTTATGAGTGTTTCTGTTCTGTTATATATGTTCTTCGTTTTTTAGATTTCCACACATAAGTGAAAGGGCTTCCCTTGTGGCTTAGCTGGTAAAGAATCTGCCTGCCATGCGGGAGACCTGGGTTTGATCCCTGGGTTGGGAAGATCCCCTGGAGAAGGAAAAGGCTACCCACTCCAGTATTCTGGCCTGGAAAATTCCATGGACTGTATAGTCCATGGGGCCTCAAACAGTTGGACACGACTAAGCGACTTTCACTTTCAAATGAAGTTGCTTTGAAAATTAAGAAGATACATTTTTATTTCTGTATGGATCCAACTTTACTCAAGCTAGAAATACCCTGAGAGCTTTAAAGTTCTGGCAGCTCCAAATATACAAGCAAAAAAAGAAAAAATATACTGAACTTTTTGGGAGAGGGAAATTGTTCGTGTACAAAGTTTATGCTTCAAAAATCTCCCTGCTGATCAAAAAAATTCAATAAGCACATTTTTTCCTATGAAAATTGAATAGTTGTCAGTATTCTTCCTTGATAGTTTGCATGTAAGGCTAGTTTACCAGAAGGAAAAAAAATCAACATGAGCACTCTCTCTTCACCTTGTAATCTCATTGCATTACAATTTCTTAAAATTTTTAAAAAATTTATATTGGAGTATAATTGATTTATAATGTATTACTTTCAGATGTACAGCAAAGTGACTCTGTAATATATACAGATATATCTCTTCTTTTCAAATTGTTTCCCATTTAGGTTATTATAGAATATAGAGTTCCCTGTGTTATCCAGTAGGTCCTTGTTAGTTATCTATTTTAAATATAATAGTGAATATATGTTAATCCAGACTCTGAATTTATCATTCCCCCCAACTTTTCCCCTTTGGAAACTGTAAGTTTGTTTTCTAAGTCTGGGAATCTGTTTCTGCTTTGTAAATAAGTTCATTTCTATCATTTTTTTAAGATTCCACATATAGGTGATAGTATATGATATTTGTCTCTGACTTACTTCAGTTAGTATGATAATCTACAAGTCCATCCATGTTGCTGCAGATGGCATTATTTCAGTCTTTTTTATGGTTGAATAATATTCCATTGTATGTATGTATCACATCTTCATTTATCCATTCCTCGTTTGATAGACATTTAGGTTGCCTCCATATTTTGGCTATTGTAAATGGTGCTGCTATCAACATTGGGGTGCATGTATCTTTTCAAATTACGGGTTTCTCCAGATATATGGTTGGATCATATGGTAGCTCTATTTTTAGTTTTTTAAGGAACTCCTCCATACTGTTCTCCATAATGGTGGTACCAATTTACCTTCCCACCAACAGTGTAGAAGGGTTCCCTTTTCTCCATGCTCTCTCCAACAGTTATTGTTAGTAGACTTTTTGATAATGGCCATAAACATCTGAATGCAGGGTTCCAAAGAATAGCAAGAAGAGATAAGAAAGCCTTCTTCAGCAATCAATGCAAAGAAATAGAGGAAAACAACAGAATGGGAAAGACTAGGGATCTCTTCAAGAAAATCAGAGATACCAAAGGAACATTTCATGCAAAGATGAGCTCGATAAAGGACAGAAATGGTATGGACCTAACAGAAGCAGAAGATATTAAGAAGAGATGGCAAGAATACACAGAAGAACTGTACAAAAAAGATCTTCACAACCCAGATAATCACAATGGTGTGATCACTGACCTAGAGCCATACATCCTGGAATGTGAATTCCAGTGGGCCTTATAAAGCATCACTATGAACAAAGCTAGTGGAGGTGATGGAATTCCAGTTGAGCTATTCCAAATCCTGAAAGATGATGCTGTGAAAGTGCTGCACTCAATATGCCAGCAAATTTGGAAAACTCAGCAGTGGCCACAGGACTGGAAAAGGTCAGTTTTCATTCCAATCCCAAAGAAAGGCAATGCCAAAGAATGCTCAAACTACCGCACAATTGCACTCATCTCACATGCTAGTAAAGTAATGCTCAAAATTCTCCAAGCCAGGCTTCAGCAATATGTGAACCGTGAACTTCCTGATGTTCAAGCTGGTTTTAGAAAAGGCAGAGGAACCAGAGATCAAATTGCCAACATGCGCTGGATCATGGAAAAAGCGAGAGAGTTCCAGAAAAACATCTATTTCTGCTTTATTGACTATGCCAAAACCTTTGACTGTGTAGATCAAAATAAACTGTGGAAAATTCTGAAAGAGATGGGAATACCAGACCATCTGATCTGCCTCTTGAGAAATTTGTATGCAGGTCAGGAAGCAACAGTTAGAACTGGACATGGAACAACAGACTGGTTCCAAATAGGAATAGGAATTCGTCAAGGCTGTATATTGTCACCCTGTTTATTTAACTTATATGCAGAGTACATCATGAGAAACGCTGGACTGGAAGAAACACAAGCTGGAATCAAGATTGCCGGGAGAAATATCAATAACCTCAGATATGCAGATGACACCACCCTTATGGCAGAAAGTGAAGAGGAACTCAAAAGCCTCTTGATGAAAGTGAAAGTGGAGAGTAAAAAAGTTGGCTTAAAGCTCAACATTCAGAAAACAAAGACATGGCATCCGGTCCCACCACTTCATGGGAAATAGATGGGGAAACAGTGGAAACAGTGTCAGACTTTATTTTTCTGGGCTCCAAAATCTCTACAGATGGTGACTGTAGCCATGAAATTAAAATACGCTTACTCCTTGGAAGGAAAGTTATGACCAACCTGGATAGCATATTCAAAACCAGAGACATGACTTTGCCAACAAAAGTTCGTCTAGTCAAGGCTATGGTTTTTCCTGTGGTCATGTATGGATGTGAGAGTTGGACTGTGAAGAAGGCTGACGCCGAAGAATTGATGCTTTTGAACTGTGGTGTTGGAGAAGACTCTTGAGAATCCCTTGGACTGCAAGGAGATCCAACCAGTCCATTCTGAAGGAGATCAGCCCTGGGATTTCTTTGGAAGGAATGATGCTAAAGCTGAGACTCCAGTACTTTGGCCACCTCATGCGAAGAGTTGACTCATTGGAAAAGACTCTGATGCTGGGAGGGATTGGGGGCAGGAGGAGAAGGGGACGACAGAGGATGAGATGGCTGGATGGCATCACTGACTCGATGGACGTGAGTCTGAGTGAACTCCGGGAGTTGGTGATGGACAGGGAGGCCTGGCGTGCTGGGATTCATGGGGTCGCAAAGAGTCGTACACAACTGAGTGACTGATCTGATCTGATTCTGATTGGTGTTAGGTGATGCCTCATTGTAGTTTTGATTTGCATTTCTCTGTTAGTGATGTTGAACATCTTTTCAGGTGCCTCTTGGCCATCTGTGTGTCTTCCTCGGAGAAATGTCTGTTTAGGTCCTCTGCCCATTTTGATTGGGTTGTTTGTTTTTCTGGATATTGAGCTGCACGAGCTGTTTGTATATTTTGGAGATTAATCCCTTGTCAGTCACATCATTTGCAAATATTTTTTCTCATTCTGTGAGTTGTCTTTTTGCTTTTTTTTAATAATGGTATTCTTTGTGCAAAAGTGTTTAAGTTTAATTAGGTCTCATTTGTTTTTTGTTTTCATTTATTTTTATTGCTTTTATTATGTCTCTAGGAGACAGATTTTAAAAGACATTGCTGCAATTTATGTCAAAGAGCGTTCTTCCTATGTTTTTCTCTGAGTTTTATAGTATCCAGTCTGACATTTAGATCCTTAATCCATTTTGAGTTTATTTTTGTATATGGTGTTTAAGAATGTTGTAATTTTATTCTTTTACACATAGTTGTCCAGTTTTCCCAGCACTGCTTATTGAAGAGACTGTCTTTTCTCCATTGTATACTCTTGTCTCCTTTGTTATAGATTAATTGATCATAGGTGCGTGGGTGTATTTCTGGACTTTTTGTGCTGTTCCATTGATCTATATTCCTGTTTTTGTGCCACTATGGTACTATTTTGATTACTGTAGCTTTGTAGTATTGTCTGAAGTCAGGGAGCCTAACTCCTCTAGCTCCATTTTTCTTTATCAAGATTGTTTTGGCAATTCAGGGTTTTTTGTGTTTCCATTACAAATTTAAAATTTTTGTTGTTCTGCTTCTGTGGAATATGTCATTGGTAATTTGATAGGGATCGCATCGAATCTGTAGCTTGCCTTGGGTAGTATAATATTTTGACAATATTGATTCTTCCAATTCAAAAATACTGCCTATCTCTTTGTCATTTTCAGTTTCTTTTATTTTTTCCAGTTTTTTGAGATATAATTAACAAATACGTACATATTTAAGATGTACAATGTGATGATTTAATATATGGACAAACTGGAAATGATTTCCACAATTAAGCTAATGAACTACTCTTAGCACACTCAAAGTGTAAAACACCATATTGTTAACTATAGTCACCATGCTGTACATTAGATTCCCAGAACTTGTTCATCATATAACTGAAAGTTTATACCCCTTGACCAATATTTTCCCATTTTCCCCATTCCTGGCCTCTGACAGCCATCCCTCCATTCTTTGTTTCTATGAGTTTGGCTTTTTTAGATTCCACATATAAGTTAGCACGTGCAGTATATGTCTTTTTATTTCTCATTTAGTTTGCTTAGCATAATATCCTCCAGGTTTCTTCATGTTGTTGCAGATGACAGATTTCAGATGTTGCACATTTCATATTTACTGGCAGTGTTACATACACCATCTCTTTTTTATCTGTTTATCCACTGGCAGACACTTAGGTTGTTTCTATATATTAACTATTGCACATATGTTGAAACAAATATGGGAATGCATATATCTCTTTCAGGTGCTGATTTCATTTCCTTTGTAGATATATACCCGGAAGTGAAATTGCTGGATCATATGGTTGTTCTATTTTTGATATTTTGAGGAATCTTTATACTGTTTTCCATAATGGCTAACCCATTTACTATTCTCATCAACTGTGTATAAGGATTCTCCTTTTTTCCACATCTTTGCTAATACTTATTTTTTGTCTTTTTAAATTTTAGTTTTATTGGAGTATCAAGGAATTACAGTGTTGTTAGTTTCTAGTGTATAGCAATGTGATTCAGTTATACAGATACATATCTTCATTCTTTTTTAGATTCTTTTCTCATATAGGTTATCACAGAATACTGAGTAGAGTTTCCTGTAATAAACAGTAAGTCCTTGTTGGTTATCTCTTTTATGTAGTAGTGTGTATATGTTTATCCCAAGTTCCTGAGTTATCCCTCCTCCTCAACGTTTCCACTTTGGTAAACATAAGTTTGTTTTCCACATCTGTAAGTCCTTCTGTTTTGTAAATAAGTTCATTTATACCTTTTTAAAAATTAGGTTCCACATATGAGTGATAGCATATAATATTTTTCTATCTGTGTCTAATTTTCTATCTGTGTCTAATTAGTGTGATAATCTTTTGGTCTATCCATGTTGCTGCAAATGACATTATTTCATTCTTTTTTATGGCTCATATTCCTTTGTATATACGTATTGCATTTCTTGCGTGGAGAATCCCAGGGATGGGGGAGCCTGGTGGCTGCCGTCTATGGGGTCACACAGAGTCGGACACGACTGAAGTCACTTAGCAGCAGCATTGCACCTTTATCCATTCCTCTGTCGACTGACATTTTAGGTTGCTTCCGTGTGTTGGCTGTTGTAAATGGTGCTATAATGAACACTGAGGTGTGTCTTTACAGATTATGGTTTTCTCCAGATATATGTCCAGGAGTGGGATTTCAGGATCATGTGCAAGCTCTATTTTTAGTTTTTTAATTAATATCCATACCATTCTCCATAGTGGTTGTACCAATTTACATTCCCAGCAACAGTGTAGGAGGGTTCCCTTTTCTCCAAATCCTCTCCAGCATTTATTGTTTGTATACTTTTAAAAAGAAGTATTTATTAGGGTATATTTGATTTACAGTGTGTTTCAGATGTACAGAAAGGGAATCAGTTATACATATGCCTATATCCACTCTGTTTTACATTTTTTTCCCACATCAGTTTTGCATAGTATTGAGACACTTCCTGTGTTATACAGTAGGTCCTTATTAGTTATATATAGTTTTGTATATATTGTCAGTCCCAATCTGCATTTATCCCTCTCTACCCTGCCCTTGGCTTTCCCCCTTGGTAACCACAACTTGTTTTTTACATCTGTGACTCTATTTCTATTTTGTAAATAAGTTCTTTGTACCATTTTTTTAGATTCCACATGTAAGTGATATATTTGTCTTTCTCTGTCTGCCCAGGAATGGGATTGAAGGATCATGTAGTAGCTCTAGTTTTAGTTTTTAAAGGAACTTGCATACTGTTCTCCGTAATTGGCTGTACCAATTTGCATTCTCACCAACAGTGTGAGAGGGTTCCCTTTTCTCCATGTCCTCCTCTTTAATATTTATTGTTTGTAGGTTTTTCTGATGACAGCCATTCTAAGCAGTGTGAGGTGATATATCATTGTAGTTTTGACTTGCATTTCTCTAATAATCAGTGATGGTGAGCATCTTTGCATGTGCTCTTTTGGCCATCTGTATGTCCTCTTTGGAAAAATATCCATTTAGATCTTCTATCCTTTGTTTTTTGATTGGAAAGTTTGTTTTTTTCATATTGAGTTGCATGAGCTGTTTGTATATTTTGGAGATTAATCACTGTTGATTACTTCATTTGAAAAAAATTTTTTAATGATTTCCTTTGCTGGGCAGAAGCTTTTTCATTTAATTATGTTTATTTTATTTTTGTTTTTATTTTCATTATTGTAAGAGGTGATCAAAATAGATATTGCCGCAATTTATACCGAAGGATGTTCTGCCTTTTTTCCCTATGTTTTATAGTGTTTGGCCTTATATTTAGGTCTTTGATACGTTTCGAGTTTATCTTTGCATATGGTATTAGAGAATGTTGTGTTCTAATTTCATTCTTTCACATGTACTTGTCTGTTTTTCCCAGCACCACTTATTGCAAAGATTGTATTTTCTCCATTGTGTATTCTTCCCTCCTCTTTCATAGATTAGTTGATCATGTTGCTGTTTAGTTGCTAAGTTGTGTCTGACTCTTTGAGACCCCATGAACTGTAGCCCACTAGGCTCATCTGTCTATGGATTTCCCAGGCAACAGTACTGGAGTGGTTTGCCATTTCCTTCTCCGGAGGATCTTCCAAACTCAGAGATCGAACCCAAGTCTCTTGCATCTCCTGCACTGCAAGTGGATTCTTTAACACTGAGCCACCTGTGATATTGTCTTGAGAAACAAGTCTACTGGCCTAGTGTTCAACCAACATAATGCTACTGAAAAACCTGAAAGTCTTATTTAGCATTTCCATCTCAGACTAGATCAAAGAAATGGTTCTCTTTAAGCTACAATTTCATGATTGTATAGAAAAATCACTGATCCTTCAGACAATAAATTCATACTATATTATTTTAAAGTGATTTTTACCTCTTTGTAAAGAAGGGGTCAAAATAATAATCAGGATTTTTAAAAATGAAAAATGAGATCACTCAAAGTTAATAAAATGAATCATGACCCAAACTCTATTTACTTTCAAAATACTTAATTCTACCCAGGCTGCTAGGATAAACAAATGAATGAAAAAATTAAAGCTTATATACAGGAAGTTATTTTTGCAACTACAGACATCAAAAAAACAAAATGAGCTTTAGATATGTAGTATTTCCCTAGAACATTTCTTGAAACTGTTTACCACAGTTACTACATATGCAAAGTAAGAATTGCAGGAAAAAACAACCTAAAAATTGGTATTAAATTTGTTTAATATCACATCTTTAAAAAAAATGTCAGCCGTACGGTTGAAGCTATAATACAAATGTTTAATTATTGGCACTATCCTAAAAAGCACAGTGGAGAACATCTGATTTAAATAAAATGAGGATAGTATTTCACTGGGGAATATATCCAACAGATTTTTATCTCCCCACACCTATGTGTTTTATAGGCAAAATTTAAACAAACACAAATTTTTAAAAATAATGAAAGCCATATTTTGCTCAGGAATACTATTACACATATACCATATAGGTTATTTTATAGCAGATACTAGTCTGACAAATTTCAGATGGCAGAATGCTAAGCAGTAACTTTGGTATTGCCCAGCTAGTTGTTTCTCGTCACCCTGGAGAATCTGTCAGTGTATAATGTTGAGAACATCTTGTCACCGCTACTTCTCTTCTCAGAGGTAACTCCACTGTGATAGAACATTTATATTCTTAAGATGCAAGGCCTAGCAAAAAGCCTCCCACTGGATATCACAATGTTCTGTTTGAAAAATTCTGTTTCATTGTCTTACAGTGCACAAATTTATTCCCAGGCTTTCTATCCTGTCCACTGATTGATATGTATTTCCATTTTTGTGTCAATATTATACCTTTTTGATTATTGGAGTTTTGTAGTACAGTCTGAAGACAGGGAGTTTGATTCTTCCATCACTGTTTTTAAGATTGCTTTGATTATTTGGGGTATTTTGTATTTCCACATAACTTTAAAAATGTATTGTTCCAGTTTGTTCTAGTGAAAAATGTCATTGGTAATTTGATAGGGGTTGCATTGAATCTGTAAATTTCCTTGGGTAGCATGGTCATTTTGACAATATTGATTCTTCCAATCCACTCCAAGAATATGGTGTATCTTTTCATCTGTTTGTATTATCTTCCATTTCTTTCATCAGTGTCATAGTTTTCAAGGTACAAGTCTTTTGCCTCCTTGGTGGGTTTATTCCTAGGTATTTTATTTTTTCTGATGCAATGGTAAATGGGATTGATTCCTTAATTTCTCTGATATTTCATTGTTAGGGTATAAAAGTTCAGTATTTCTGTATATTAATTTTGTATCCTGCAACTTTACCAAATTCATTGATGAGCTCTAGTAGTATTCTGGTAGCATCTTTAGGATTTTCTTTGTGTAGTAGCATATCATCTGCAAACAGAGACAGTTTTACTTCTTCCTTTCCAATTTGGATTCCTTTTATTTCCTTTTCTTCTCTGATTGTTGTGGCCAGGACTTCCAAAACTATGTTGAATAAAAGTGGCAGCAGTGGACATCTTTGGCTTGTTCCTGATCTTAGAGGGAGTGTGCATGCACGGTTAGTCATGTCTGACTTTTTACAACCTGGGGACCTACCAGGCGCCTCTGTCCATGAAATTTTCCTGGTAAGAATACTGGAGTGGGCTGCCATTTCCTACTCCAGGGAAATCTTCCTGACCCAGGGATTGAAACCACATCTCTCTGTCTCCTGTACTGGCAGGCAGATTCTTTACCATAGAGCCACCGTGGAGATCCTGAGAGGGAATGCTTTGAGCTTTTCACTGTTGAGTATAATTTTAGCTGTAGGTTTACCATACATGTGTGGCCTTTATTATTTTGAGGTATGGTCCCTTTACACCCACTTTCTGGAGGGTTTTTATCATAAATGGATGTTGAATTTTGTCAAAAGTTCTGCACCTGTTGGAATGATCATATGGTTTTTATTCTTCAATTTGTTGATTCGTGTGTCATGCTGATTGATTTGTTGTGGATATTGACAAATCCTTGTATCCCTGAGATAAACCCCATTTGAACATGACGTTTGATCTTTTTAATGTCCTGTTGGATTCCATTTGCTAGTATTTTGTTGAAGATTTTTGTGTCTATGTTCACCTGTAATTTTCTTTCTTTGTGATATCTTTGGTTTTGATATCAGGTGATAGTAGCCTCATAAAATGAGTTTGGGAGCATTCCTTTCTCTGAAGCTTTTTGGAATAGTTTCAGAAGGATAGCTTTTAACTCTACTCTAAACGTTTGATAGAATTTGCCTGTTTAGCTATCTGGTCCTGGACTTTTGTTTGTGAGAGTTTAAAATTACAGTTTCACTTTCAGTAATGGTAAGTGAAAGTGAAAGTTGCTCAGTCATGTCCAACTCTTTTCTACCCTATGGACTGTAGCCTGCCAGGCTCCTCTGTCCATGGGATTCTCCAGGCAATCTTCCCAACCCAGGGGTTAAACCCCCATCTCCTGCAGTGCAAGCAGATTCTTTACCATCTAAGCCACCAGGGAAGCCCCAAACCGAGTTTCTTCATCTTGTCCATTTCTTTCTGGTTCAGTCTTGGGAAATTGTACCTTTCTAAGAATTTGTCCATTTCTTCCATGTTTCCATTTTATTGGCATATCGTTGCTTGTATACTCTTTTACGATCCTCTGTGGTGTCTGCCTTCTCTTTTTTTTAAATTTCTAATTTTATTGATTTGAGCTGTCTCCCTTTTTTCCCTTGATGAGTCTGGCTAATTTTGTTTATCTTTTCAAAGAACCAGCTTTTATAATAGTTTAATTGATCTTTGCTATTATTTTCTTTATTTCATTTATTTCTGCTTTGATCTTTGTAATTTCTTCTAACTTTGGGTTTTGTTTTTCTTCCTTTTCTAGTTGTTTTTGGTGTAAGGTTAGGTTGTTTATTTGAAATTTTTCTTGTTTCCTGAGGTAAGATTATAAACTTCCCTCTTAGAACCTCTTTACTTCCTCCCATCTAGAACCTCTTTACTTCCTCCCATAGGTTTTGGATTGTTGTGTTTTCATTTGTCCCTATGTATTTTTTTTATTCCCTCTTTTATTTCTTCAGTGATCAATTGGTTTTTTAGTGGCATACTGTTTAGCCTCCATGTGTTTATGTTTAAAAAGTTTTTTCTTGTAGTTGTTTTCTAATTCCATTTCATTGTGGTCAGAAAACTTGCTTGATACAATTTCAGTTGTATTAAATTGACTGAGTTTCACTTCGTGGCCAATCCCTATGTGATCAGTCCTGGAGAGTGTTCCATTTGCACTTGAAAAGAATGAGTATTTTGCTGCTTTTGGATGGAATGCTCTATAAAAAGCAATCCATCTAGTCTAATGCATCATTTAAAGCCTGTGTTTCCTTATTGATTTTCTGTCTGGATTATCTATCCGTCTGGATTATTTGTCTGATGAAAGTGGGGTGTGACAGTCCCCATCTGTTTGTTTGTTAGTTCTTCTAGCTACATGCAGTTAAACATTTCTTGTATCTTCTTGGTCTGTGTCTCCATTGTTTTCCAAGATCTTGGATCATCTTTACTGTCATTACTCTGAATTCTTTTAGGGGTAGATTGCCTATCTCCATTTCACTTAGTTGTTCTGGGGTTTTATCTTGTTCCTTTGTCTGGAACATAGTCCTTTGCCATCTCATTTTGTCTGTTTGTGATTGTGGTTTCCATTCCACAGGCTGAAGGCTTGTATTCTTCTTGCTTCTGTTGTCTGACCCCTGGTGGATGAGGCTAGCCTAAGGGGATTGTGCAGGCTTCTTGATGGGAGGAACTGGTTCCTGCCCACTGGCATGTGGATCTGGGTCTTGTGTCTCTGGTGAGCAGGGCCATGTCAAGGTGTGTGATTTTGGTGTTTTCATGAACAGAGATGAGCTCATGTCATTTTTTCTCCACTCTCTTGTCTCAACCCTCAGATTCCGACTTCTGATTAAGTGAGGTTGTACCTGGCACCAGCACCATTTTATACTTCCCAACCCCTCCCACTAGGAGAGGCTTCTTTACCTACCAACTGCATTTCACCTCCCTTACATCACCAGGGTTGGGCAGCAAGACAAATCCTGCTGAAAGAGTTGACTTCTGCAGCTACCTTGCAAGAGTAGAGTTTTGAGATTTATCTGATCAGAGAGATTATCAGAAGATAGCAGCTTGAATGGATCTTGGATTTTGATGGAGTCAGAAACATGCTATAGTTCAATTCAGATATTTTAATTTGTACAACAAATAATTCTTTTACTTTAAAATTTCCATAATATCAAAATAAAACATTAAACTATTGCATGCTGCAAAAGGAAAAGCAAAGAGGTCAGGTTTACATTGATTATCTTGGCTCTGTTTGTATAAACGTAACATTTGAACTAGAGAAATATTTTTTTGTGCGTACCCCCTATTCTTTCTCCAACTTGCCCACAAAAATACAATGAACTCTTGAGGTTGATTTTTTAGAGTTTCAGTCAGAAAGTCCATGATCTTAAATTAACCATTCAAGAAGTATTGTTTTCCCTGGCTACCTTCAGTGGAGCTGCCATATTAACTTTTCTTGAAGCAACATTAATTGCTCTCAGAACTCTTAAGTATCATTGACATTGATAAATCATCCTTAAAGAGACATGAACAAATAAATCAACTGCTCATCATCATATTCAGGAAGGATAAACATTTTTACAAGGAATAATGCATTAGGCAAACTACTTATGTAATGCTGGGTTGAATAAATATTTCTTGATAAGCCATAAATGGTATCCTATAAATTGAGTGACTAATGCATTGAAGAGGCAGCTTAATCATAGAAAAGCATGGGACAAGGTACCCTGTAGAAAACATATTTATTTATTTTTATTGCAAAACAGAAACAGCTATTCAGCTGTTAGAGTTTAGTCTATTTGTTTCACAACTATACATTAATATTAATAAAACTTCCATTTTCTCTTGTGTTAATGTGATGAAATTACTACAACACCAAAGTGATATTTAGATAATAAAATTTCTTCGATATTATGTAATATACTTTGTTGTTGTTCATTTGCTAAGTCATGTCTGTCTCTTTGCAACCCCATGGACTACAGCACATCAGGCTTTCCTGTCCTTCACTATCATCTGGAGTTTGCTCAAACCCATGTCCATTGAGTCTGTGATGGCATCCAACCATCTGATCCTCTGCTGCTTCCTTTTCCTCCTGCCCTCAGTCTTCCCCAGCATCATGGTCTTCTCCAGTGAGTCATCTCCTTGCATCAGGTGGCCAAAGTACTGGAGCTTCAGCTTTAGCATCAGTCCTTCCAATGATATCCTTCCAATGATTTAAGGTTGATAACCTTTAGGATTAACTGGTTTGATCTTGCAGTCCAAGGGATTTTCAAGGGTCTTCTCCAGCACTACAATTCAAAAGCATCAATTCTTCAACACTCAGCCTTCTTTATGGTTCAACTCGCAGAGTTGTACATGACTACTGGAAAAACTATAGCTTTGACTAGACAGACGTTTGTCAGCAAAGTGATGTCTCAACTTTTTAATACACTGTCTAGGTTTGTCACAGCTTTCCTTCCAAGGAGTAAGCATCTTTTAATTTCATGTCTTCAGTCACTCTCTGCAGTAATTTTGGAGCCCAAGAAAATAAAATCTGTCAGTGTTTCTACTTTTTCCTCATCTATTTGCCATGAAGTGTTGGGACTGGATGCCATGATCTTAGTTTTCTGAATGTTGAGTTTTAAGCCAGCTTTTTCACTCTCCTCTTTCACCCTCATCAAGAGGCCCTCTTCACTTTCTGCCATTAGAGTAGTATCTCACATAACTGAGGTTGTTGTTATTTATCCCAGCAGTCTTGATTCCAGTTTGTGATTCATCCAGCTCAACGTTTCACATGATGTACTCTGCACATAAGTTAAATAATCAGGGAGACAAATACAGCCTTCACATACTCCTTTCCTAATTTTGAACCAGTCTGTTATTCCTTGTTCAGTTCTAACTATTGTTTCTTGACCTATGTACAAGTTTCTCAGGAGACAGAAAAGGTGGTCTGGTATTCCCATCTCTTTAAGAATTTTCCAGTTTGTTGTGATACACACAGAATTGATGCTTTTGAACTGTGGTGGTGGAGAAGACTCTTGAGAGTCCCTTGGACTGCAAGGAGATCCAGCCAGTCCATTCTGAAGGAGATCAGCCCTGGGATTTCTTTGGAAGGAATGATGCTAACGCTGAAACTCCAGTACTTTGGCCACCTCATGCAAAGAGTTGACTCATTGGAAAAGACTCTGATGCTGGGAGGGATTGGGGGCAGGAGGAAAAGGGGACGACAGAGGATGAGATGGCTGGATGGCATCACCAACTTGATGGACGTGAGTTTGAGTGAACTCCGGGAGATGATGATGGACAGGGAGGCCTGGTATGCTGCAATTCATGGGGTCGCAAAGAGTCAGACACAACTAAGCAACTGAACTGACTGAACTGAACACAACCAAAGGCTTTAGTGTAGTCAGTGAAGCAGTAGATGTTTTTCTGAAATCCTCTTGCTTTTTTCTGACCCAGTGGATGTTGGCAATTTGATCTCTGGTTCCTCTGCCTTTTCTAAATACAGCTTGTACATCTGAAAGTTCTCAGTTCACATACTGCTGAAGCCTAGCTGAAGGATTTTGAGGATTACCTTATTAAGCAAGTGAAATGAGTGCAGTTGTGTGGTAGTTTGAACATTCCTTGACATTGCCTTTCTTTGGAATTGGAATGAAAACTGACCTTTTCTAGTCCTTTGGCCACTGCTGCATTTTCAAAGTTTGCTGACATATTGAGTGCAACACTTTAACAGCATCATCTTTAGGATTTTCAATAGCTTGGCTATACTTTGCTGTATAGAAAAATAGCTCTACAAATATATAGACAATGGCAATATTAGTTGTTTATTGTCTCCCTATGAATTTTCTAATACATCAATCTAAATAAAGTCTGCTGTATTTACTCTGTATTATCTTCTTTTATGGGGCTTCCCAAATGGCTCAGTGGGTAATGAATCTGTCTGCAATGCAGGAGACACACACGGGTTCAGTCCTTGAGTTAAGAAGATCCCCTGGAGAAGGAAATGGCAACCCACTCCATTATTCTTGCCTGGAAAATCCCATGGACAGAAGCAGCCTGGCAGGCTTTAGTCCAAGGAGTCACAAAGAGTCAGACATGATTTAATGACTAAGCACACACACATCTTCTTTTACAGAGTATGATTTCAACAAACCTTCCATTTTAAAAGAAAAACAGCTGGTAGTATTTTCTCTTAATTCTACCACTTTCTGTTTCAAAGTAAAAGAACATGATTCATCTTTTTTTTGGGAAAAGTAGCCACTATGAAGAGTATCTTTTTGTTTGTATTTGAGAAACGGGGTTATATTAATGGGAAGACAGATATTACTGATTGGAATAAGAGAAGTGGCATGAGTTAGCACTCCCTTCTCATTTGCCCTTTCTTTATCTGCCTCTGAGCACCAGCTTTACCTTTATCCTTTCATGGACAATCTCTATGTTTGCAAACATCTATAGAGACATCTGAAAGAGATGGGAATACCAGACCACCTGATCTGCCTCTTGAGAAATCTGTATGCAGGTCAGGAAGCAACAGTTAGAACTGGACATGGAACAACAGACTGGTTACAAATAGAAAAAAGAGTACGTCGAGGCTGTATATTGTCACCTTGCTTATTTAACTTATATGCAGAGTACATCATGAGAAATGCTGGACTGGAAAAAGCACAAGCTGGAATCAAGATTGCCGGAAGAAATATCAATAACTTCACATATACAGATGACACCACCCTTATGGCAGAAAGTGAAGAGGAACTAAAAAGCCTCTTGATGAAAGTGAAAGAGGAGAGTAAAAAAGTTGGCTTAAAGCTCAACATTCAGAAAACAAAGACCATGGCATCCGGTCCCACCACTTCATGGGAAATAGATGGGGAAACAGTGGAAACAGTGTCAGACTTTATTTTTGGGGGCTCCAAAATCACTGCAGATGGTGACTGCAGCCATGAAATTAAAATACGTTTACTCCTTGGAAGGAAAGTTATGACCAACCTAGATAGCATATTCAAAAGCAGAGACATTACTTTGCCAACAAAGGTTCATCTAGTCAAGGCTATGGTTTTTCCTGTGGTCATGTATGGATGTTAGAGTTGGACTGTGAAGAAGGCTGAGCGCCGAAGAATTGATGCTTTTGAACTGTGGTGTTGGAGAAGCCTCTTGAGAGTCCCTTGGACTGCAAGGAGATCCAACCAGTCCATTCTGAAGGAGATCAGCCCTGGGATTTCTTTGGAAGGAATGATGCTAAAGCTGAGACTCCAGTACTTTGGCCACCTCATGCGAAGAGTTGACTCACTGGAAAAGACTCTGATGCTGGGAGGGATTGGGGGAGGAGGAGAAGAGGACGACAGAGGATGAGATGGCTGGATGGCATCACTGACTCGATGGACGTGAGTCTGAGTGAACTCCGGGAGTTGGTGATGGACAGGGAGGCCTGGCGTGCTGCAATTCATGGGGTAGCAAAGAGTCAGACATGACTGAGCGACTGAACTGAACTGATAGAGACATCAGCAAATCTCAGCAATGGTATGACACTACATGGTCCTTCATCCCTGAATGAAAATGCCACACTTTGCCAGGATTGCAAACCTTCTCACAAATATGTGCTACTTGAAAACCTTCCAATAAGTTTTACATTCCCACTGGTATATAATAGACCTGCAGCAATTATTTGTGTATGCATTCTATGCTGTTATTGAATAATTTTGATTCCATTTTCAAATTATGTTCTATAAACTCTCATTTTGAGAACTGTTAACAACAGTTTTAGCTAAATTTGTTTAGTACTTAGTATATGATTTCTATGCATTTTATCATCCAGTGCTTACAAGTCTTTGCATAATATTAGTTATTATTTCCATCTTATGGATAAGGGATGTGAGGATTAGATAAATGTCATCGGTAGGCAGTTGAGCTGGAATTTGAACTGGGCCCTTTGACTCCAGAGCTCAATAGTATAGCATAGCTGTTAGATGAAAAAGGATTCTGGGGTCAGTGGATTTGGAAATGCAGAATTAAACCACATTTTGAAAACTTATATCTTACAGAATTTCTCTGAGTATTTAATATGCTAGTGCAGATTGAATCTTTAAGAATAAAAATTATATGGACTCTAGTATGTGATATTCCTAAACTTACTAAACCCTACATATTGCTCAAGTGCTTAAGCCTGAAAACTCAGTTTTTGAGAAGTCAATATTATTCAGAGCTATTTAGAAATTTAGTATAATTCCTATAAAAATTCCAAGTTCATTTTTTTTTTCCAGAAATGGAAAAGCCAATCCTCAAATTCATATGGAATTGTAAAGGACCCATAATAGCTAGAGTAATCTCGAAGAACAAAAACAAAGTTGGAGAACTTCCATTTATTTTGAAAACTTAGTACAAAACTGCAAAAATAAAACAGTGTGATACATTCAGTTCAGTCGCTCAGTCATGTCCGACTCTTTGCGACCCCATGAATTGCAGCACGCCAGGCCTCCCGGTCCATCACCAACTCCCGGAGTTCACTTAGACTCAGG
Source organism: Bos javanicus (assembly GCF_032452875.1). Taxonomy (NCBI): domain Eukaryota; kingdom Metazoa; phylum Chordata; class Mammalia; order Artiodactyla; family Bovidae; genus Bos; species Bos javanicus. The sequence goes on from NC_083868.1 coordinate 85,732,581, forward strand.
TCCATCGAGTCGGGGATGCCATCCAGCCATCTCATCCTCTGTCGTCCCCTTCTCCTCCTGCCCCCAATCCCTCCCAGCATCAGTCTTTTCCAATCTTCTCGTGAGGTGGCCAAAGTACTGGAGTTTAAGCTTTAGCATCATTCCTTCCAAAGAATACCCAGGGCTGATCTCCTTCAGAATGGACTGGTTGGATCTCCTTGCAGTCCAAGGGACTCTCAAGAGGCTTCTCCAACACCACAGTTCAAAAGCATCAATTCTTCAGCGCTCAGCCTTCTTCACAGTCCAACTTTCACATCCATACATGACTACTGGAAAAACCATAACCTTGACTAGACGAACCTTTGTTGGCAAAGTAATGTCTCTGCTTTTGAATATGCTATCTAGGTTGGTCATAACTTTCCCTCCAAGGAGTAAGCATCTTTTAATTTCATTGCTGCAATCACCATCTGCAGTGATTTTGGAGCCCAAAAAATAAAGTCTGACACTGTTTCCACTGTTTCCCCATCTATTTCCCATGAAGTGATGAGACCAGATGCCATGATCTTTGTTTTCTGAATGTTGAGCTTTAAGCCAACTTTTTCACTCTCCTCTTTCACTTTCATCAAGAGGCTTTTTAGTTCCTCTTCACTTTCTGCCATAAGGGTGATGTTATCTGCATATCTGAGGTTATTGATATTTCTCCCAGCAATCTTGATTCCAGCTTGTGCTTCTTCCAGCCCAGCATTCCTCATGATGTACTTTGCATATAAGTTAAATGGAACCAGTCTGTTGTTCCATGTCCACTTTTAACTGTTGCTTCCTGACCTGGATATAGGTTTCTCAAGAGGCAGGTCAGGTGGTCTGGTATTCCCATCTCTTGAAGAATTTTCCACAGTTTATTGTGATCCACACAGTCAAAGGCTTTGGCATAGTCAATAAAGCAGAAATAGATGTTTTTCTGGAACTCTCTTCCTTATTCCATGATCCATTAGGATAGATATATAAGCATATAGAATAGGATTGACAGTCCAGAAGTAAACATCTGTGGTCAGTTGATTTTTGACAAGTGTGCTAGGTCCATTCAGAGGAGAAAGAATAGTTTCCTCAAGATAATGAACCAACTAGATTTCCCTATGCAAAACAATGAAGTTGGATTCCTACCTCATACTATATATAAAAATTAACTCAAAGTGGATCAGCGACACAGAACACACAAGCAACAAAAGAAAAAAATAGATAAATTTGACTTCATTAAAATGAAAAAGTTTTTTGAATCAAAAGATATTATTTTAAAAAAGCAGCCTACAGAATGGGAAATGTTATTTACAGTCATTTATCTGGTAAGGTTTAATATCCAGAATATATGAAGAACTCCTAAAATGCAATAATAAAAAGACAACCCAATTAAAAAATAGGCAAAGAAATTAAATAGGCATTTCTCTGAAGAAGATATACAAATTATCAACAAGCTCATAAAGGAAGCTTAACATTATCAGCCAATAGGCAAGTGCAAATAAAAACCACAAGAAGATACCATTTCACACCTACTAGGATGGATATAATAAATTAACAAAAACAAAATAATAATTACTGCTGAGAATGTGGAGAAATTTGAACTCTTATACATTGCTAGTGGGAACATATAGTGGCTGTGTAAGCTAGTTTGGAGGCTCCTTTAAAAGCTAAAAATAGAATAACTACGTGACCCAGCAGTTAAACTCCTGGATATCTAGGTATATACCCCCAAATAATTGAAAACAGGAATTCAAACAGATACTTGTACAGACTATAGAATTATTCACATTAGCCAAAAGGTTGAAACAACCCAAGCACCATCAAATAAATAAATTGTGGTATATAAAAACAATATTATTTAGCCATAACAAGATTGAAATTCTGATACATGCTACAACAATGATGAACCTTGAGAACAAGTGAAATATACCAGACATAAAAGGACAAATACCGTAGGATTCCACCTACATGAAATATCTAGAACAGACAAATTGACAGAGACAAAAAGTAGAACAGAAGTTATCAGTGGCTGGGTGGAAGAAGAATGGGGAGTTACTGCTTAAAATGAGTACAGGGTTTCTATTTGGGTGATGAAAAAGTTTTATAAATTCATAGTGGTGCTGGCCACACAACTTTGTGAATGTAATTAAAACCAATGCATTGTACATTAAAAAATTTAATGTTACATAGATTTTACCACAATAAAAATGTAACCCCAAATTGGGGCAGCATTATTTAGGGAAGCTAAAGGAGCAGGTAAATATCAGAAAAATTAAGCTGTATTTTGGAATTCTTTAATGGAAAAATCTGAATAAATCAGTCCAAAAAAAATCCATGAGTACATACCATTCAGATGTGAAACACTAGTTTTGGGTTCCTGCTTTTCTCTTTTTCCTCAGTCTGAGCATATCTACATTCTTCATGCTGTGCTTAGTCGCTCAGTCATGTCTGGCTTTTTGGGACTCCATGTACTATAGCCTGACAGGCTCCTCAGTTCATGGGGATTCTTCAGGCAAGATTACTGGAGTGGGTTGCCATGCCTTCCTCCAGGGGATCTTCCCAACCCAGGGATTGAACCCAGGTCTCCCACTTTGCAGGCAATTCTTTACCATCGGAGCGAGCATGGAAACCCAGTAGCAGTGCTCTTGCATTGGCTGGGAATTGAACCCAGGCCTCCCGTGTGGCAGGTGAGAATTCTACCACTGAACCACCAATGCTTACACCTACATTCTTTAGGTTGTTAAGTAATCTGGACATCAGCTTCAAAGATATAGGAGGCACTCTGGCCAGTTGTGCTTGACAATCCATTACTTCATTAGTAGGATTTATTGGACAGGTTCCATTGGTTTTTTGATTGCAAAATTAAAAAGAAAACTGAGAAACTTTTGGATGGATTTCCCACAAGAATTCTCTGTTCCTCAGAACAGACTGTGATATAGGAGACCTGGTTATCTGGAATCTGGGAGTTGGAATAAAGGGCCTTTGGGGCCAAGACAGGCTCCAGGTGATGGTAGTATGTGAGCTCTGTAGGAGAGAGCTGGAACAATGGAATCAGAGCCAGTTACTGGGTATCTGAGCAGCTGGACACTTGCTGGGGAGGCAGGTGATAAGAATAGAGCTAATGTTGATCCTGAGTCAATCTTTTGCTATTTGTCTGAAATCTTTCTTAAGTGAAATGGATTTACGAGTAATAAATAATTCATACTTCCTGCTTGGAGGTGAATATACATATGGCTGAAACTACAGGTAGGGGCAAGGAGACAGCCTGGGTTAAAGAAAAATGGTTCAGGAAGAACTATAAGTGCTCTAATGTATATGAAAACATACTGTCAGTGATGAAGTGCTAATCAAGCGTTAGTTATCTGGTTACTCACAGATGCAGAATTTAAGAGCTATTCCTTAGTAGAAGGATCTGGTCATCTTTGGAGTCCTGACAGTAAAACAAAAATGAAAATATCCTCATCTAATAATATATCACTGCAACCTACTGAAAATTAGGGTCTTAAGTGAAAGAAATGAAGGTTTAAATGGTCATGTTTTTAGGGGGAAAATAAAAAATTTTTCCTGAGTATAATAACAAGTTTTAAATTTCAAAATATGATTTTTAGAAGTAGTCTTAGGAAAAAAACCTCCCTACAAAATAAAGATGTTCTGTATAGCATAACCTGGGTTTCCCTGGTGGCTTAGATGGTAAAGAATCTGCCTGCCATGCTGAAGACCCAGGTTTGATCCCTGGGTTGGGAAGATCTCCTGGAGAAGGGAATGGCAACCCCCTTCAGTGTTCTTGCCAGGAGAATCCCCATGGACAGAGGAACCTGGTGGGCTACAGTCCCTGGTGTTGCAAAGAGTCAGACACAACGGAACGACTAATGCACACACACATACATAGCATAACCCAAACTAGATTTGGAGTTGTCCTAGTAAAGATATTTATTTGAAGCAACTGTTCCTTGCCTTAGTAGCCAAGAGCTAATATTGGGAGTATGCTATGTACTATGTATGTATCTAGTATGTACTAGCATACTATGTATGCTAGAAACTGTTCCAGCTACTTTAAATGTGTCCAGTTATTTAACACTTGTAACTTTCTCTCAGCTAGTTACTACTCTCATGCCCATCCTAGAAATAAAGAAAAAGGAGAGCTCAAGTAACTTGCCCAAGAGCCTACAGCAAGTCAGAGTTTGAACGCTGGCAGTCTGACTCCAGAGTCCATACTCCTAACCATTATCCCCCCTTTCCCAACTGCTTTTTACAACTCCTAACTGCATTATCCCCTTTTTGACAACTGAAAACAAAGGCCTCTGTTGATGGAGAGGAGTGGTGCCAAATCAGTACTTCCAAAGAATGATCCAAAAGACATTCGTCCCTCAGTATGTACTAAGTCACTTCAGTCATGTCCAACCCTTTGGTGACCCCATGGACTGTAGCCCACCAGGCTTCTCTAGCCATGGGATTCTCCAGGCAAGAATACTGGAATGGGGTTGCCATTCCTTATGAGGGGATCTTCCCAACCCAGGGATTGAACCCATCTCTCTTACATTCCTGCATTGGCAGGTGGGTTCTTTACCACTAGCACCACCATATGCTTCATGGCAAAATAAAAGGGTCCACTGGTGAAACACTCAATATTGTATATCCCTCTTCCCATCTCAGATCCATAGTAAGTACTAGTAGTAAAGGTTTTGCTAAATTTTACTGTAAATCTTTTCATGATTTGTTTCACCCAGCACAAAATCTTCATTTATAGAATATCTATTCCTGTATCTCAGAAGAGGTACTGTGTACACTACACCTGAGAAATTTGCATTAAAATGCTTTAATAACTGGCCATATTACAAAATAGCTGTCGCTAACTGTTTTTGACAACTCTTATGTCTTTAGTTGTGGAGAAGGCAATGGCATTAGCAGGGCAAACCGACTATTTGGATTTAGTGAAATGGGCCTTTAAGTAAAAGATCAGGGAAATATTTTCCATATTAAAATATTCTTTTTTCCAGGTTATAGAGATCTTTTTTTCCTATGTTTTTTGCTTTTATTTTGCTTTTGCTATATTCTTCTAGTCCTGTGCTGGTCTAAATTGGCTTTAGTCACTATCTTATTTCAGAATTTCTTTTACTATCTATAGATTTTTAGACTCTAATGGAATCTCTCAAAATTTACTTAAAGACTCAAGTCTTGTTATCAATTGATTTTCATGAAAGTTTGTTCTTAATACAGGAAATATGAGCAATGACTTGTCTTTAAATACGTTTTATGTCTGTATTGCTGACATGGTATCTTAATGAGAGGTGAGAGGTGGTTAGAGTCTCCCTTTTCGGCTAAAAGAGGCATGTCTGAATTGGCCGATCAATTGAAAATGGATTTCTGCAAATGGCGAGAAATATAAGCACTATGAAACATTTCATCCTTCTGGCCTGACCCTTCCCCCACCTGCACCCACTATCCCCTAATATTACTCTGACCAATTTGTCAGGATCTGGTCTTTTAAAACCACTTTATTCTCCATCTACAGTCTTTACATTGCTTTCTATATGATTGAAATTACTATTAGGTAGCACATGATCGTTTCCATTTTATTATGTGATAGTACTCTCTCTCCACTAACGTTCTGATAGCTTAGAATAGTTCTCTATTTTTGAGCCTGACCATTTCTCATAATTTAGTTACTAGCTCTTGTTTCTTTCTATATCCTTTGCTGCTGCTGCTGCTAAGTCGCTTCAGTCGTGTCCAACCCTGTGCGACCCCATAGATGGCAGCCCACCAGGCTCCCCCATCCCTGAGATTCTCCAGGCAAGAATACTGGAGTGGGTTGCCATTTCCTTCTCCAACGCATGAAAGTGAAAAGTGAAAGTGAAGTCGCTCAGTCGTGTCTGACTCTTAGCGACCCCATGGACTGCAGCCTACCAGGCTCCTCTGTCCATGGGATTTTCCAGGCAAGAGTACTGGAGTGGGGTGCCATTGCCTTCTATATCCTTTGGCCATTCATATATATTTTTGCATGTTCATTTATAAAATATTATTTTTTAAATCCATTGAAGACAGACTGTGTTTGTATCTTGGTCCCACAATTCACGATGTGTCTTTAGCAATTTATTTAAACTTATATAAGCATCTTATATAAAGCAACTTATATAAAGCATCTCTGGCTTCCCTTCTGTGAAGTGAGATTAATATCATATACTTTCCAGGGTTCTTATAAACATTAAAGTTAATATATGTAACATGTAATATATTAATCACATACAACAAATGTAAAGTGTCCAGCTGTGGCAGATTATAACATATGGGTTCACCATCCATTTCATTTTCCTTGGCATGGAGCTAAACTTTATTTCTCAGCTCCTCAAGACCTAGGTAAAGTAGTGTGATTAAATCTCACCAATGGGATGTAAAGGGAAGTGTTATGTCATTTACAGGTTGAGGAAGGAAGGAATCCTTTCTATTCCACCATCACTACTAGAGAGACTCGGAGATTGCAGAGTTGCAGAATGGAAGGAAAGTGTTTTCTTAGAGGAAAACTGCAAAGAAGAGGAAAACTGTAAAGAAGAGCCACCTGACCCATATCAGATTCTCCTGATATCTAGCAGATATTTTTAAGAACTTGGATTTGGGGGTTTACTGATTGTAACAGCTACAGTTATTTACCTTTCCTTATGTATGCAGATGGGAAAAAAGGAATAGAAGCTATGACCATTATTATTGTTGTTCACCATCAAAAGGAATGGCCAGCGGTAGCCTTAGACTTCGGTGGTACTTAATATTCATTGGCCAGATAGACTGAAACAATTTCCTTCTGACTCTGAAAACTTCTCTCTAACCTTACTTAAAAAAATGTATATTCTCAGGAGGCTGTTTTCACAAGAAGTTTGAAGACATATAGTATTTTATATTTATTTATTTAAGGTCTCCACTTAACCTGAACTTCTTAATGCCACTATTTCTTATTTATCTGAATGAATGATTGATTTCACAAAAAGGAAATTAGTACAATATGTTGATGGAAGGTATTGATTAGTAAAGTTTGGTCTGTAGTTGTAAATCTTTTGGACATAGTTTTGTGTATTTGTAGGCTAAGAAAAAGCAAAAGAGTTCCAGAAAAACATCTACTTCTGCTTAATTGACTATGCCAAAGCCTTTGACTATGTGGATCACAACAAACTGTGGAAAATTCTTTAAGAGATGGGAATACCAGACTACCTGACCTGCCTCTTAAGAATCTGTATTCAGGTCAAGAAGCAACAGTTAGAACTGGACATGGAACAACAAACTTGTTCCATATTAGGAAAGGAGTACATCAAGGGTGTATATTGTTACCCCACTTATTTAACTTACATGCTTAGTACATCATGAGAAACGCTGGGCTGGATAAAGCACAAGCTGGAATCAAGATTGCAGGGAGACATACCAATAACCTCAGCTATGTCAATGACACCACCCTTATGACAGAAAGCGAAGAACTAAAGAGCCTGTTGATAAAAGTGAAAGAGGAGGGTGAAAAAGTTGGCTTAAAACTCAACATTTGGAAAACTAAGATCATGGCATCTGGTCCCATCACTTTATGGCAAATAGATGGGGAAACAGTGACAGACTATTTTTTTGGGCTCCCAAATCACTGCAGATGGTGACTGCAGCCATGAAATTAAGATGCTTGCTCCTTGGAAGAAAAGTTACGACCAACCTAGACAGCTTATTAAAAAGCAGAGACATTACGTTGCTAACAAAGGTCCGTCTAGTCAAAGCTATGGTCTTTCCAGTAGTCATGTATGGATGTGAGAGTTGGACTATAAAGAAAGCTAAGTGCAAAAGAATTGATGCTTTTGAACTGTGGTCTTGGAGAAGACTCTTGAGAGCCCCTTGGACTGCAAGGAGATCCAACCAGTCTATCCTAAAGGAAATCAGTCCTGAATATTCAATGGAAGGACTGATGTTGAAGCTCCAATCCTTTGGCCACCTGATGCGAAGAACTGACTCATTTGAAAAGATCCTGATGCTGGGAAAGGGTGAAGGTAGGTGAGAAGGGGACGACAGAGGATGAGATGGTTGGATGGCATCATTGACTCAATGGACATGAGTTTGAGTAAACTCCAGGAGTTGGTGATGGACAGGGAGGCCTGGCATGCTGCAGTCCATGGGGTTGCAAAGAGTCAGACACGACTGAGCGACTGAACTGACTGATAGGGACATTTTCACAATGATTAGCAATAAAATGTCTAAAATAACACTAAGTAGAACAACTTAACCTCATTAACACCCTCTATCCCTCATATAGTCCATGTATATATTTCTGGGAATGAGAAACAATTCGTGTTCTGATATTACTGTTTTTTTAAACATTTTACTCTAGAATCCTTTCAGTGTCCAGCATTTTGGGAATCTGACACTACCCAGCTGAGGTGAATGGCAGAGGGCAGAGGAAAGTGCTAGAAAGTCTCATCTTGGTTGAATTAATTGATTTTTTCACAGTGAGCTCTGGGGGATTCTCCTACTTTCCTTTCAACCTCACATCCCTTCCTTTCTCATCTGTTCTTCCTGTTCCTTTTCCCCAGATTTTTCACAAAGGAAAAACAGTTAAAGGGCCCTGCTGTATAATTAGATGTCAAAAGACTGAAATCTTTATTGTTCCTTTCCCTGGATTTCTTCAAGGGCGGTCATGACTAATTAACTATGAACTTGGGAGTGAGGAGGACATCTATCAGAAATGAGGTATATATGGCTTTCATGCAAACACAAAAAGGCACATGAACTGTAATTTTAAACACTAAACACAGCTAACAAGCACAGCTAGTAAACAGATAATTGTATTTTCATATTAATATCTCATTCAGCCCTCATTGTAGCATTCTCCATGAAATGCCTAAAAAATAATCTTTCTTTTATTAAAGAAAATACAAGGTCAGAGCTGTTGTAAAATTGTAAGAGCCAATAGAGCCAGTGTGTGCTGCTAAAACCTATCCCCTGACCCTACCTGCTAATATTCACGTGGACCCAAAATAATGGAGAATCTACTGTGGCCAAGTGCCACTTTAACTGCCGTGTGCCCTTTGCCAAGGCACTGAATCCTCCTGTATGTTACTTCCCTCATCTTTAAAGTGGGGATAATAATACTAACTTTATGGGGTTGCAAGAGATTAAATGAGTTATCCTAAATAGATGCCTGAGAATGGTGTCTGGCATGTAGCATATGTTCAGTAATCATAAGCTACTATAATATAATGTGGCAATTAGTAGTAGTATTCCTAATTAGTAAGTGGAAGAATTTAGTTTCTACAACTGTCTCAGATTTCTTCACTATTCCCCAAAAGTCACCTAGATGTCATATGGCATCACAGGAGCACACAACTGAATAAAATCAGTATTATATAAATATAATTTAGCACTAAAATGCTAAGCAGCTACTTTAAAATTATGAGCATACACTAAAATACATGGTATTTTCCCTCACTTTTAAAAAAACTAATACACTGTAATAAAATTCACCCTCAAGTGTATAGTTCTGAGCTCTATCAAATACATAGAGTTGTATAACTACTGTATAGGACAGCTCTTAGAGTTTATTTACATGAATATTTAGAAAGAATTTTTCTTAAATTAGAAGCCAATGTAAGTACATCTCCTTGATTCAGGGACTTCAAATACACTTGAAAGTTGGCTAATAATTCTCTTTCATTTATTAATTGACTCAAGAAGTATGTACTGAGTTTTTTCTACATGTATAGCATTGTTATCATTTATAAAGAGAGGAAGAAGTATCCCCAAGTTTACTGCCTTCAAAAGAACAAATGTAATACTTTTGTTTTATACTTCTACCTAATAGATCAGGAGAGGGAAATAATAGGCCCTTTTGTAAATTTAAAGAGTGCATGAAAAGAAGGATGACAAAGTGTCATTTCTTCTCTTAATTAGCGTGTATTAAAACAATTATATCCTCTCTCCCTATAACGCCTACAACTCAGTTTAATTTTTCAAATATTTGAGCACGTCACTGGGTCGATATAGTCCTTGTCCTCAAGCAGTTTGTAGCATTGTAGAACAGATAAGTGTAATAAATGGCAGAAAATGATCAAAGATACAAAATGAAATATATTCAGGAAGAGTTAGGGAATGTTGAGATGGGGGAGTCAATAAAGACTTTATCAAAGGCATAGCTTTCAAACAGTCTTGAAAAGGTGAAAAAGCTATTGGTGGAGGGAGGACAAATTTAGTACACTATAAAGCTGCTGCACTGTCCAATACAGTAGTCACTAGCTATATGTGGCTGTTTAAATTCCAATGAAAATAAAATAAAATAATTTAAAATTTTAATTCTTCCTCAGTCCAACTAATCACATTTTGAATGTTTAATGGCCACATGTGGCTAGTGGCTACCATACTGAACAAGATAGAGTACAACATATCCATCATAATGGAAAGTTCTATTGGATAGTGTTTCTATAGAAGGAACAGCAATGAAAGATTAGGAAGTGGGAATAATGAATTACCCAAATCTCTGTTCAAGTCCTTGGACAAAATACCAGAAATAATGGTACATCCATGTATTTCCTCCCCAAATATAAATTGGAAATATGTGCCTATGTAAAGCTCAATGATTTAGTTGTTTTATTGGCTGCTCTGGTTCAATTGTCATGCTGAGTTCATACTATAAATCAATAATGAAGACATAAAACCTAACAGGCCTATCTAATTGCTCTATCTATCTGAGTATGCAGATCATAGTGGCTGAAAGCCAGGCTCGGGTCTAGCCAAGTGTGTTGCCGCTGTTTCTTCTGGCAGGGACCTGTTAGCTGAGTGGGTCCAAGCTGAATGGCTTGGGCCTGGCACTTTTGCAGTTCCCTAAGAACATGCTCACTATTGCATTTGCTTCTTTAGAAATAGTGCTAGTATCCATGGCAAAACCTAAAAGCAGGTAGAAGTTTGAGGAAACTATAATCAGAGAAACAAGTCCTGCTGTATGCGATGGATGAATTGAGCCATGTGTGGCCTTAGTCACTGATAAATTTCTGAAGGTAAAGACTTCAGCTTTTTGGTAAGAATTGCTGTCCACACTGTCAGAAGGGTGGTTCAGCCAAACAACCAGGTGGTGTTTTTACAGAGCCAGCCAGGGCATCATTTGAGATCCAAATGGACAGAGGTATGTAGGACAACAGACTGGTTCCAAATAGGAAAAGGAGTATGTCAAGGCTGTATATTGTCACCCTGTTTATTTAACTTATATGCAGAGTACATCATGAGAAATGCTGGACTGGAAGAAACACAAGCTGGAATCAAGATTGCTGGGAGAAATACCAATAACCTCAGATATGCAGATGACACCACCCTTATGGCAGAAAGTGAAGAGGAACTAAAAAGCCTCTTGATGAAAGTAAAAGAGGAGAATGAAAAAGTTGGCTTAAAGCTCAACATTCAGAAAACGAAGATCATGGCATCCGGTCCCATCACTTCATGGGAAATAGATGGGGAAACAGTATCAGACTATTTTTCTGGGCTCCAAAATCACTGCAGATAGTGACTGCAGCCATGAAATTAAAAGACACTTACTCCTTGGAAGGAAAGTTATGACCAACCTAGATAGCATATTCAAAAGCAGAGACATGACTTTGCCAACAAAGGTTCATCTAGTCAAGGCTATGGTTTTTCCTGTGGTCATGTATGGATGTTAGAGTTGGACTGTGAAGAAGGCTGAGCACCGAAGAATTGATGCTTTTGAACTGTGGTGTTGGAGAAGCCTCTTGAGAGTCCCTTGGACTGCAAGGAGATCCAACCAGTCCATTCTGAAGGAGATCAGCCCTGGGATTTCTTTGGAAGGAATGATGCTAAAGCTGAAACTCCAGTACTTTGGCCACCTCATGCAAAGAGTTGACTCATTGGAAAAGACTCTGATGCTGGGAGGGATTGAGGGCAAGAGGAGAAGGGGACAACAGAGGATGAGATGGCTGGATGGCATCACTGACTCGATGGACATGAGTCTGAGTGAACTCCGGGAGTTGGTGATGGACAGGAAGGCCTGGCGTGCTGCGATTCATGGGGTCGCAAAGAGTTGGACACGACTGAGTGACTGATCTGATGTGATCTTATCTGATGTAGGACAGAAATACCATGTATCAAAGTTTTCTAAATCTGAGTCTAAATGTGTCTTCATTAGTTTAAAAAAAAAAAAAAACGTAGAAAATCAACCACCTGGAGAAATTAAAGGCAGCCCCGAATATACTGAATCCATACTTTTTTGGTTATTTGGTGCCTCTTGTTTTTAGATCCAATAAGTGCTTACAACGTGACTTTGATTCCTTTAAATATTGTTCAACAATAATTGACTTTAATTTGCATATTTTGGGGAGGGTTGGAATCTTTTAGACACCATCATTAGGCATTTTATTTATACAAGCTCATTGGGCAACAGATTATTGTCTGCTCTTAAAAGGGCTTAAGAGTACCAGAAAAAGGCAGGGGGGAAACATACTGATTTTAAATAACTATGCATGCTTAGTCACATCTGACTCTTCTCCACCCCATGGACTGCAGCCCTCCAGGCTCCTCTGTCCATGGGTTTTCCCAGGTAAGAATACTAGAGTAGGCTACCACTTCCTACTCCAGGTGATCTTTCTGATTCAGGGATCAAACCCGTGTCTCTTGCATCTCCTGCGTTGGCAGGTGGATTCCTTAGCACTGCATCACCTGGGAAGCCCAATTACTTTTCAAAAGTAAGATATACTGTATGCATACTACACATCCTATATGCACTTACTTTTTTTTTTAGAAGTAGTGTATAGAACCATTTTCTTCCCACCCAAATACTTACATTTGGAGGAGTCTCTAAATGTCTTTATAGTTCTTATGCGTGAAGAAAGCAGTTGCTATGCCATGAAAAGTATTTTTATAACCCTATTTACATATAAACATCTATTTTCAATGTACTGTTAACTAACAGTGTCAAGGGCAAATAGAAAAGTTAAATCTGCATACCAAGAAAACCTAAATAAATATTTTTCAGTTTATTAGATTCTCTTGAAAATGCTTATGATGATACATGGATTTCAATTATTTGATGCTTGTTGACTTCATATTTATTTGAGACTGTTCCCACAATGAACTCGGCATTTTCAAAGAATTGAAGGAGAGACCTTCCCCCCCCCCATTTCTGAACAGTCAAATGAAGGAAAAAGTGATTAACTTACAGTCAAATGAAGGAAAAAGTGATTAACTTCAATTTTCTTTGCTTTTAGAAGGCCTCTAAAAGTTTCATAGGTAGGGAAATGATACTGATGACTCAACTATCCATAGTGTTATTTTGCTTGTTTATGCTACCTGTGTGGAAAATACTAAGTCTAATTTATCCCCCTGCAAAATAAAAATCTGCATTTATTGGGGAACCAGTACCAGCTATAAGAACTCATTTAGTTCAGGATAGTCCAGCTGCTGAAATACTGTTGATGACATTTAACCTTCAACTGGATTGCAGGAACAGCGCACATGTCATTTGGTTCCCAGTTTCATAGTTTTGGCATCCGTACATTATTTAGACAAGCTTAGGCTGCTTTGCTTGGCTATGATAGACATTTTAGAATATCTCTGACTCATGAATATAAATAGTTGTACAAAAATAAATTTTATAAAACCAGAGCTGGTAACAAAAAAATCACCTAGATATCAACAACTCTGAAAGAATCTAGTGTCACATTCCTTAGAACGTCAGATTAAACTAACATGTGCCAGTCAATATTGCTACACTGCGACCCTTGATGCCTCCTAAGCAAAACTATTAAGTCCAACATTCTCTCCTGTAAGCACTTATCTGTAAGGATGGCTAACATGTCCTCTGAAGCAGATATTGAAACTGATTGGACAATAGGTAGATACCAGACAGAGGCCTGGGGGCCGACCTCTAGAAATAGGGGGAGAAAATCTTAATCTGCAACACAATGCCGTTCTCTTGAAACCCTATCATTTTCACTTCCCATGTGTCTGCTGCCTGACTGTGAATGGATTTGAAAAGGAATGGTTAGTGCTGAAAATTGGATCAGAGCTAACATTCTCTCATTTTTATCAGCAGCTGCCAAAGGTCATCTGACATAATAGCTGATGAATTCAAGCCCAGTGGATTTCATTTGCAATTTTCAATTTACTGAGGCCTCCAAACCCCACGGTGATAAAAGCTTCCCCTATCGTGGCCTGTCACAAACATCAAGAAACTGCACAAACCCACAAGAAAGAAAAAAGAGAAAGCTGTGCATCCTTGCAGGTACAGATAAGGAGAACAGGAAGGAATGGTATCATGCAGGAAGGTACGGAGCAGCTTGTGTGGCTAGTTCTCTAAATGCCAATTGAAAGGAAAAGACTATGAAGAACAATCAAATAACTTCCACAGAATAACAACATGTTTCTTTGGGGCTTGTGTGTGAAAATTGCCTTCTAATCTCTTACTTGACATATCCTCAAACAAAAATGTGAGTGTAAATATGTGGATAAATAAATGAATAAATAATCCTTGCTTATTTAGTCCCTGAAAAGAAAGTATGCTCTGTATGTTGTATTTACCATAGTTTTGATTTACAAAATGCAGGCTTGTAAAGTCTCTTTTATCGTGGAAATGTCGGTCAGCACTAAGAAATCATTTGTTTTGTTACAGAGAAATGGTTAGATCCTTTGACTGATTTGCAAAGGCAGTCAAAGAACTGGCTAGCAAATACTTGTAAGTGGATCTAGACAGTGTATATTGATGTATTAGCAAGAAGAAAGCCATTTGCCCCCCTTGTCAAGCTATTTACAGTGAACTTAGGCAAGATCAGGGACTGAATCCTGCTCCCAGTGGTTCAAATTGCCGAGACCATATTCATGTTCCTTGGAGAATGGCAAGTTTAAAAGCCAAGCAGTCCATCTTCATCCTACGCTAGTCAACTCATACCACAGCCAATGAAAAGAGAGCAGAGAGATGGACCGCTCTTTGAGAGGCAACTGCTGGGAGAATTTAATTTCAGACGTGGATGTCTGGATCCCATTTCTACCAAATAGATTCAGAAAGCCTTATGAAATTGGTCTAATGAGGCAAGAGGACTTGGCAGTGGGCATCTACCAAACCTGCCTAATGACAGGATTTCTCATGACAGTTGACAAGAAAACCTGAGCATGACATCAACAGGACTGGGATATTTACTTCATTTGTGTGTTGATAACTGTGAGACAATCAGAGTTTGGACAGGAAAGAAGATAATTCCTGGTTGAACTGATATGACTGAGAAAGATTGCCTCTTACAGAATCATTATTTAAATTGTCACAGTAAAAAATAAGAACATGGGTTATTCATCATAATTGAATCCTTAGTTCTTTGAAATTTAGCTATTAGGATTTTCTATTAGCAAAAGTTTATTTTTATTTATTTTTTATTTATTTTTTTTCTCTAATTTTATTTTATTTTTAAACTTTACATAATTGTATTAGTTTTGCCAAATATCAAAATGAATCCGCCACAGGTATACATGTGTTCCCCATCCCGAACCCTCCTCCCTCCTCCCTCCCCATACCATCCCTCTGGGCCGTCCCAGTGCACCAGCCCCAAGCATCCAGCATCATGCATCGAACCTGGACTGGCAACTCGTTTCCTACATGATATTTTACATGTTTCATTGCCATTCTCCCAAATCTTCCCACCCTCTCCCTCTCCCACAGAGTCCATAAGACTGTTCTATACATCAGTGTCTCTTTTGCTGTCTCGTACACCGGGTTATTGTTACCATCTTTCTAAATTCCATATATATGCGTTAGTATACTGTATTTATGTTTTTCCTTCTGGCTTACTTCACTCTGTATAATAGGCTCCAGTTTCATCCACCTCATTAGAACTGATTCAAATGTATTCTTTTTAATGGCTGAGTAATACTCCATTGTGTATATGTACCACAGCTTTCTTATCCATTCATCTGCTGATGGACATCTAGGTTGCTTCCATGTCTTGGCTATTATAAACAGTGCTGCGATGAACATTGGGGTACACGTGTCTCTTTCCCTTCTGGTTTCCTCAGTGTGCAAAAGTTTAATGACCTTTTAATTCTTCAAACTCTCAAAATAGAAAATATGGTTTCCTCAGCAGTTAAAGATGGCAGGAATTAACATTTCAAAATAAGGGATGTAAAATTTTATTCTTAAGCTGCAGAAAATATGGAAAGTAACCATATTTTAATATTTTTTTGGTCAGAATGCTACTTTTCAAAGGTTACTTACCCCTTGCCCCTCCCCCCCCCTTTTTTTTAGTTTTTATAGGTTCAAAGAGAACTGTCTATAATTTGCAGTTTCTATGATTTCTCTTTGATTGTTAGCATAATACAGAGATCCTGGTGATGACGAAAGATTACCTAATAGGGTCTTATTGATAATTTAATCGGTTCTTTAAAAAAATGCATATAACAAACTTGGTGAGGGTTTTTCATTATCTCTGTTCTTCTGTGGCAGTGATAGAAGGCAAGCTGTACCACTTGGTCTGTAGTTACACAGCAGAAAGGTTAATCTCTTTTATGTTTCTTCTATTAGAAAAACAGCTCTTGAATCTTCAGGGCAGAGTCATAAATTGTTCTTGAAGACTGGTTCAGAGAGACTGTTCCTTCTCGTGCCCGGTGGCTAATTACATTCAGTCAGGTCAGAGCATTCACTATAGTTTGAGTGGTACAAGAGGGCATTTCCCATTTCATTAAATGATTCTTTCATTCCTTCACCTAGCATTTATTTAGCATCTATTAATTGCTGTATACTATGTTGAAAATTATGAATAAGAATTTCCCTACTTTCAAACAGTTTACAGAAGAGTGGAAGGAAAAATTGTAAATCTGTTTTCTCTACCCCTACCTCCCTCATCCCCGCTCCATTGAGTTTATGTCATATAGCTGTAAAACTTTAAAATAATGAAAAGTTTATCCTGAGAATTTGGGCAATGTAATGATACTGTTGACATCTGGACAACACTTTATTTAAGGTGAAAGCTGTGTTCCACTCTTTTTTTTGGTTTTGTTTTGTTTTTTTGGTAATATACGTATCACCATAACATCTTCCCAAGTCAATATACAGTCTATACTTATTTACTAAATACTTTTCTTTGACTGAACTCAGCTTTTTAAAATTAAATTCAATTAGGAAGAAGTCATTGCCTAAACTGTCACAAACAGCCTATATCATGAATAAAATATAATAACATATAAATGTAAAACTACTAATGTATTAGTCTGTGTACCACCTACATAATTTCAGATTTCACATGTGTTATGAATGCTACACTTTGGAAAGTACTGGTTTGGTGTGTTGTGCTGATAAAGACCAGCATTGTAGATTTGACCTCCATGAGAACAGGTATTTTGATTTGTTTCTTGCTGACCAGCAGTTCCTAGAACAATGACTAGTACATATTAAATAATAAAAATATTTGCTAAATAAATGAACAAGGGTCAATAAATGAACTTCTCAAAGAGCAGCCTGTATTTCCCATGTAGTCATAATAATCATACTTTATCATGATTACTTGCCTAATATCTCTCTTAATCACTAGACTGGTAGAAAACTTTGTCTTTTTTGTTCATCTCTGTTATAATCCCAGTGCCTTGAAAAATGTATGGCACATAGTAGGTACTCAAAAATTCATTGAATAAAAGGATAATGCCATTCCAAGGTCGTAAAGCTTTTTCTGTTATCTCACTGATCATTTTTATAGAGGAGTTGATTTGGCCAAAATTAGCTTAAAGCTGTTTAATGCCTGGCATGTTAAAAAAGCAAACCTTTGTTGAGTAAATGAATGAGGGAATAAACAGTTTTGTGATACCAGAGAGAGTCAACTGCTTATATGAAAGAACTTTAAAGGAGAATAATCCTTTCTCAATGCTTAAATGTAGTGCCAATTTTCAACTGTTGAATAAGTCATCCCTGGCAAGCCTTTCTTACTGTTTTACAAATTAAGATTATACTGAAGTTTATGTGTTTATAGAAAAACTGACAAATAGTGAGGTCTGCAAATTACATAAAATGGTTCCAGCAAGTGACCTGATGGTATATTTTCATTTAGATTGCTTTTATGCATTCCTTGATTCACTTAAGAATCAAACACTTTGACTAGACAAGTAGTATTTACAAAATCTGAGTTTGTGCTTTTCAATAATGAGAACATCCATAAGAAGAAATAGTGAAGAATTAGCTGCATTTCTCTGGTCCCACCCCTAAAGAGTACTGTCAATCACTGCCCCAAACATAAGCTTTTGTAGGTTTCGAATGCTTTGAACTGGAAAACGACTATTTTAGTGGATAATTAAAGGGTGTTACAACTGATTGAGCTTGTGTAGAATCAGGAAAATTGGTGGGATTGGAATGGACATATAGGTCACACCACTTTTCCTTTGTAATATTTTCTACTATAAATGATGCTTCAGTTGAAAATCAAGCCTTGAACTAAGGTATCACAAATGGGTTGATAAGGTATGGCTGTAAAATCAAATACTGGGAGAACTGTCTTTATCACTTGAGAAATCATACTCAACTTAAACAAAGGGATGATTTCTTTAATAGCATAATTTTGTCTCTTAAATTTACAGCTTGAATTATGTGTGTTACAACCACAGTTTATTTAGCAGATCAGCACTTGTCTGTGCTGCATAGAAGAGGGTTCAGTAAGATATCAATGAGTATCACACAGAAGAAAAATCTGGGGCCAAGAAAGTTTGGGTTAAATGGATTTTTTAAAAAAATGTTCCCCTGTCCTTCAGAATATGCCAATATATATTATAACCAGTCAAGAGTCATCTATTTAAGCAGGAAGTTTTTTTTTTTTTTTCTCGCAGAATGTCTATTAGAATCATCCAGAGCATGGATTGGACTGATGCTGAAGCTCCAGTACTTTGGCCACCTGATGAGAAGAGCTGACTCCCTGGAAGAGACCCTGATGCTTTGAAAGATTGAGGGCAAGAGGAAAAGGGGGTGACAGAGGATGAGATAGTTGGATGGCATCACAGACTCAATGGACATGAGTTTAAGCAAATTCCAGGAGATAGTCAAGGACAGGGGAGCCTGATGTGCTGCAGCCCATGGGGTCACAAAGAGTTGGACATGACTGAGTGACTGAACAACAACAACGCACACAGATTGGGAAAGTCCCAAATTTCAATCATCTCTATGGAATGGCCTTGAAACAGCAATGCTCATGACTACTTATGAAATATCTTCTGTGACAGACAGATAATAGACACTCCACCCATCCTGTCTTATAAAAAGTATCTTATTATAAAATGACAAACATATAGAAAACAAGAATATTATAAAACCATGGGTACACATTAGTCATTTTCCATTTGATAAGATCTTTTAAAATGTAATAAAATATTATTGAAATAATTGAATTCTCCTGTGTGTCTCTTTCCAATCCTGTTCTCTCCTTACTTTTCCCAGAGGTAGCCAACATCCTGAACTTGATACATTCCTATGTATATATCACATTTGTATGGCTTTGTATATTTTAAAAGTTACTTTATAATACCGTAATTTTCACTAAAAATTATATTTTGATATATGTCTACATTGCTGCATGTAGGACCAAGTTACTTTATGTAAAACTTCTTTATAAGTATATTTTATTGATCTGTTCCACTAATGTTGGACGTTTCTTTTCAGTTCTTTAATAATATAATGTGGGAATGAGCAGTTTTAAACCTCTCTCCTGCTTGGTTTGAGTGTGCTCTTACTCCTTCTTGCTGTGGTGCTGCTCAGTGAGTACTCGTGTGTACCCACTGGGGCTCACACCCAGTGAATTTCAGACATCCTTCCCCCTGACATGAAGGTGACTTCTAGCAAATAGAGCAGCTGCCCCAGTAAGCAGTTTCCTGCTGAGTTCCCAGGCAGTCTGGCCAGCTTCTCAGAAAGTTCAGTAGCATTCCTTATAGGAAGATAACTTGGAATGTTTATGAGCACCCCACCACCTGCCCGAGCTCATGGGTAGCCTGGGCTTGCTGTACCTTACCAGAATTAAAGCCCAGATTTGAATAAATTCATTTTCTAATTGGATTAAGATAATCTGAAGATTGGCAGTGGTCCGAGCCTGTCTTTTTACCAGAAGTCAATGTGTACCACTAGTGCTACCTGGGAAGCCCCAGGTTAAGAATGTGCCTGCCAATGCAGGAGACACAAAGATGTCGGTTCATTCCCTGGGTCAGCAAGATCTCCCGGAGGAGGGGATGGTAACCCCCTCCATCATTCTTGCCTGGAGAATTCCTTGTACAGAGGAGCCTGGTGGGCTACAATCCATAGGGTTGGGTTGCAAAGAGGCAGACACGATTGAAGCAACTTAGCATGCACACAATGTAAATCCTCTTTAGAGAAAAATACTATTATCTGAAGCCTCAACATATCTGTAAAATAATGGAAGAAAAAGGGAAAGCAGATACTAGAAAATAATACACAGGAGATAATGGAATTATCAGACATAGGCTTAAAAATAACTGTTTCATATGTCCAAGGAATTAAAAGGCAAGGCAAGGAAGAGCACCGCAACAGGAAATTGAAAGTTATAAAAAGAATGAAATAAAAATTCTAGAAATGAAAAATAGAATAACTGGATTCAACAGCCAGTTAGACACAGTTTAAGAAAGAGTTTATGAAGCAGAACACAGTTCAGGAAGAAGCATCAGACGAGCATATAAAACAATGAAAATACAGAAAAAAAGTAGCAGAGGCATATCAGATATATTTGTAGACAGAAAGAAGCACTAGTTGAAGAGATAATAGGACAGAACTTCCCAAACAACTAAAAGATACCAAACCACATTTTAAAGAAGCATGGAAGACCCTACACAAAACAACTACAGACAACCATTGCTAAGCACATAATACTGAAACAACTGAAAACCAAAATCAAGGAGAAAAATCTTAAAAGCAGAGAGAAAAAAAGAAACATTACTTTCAAAGAAGCAAGAATAATGTATTTTCTCAAAAGAAACTGTAAATCAAAGTACAAAGGAATTATGTTTTCAAGGCATTGAAAGAGCATAATTGTCAACCTAGCATTCTATCCTCAGTGAGTACATCTTTCAAAAATGAAGGCATTCTCAGGCAAAATTAAAAGATAGCACATTGGTACATTTATACATTTCATAATGATAAAAGTTTCAACTCAGCAAGAAGATTAAATTTTCTGACTGTAGGCACCAAATGACAGAGATTTAAAATATACAAAGGAAAAATGGACAGAATTAAAAGAAGATGGAGACAAGTCCACAATCATGTTGGAAGTTTTAATACACCTCTCCCAATAACTGGTGAAACAAGCAGACCAAAAAATGATATGAATATGGAAGATTTAAACAGCACAAGATTTAAACTTCACCCTAGACTGCTTTCTTTTTAGTGAATGTGGAATATTTATCCAAATTTATATGAGCCAAACTATAAAACAAATCACAAAAAATTTCAAAAGATTAAAATAATTCAGAGCATTTTCTGTGGCCATAGTGGAAATATGTGCATGTGTGCGAAGTCGCTTCAGTTGTGTCCAACTCTGTGACCCCATGAACTGTAGCCTGCCAGGCTCCTCTGTCCAAGAGATTCTCTAGGCAAGAATACGAGAGTGGGTTGCCATGCCCTCCTCCAGGGGATCTTCCTGACCCAGCGACTGAACCTGTGCCTCTTATGTCTCCTGCATTGGTAGGTGGGTCCTTGCCCACTAGCGCCACCTGGGAAACCCAGTGGAAATGTATTAGATACCAATAACAACAATGCTGAAAACCCCACAGATTTAGGAATTAAATAATAAACTTTTAAATATGCAAGGGGGTGTCAAAGAAAAAAACGATTCTGCACATTAGAAAATATTTGAATTCAATTATAATTAAAATGCTACATATCAAAATTTGTGGAATACAATTAAAGCTATGCTTCGAGGGTCATGTAAAGCCAAACTAGACATAACAGACATAGACATTTACCTCTAGAAACTAGAAAAGACAAATTTATAGAGGAAGTATGACTGATGAAGGGGAAAAGAGAAAAGGTATAAATGTCAGAACAAGACTAAAGATCTCACAGATTTGTGAAAAGTATTGTAATTATTAAACTAAGTTACGTGAGGGACAGAACATAAAGTTTCTCTTTCCCTGTTATGGTCTTCACTCATCTTTTACATCCATGATCTCCTTCAGGACTCCCAGCATCCCCAAATGTAGGATTATCATTCCCATTCTACTAGTAAGGAAACTGAGGATGAGAGTGCATTTAAGAGGTCATAGAAATTTTAAATGCTAGAACTCTAGGGGATAGAACACAGATTTTTCTAGATTCTTGTCCAAAGCCCCTTCCAGAAAAAATGTTAAAAACATTTGCAGCTTCCCTGGTGGTCCAGTGGTTAAGAATCCTCTTGCCACCACAGGGGACATGGGTTCAATCCCTGGCCCAGGAAGATTCCATGTGCATGAAGCAACTAAGTCTGTGTGCCAGAACTACTGAGCCTGCACTCCAGAGCCTATTGCTGCAACTGCTGAGCCCACACGCCATTAACTGCTGAAACCTGTGCACCTAGAGCTCATGCTTGCAACAAGAGAAGCCAGCACAATGAGAAGCCCACACTCTGCAACAAAGAGTAGCTCCCACTTGCCTCAACTAGAGAAAGCTCATATGCAGCAATGAACATCCAGCACAGCCATAAGTAACCAAAAACTAATATATATGTGCATCACTCAGGGCATGTAGGTACATAATAAGTACTATTTGAAATGTAAAGTAGATGCAGATATGAAAAGATAAATACAAATGATTTTACAAAATACAAACGTTTGAATGCACTCTTCCCTCAACGTAGAATGCCTTTCCGTCCTTTATTCTCTGGCAAACTTTTAGTTGTCCTTCAAAACTCCAGCAGAGCATTTTCTTCTCAGAGTAATTATCCTTTCCACATAAGCAAAGTTCAGCACTGAGTTCATTTGCAGAAGTGATATTGTGTAGACATTAGAAACAAATGCTCTAAAGCTAGACTCAGGTTTGGCATCCTAGTTCTGACACTTAAGGAGTTGTATAATTTTGGACAAGTTACTTAGCCCCTTGGAGTCTCTATTTCTTGCCTATAAAATAAAGATGATAGTAGTATCTAATCTATCTTATAACATTGTTGCAAAGATTAATTTCTATAAAGTGTTAGAACAGTACCTGGGACACAGTAGGTATAATATAAATGTTAACTGGAGTTAATATTATTCAAAAATAATTATTGTGTACCTACAAGATGCCAGGGACCATGCTAAGCTTTGTTGAGAGGCAGAAGTGAAATAAATAGTTTCTTGCCTTGTAGTGAGAGAGACAGACCATAAATAAGTAAATAAAGATAATTTTGAATTTCAAATTTTTTGTAAAAGACACAAACAGAGAGATAATAGAGAGTAGTAATATTAGTCGTCATTGTCATCTATTTAAAGTAGGATGATCAAGGAAATGACCTTTAAGTGATGGGTGAGTATAAGTCTTCATTACTAGTAATGAATAATGTGAAGGGTTATGAGAGGATTTGAAGGAAGTGTGCTCCAGGCAGGAGGAACAGACAATGTAAAGATGCCAAAATTAGAACAAATTTGCATCTGAGGACAGAAATGGGGACAGAATGAATGGGAAAAAAGTGGAGAGGATGAGAAAGGTAGTAAGGGGAACAGAGGTTGGATCATGTAGACTTCATAAGCCATGGAAAGAAGTTTTGATTTTATGTGTAGCTAGGAACCACTACAGTAAGTTATAAACAGTAAAGGGCTATGATTCAATCAATGTTGTAAAAAGCTCACCCTAATTTCTCTTCCAGTCTTGCAGGAAGGCAAGACTGGAAGTAGAGAGACTCACAAGGAGACTGATGGGGTGGGGGGGAAATGATGCTAGTAGTAGAAAAGGAGCAAAGTGAATGTATTTGGGATATGCATTGAAATGGGGGTTTACAGGCTTGCTGACAGACTGGATGTGGAGGCTGTGTGGATAAAAGGACTCTGAGATGACCACCACAGTTTTTGGCTTAAGCAATTGGGTAAATGCTAGGGCCATTTACTGAGATGGGGACTTATTTCTCCTTTGGGACCCTGGTGGTATATTTAGTACATGATTTTCTTTTTTAATTTTTCACACTGATACACAATTATTATATAGTCTCATTATTTCATTTATACTGTTAGTTTCTTGAGGACATGAAATTTGTGTGCATGTGTAGAGGTATTTCTGGTATTTGGTAGAGTATCTCATACATGTGTAATCAATAGTTTCTGGTTAAATTGAATAGAAAGAGCCTGAGAGAAATGCTGGATTGGATGAAACACAAGCTGGAATCAAGATTGCTGGGAGAAATATCAATAACCTCAGATATGCAGATAACACCACACTTATGGCAAAAAGCAAAGAACTAGAGAGCCTCTTGATAAAAGTGAAAGAGGAAAGTGAAAACGTTGGCTTAAAACTCAACATTCAGAAAACTAAGATCATGGCATCTGGTCCCATCACTTCTTGGCAAATAGATAAGGAAACAGTGGAAACAGTGACAGACTTAATTTTGGGGGGCTCTCAGATCACTGCAGATGGTGACTGCAGGCATGAAATTAAAAGACACTTCCTCCTTGGAAGAAAAGTTATGACCAACCCAGACAGCATATTAAAAAGCAGAGACATTACTTTGCCAACAAAGTCTGTCTAGTCAAGGCTTAGTAGTTATGTATGGATGTGAGAGTTGGACTATAAAGAAAGCTGAGTGCCGAAGAATTGATGCTTTTGAACTGTGGTGTTGGAGAAGATTCTTGAGAGTCCCTTGGACTGCAAGAAGATCCAACCAGTCCATCCTAAAGGAAATCAGTCCTGAATATTCATTGGAAGGACTGATGCTGAAGCTGAAGCTCCAATCCTTTGGCCACCTGATGCGAAGAACTGACTCATTTGAAAAGACCCTGATGCTGGGAAAGATTGAAGGTGGGAGGAGAAGGGAACGACAGAGGATGAAATAGTTGGATGGCATCACCGACTCAATGGGCATGAGTTTGAGCAAATTCTGGGAGTTGGTGATGGACAGGGAGGCCTGGCATGCTACAGTCCATGGGGTCGCAAAGAGTTGGACACAACTGTGACTGAACTGAACTGAACTAAGAGGAAATTTGGCATTGGAAGAAGTTATTTGTGACAGTGGAAAGGATCAGATGGCACTTGAGATGAGACCCTGAAGCATAGTTGAGATTAGCTATCTAACAATGAGGAAGAAGTAGAGAAAACAATGTACGCGAAAGTGGGAAACAGGGAAAGGCAGAGTGGTCAGTGCATAATCCTATTTGGCTGGAACATGTATGTGTGTGCTTAGTAGCTCAGTTGTGTCTGACTGTCTGCAATCCTTTGGACTGTAGCCCACCAGGCTTCTCTGTCCATGGTATTTTTCAGGCAAAAATACTGGAGGGGATTGCCATTTCCTTCTCCAAGGGATCTTCCTGACCCAGGGATTGAACCTATGTCTCCTGCATCTCCTGGATTGGAGGAAGATTCTTTACCCACTGAGCCATCAGGGAAGCCTCCTGGCTGGAGCAGAGAGAGTGTGAAAGAGAACAGTGGGAGGTAAAGTTGTGGAGGAGGCTGAATCTAGTCCAGGGAATACTTCCAAAGCCAGGCCAAGAAATCTGAGCTTCCTCTCATAGCACCAGGGGGGTGGGTAGACATGGAAGGTTTCTGAGGACGGAGTCTTGAAAACTATCAGAATTGTGCATTTGGACGTTAAATCAGGCATACCATGCAAGAGGGCTCCCACTTTCTCTGGTTGCAGTATCTTTCTTTAAAAGTAGCTCCTATGGTCATGATGATAGCCATGACTTTCTTAACCTTTCATCTGTATTATTTCATCTTTCATTGGGTTGACTGATGGAGAAACTACATCTCTTTTCACTAAGGGCTTTAGTTTGATTATCACACCATATCAAATCATGTTTCTGTGCTTTTTTCTTATGCCATTGTTTTTGTACACATATCTCAAGATTTGCCTTTCTCTTTCTTCCCCTATCTCCCCCATCATTTTCTCAAGAGAGGTCTCAGGTTTCTTATCTGAGTCACCCGGCCAAGGGGTGGGTGACCAGTTCAAGTTCTGCTGAGCACAGTGCCACACACTGGCCATCCTGCATCTGATCATCACATAGCCCAGGACACTGAAAGTCACATCAGTCATTTCATAATCTCAGTTCTGCTCTTTGGAAAGCCATTTTTTTCATCTCTAGCATGAAAACGTGCTGCTATAAAGCTTTCCTTCTAACCGCAGAGATCCTTCTCTCTCTCTTCCAAGTAGCTTCCTGATTCTTTCTTTCAAAGGTATTTCCCTTCTTGTCACAGTTGTACTAGCATTCAAAGCAGACCCATCCAAGCAGAAAGTCCCTTTTCATCACTTTTATACCCTTGACTTCTTCCAAACTCACTCCATGTGGTTCACACATATACGACCAACAGATGTAGAGCTTGGGACTGTCAGATTGAACCAAAAGACCAAAAGAATCATTCTGACTATACAGTTATAGGGGGAAAAAAATCACTTCTCAACTACAATTAAACTATTCATCTTTTTTCTTTTGGGGGTCCCAGACGATATCATTCTCACTGTTATGAGTTTCACATAAGTGAAGAATTAAAGTTGTTTTGAAAAATGCCTTAACCACCAATTGAATGTTACAAATGCATTGATGTTTTTAAGCTTCAAAATAAAAGTATACTGACATGCTATTAAAATAATAACTTTCAATTTCTTTCCCTTTATTTAAGAAATATTGTTTTCTATGTATTTATTCAATAAGATACAGAAAGGCCAAAGAATAATGTAAAAATAAATATCATTTTTTTCTATGCATGTGCATTAATTTTATAAAAATAAGATTATATAGTACAGACTATTTTGCGATATGCTTTTTCACTTAACACTATATTGTGAGCATAATGGATACTATGTTTTTATTAGGCTGTAAAATATTTTGCTGTCATATAGCTGTGTCATAATTTAATTAATTCCATTGTATGGGACATTTAGATTGCCCTCCTTTTGTTATTGAAGGCAAAAATATCCATGCAATAAAATCTTTGAATATATGTATGAAAAATTTCAATGATAAATTCTTAGAAAGCTGAGTCAAAGGGTATTGGAAGTATTATGATCTTTGATATTTTTGATATGTTTTTAGTTTAAGACAATAAACTGAGAGGAAATTGAATCCCTAATTCACAGGTTGAGCTTAGTAGCAGCCCAGAATTGTCGTGCACACACATGTAAAAGCTTGCTCTATTGTCATCTTCAGAATACTCCAGTTTGTAAATAGCAGAAATTACATTGTAGATTTGTTCATGAAAACTTCAAAGAGCGAAAAGCCTATTTGCTGGTTACTCCTTACAAGTATTACTGGTGGAAATTAATAATAATTAAGTATCGTATGCAGGAGTTTCCTTCCATAGTGCAGGAACTATATTTCTGCTTAAGAGGCTTTTGAGATCGGATAGAACTAAAATTGGGAAATAAACAAGTGGACTTTTAATAAGATAGTGTGTTCATTTTTTTCTTTGGTTTGTTTATGTTTTTATTGTTTTAAACTCAGGACAGTGGTTGACTGCAGGAACCATATCTACCTATTGTCTCAATATAAGTTCAGGAACCTGTCTGGGATGTTTTGATGCCTTCTGGTCTAAAGAAGTTATTAACAGCCCCACATGGAATACATAACAGTGAATATACTTCATGAAACTTATGCCCCAATTATCCTATCTTGGTGTATTTACTTAGCATGGTTTTCCACTTCTTAACATCTGACCACACTTGCCTTTCCAGGCTCATCTGTCACTCCTTCCTCCCTTCCCCACAACCTCCTGTATTTAAGTCACTCCAAACAGCTTGCCATCCCTGCAAGACTGGCGCTCTTCCATATCTCCTCACCTTGATTAATGCTATCCCCAAGGTCTTGAATGTTTGTCCTCCTTTCATCATGGAAACAAAGATAGGACCTACAAATTTCACTTCTGCAAAACCTGCCCAGCTCCCTGCACTAGAATTATGGTTCTTTTATATTCATTGCTTCCTACTCTGTTTTCCGACAGCATTTGGTTAAAATTGTTTTGTTTGGATTTATGCTGAGTTCTATATATTTCTCTGTCTCAGACTATACTGTATAAAATCCTCAGGACAGGCATCATTTCCTATAGTTATTTCTATATTTCCTGTATTCAGCTTTTATTCTTTCAATGCTGACACGTGGTGCTTAATAAATGTTTGCAATGTGAATGGGATAAATTCCCATAAATTATATATTTCTGTTCTCAGTATTCCATTTTAAGTGTCCTGAGTTATTTCAGATGCATATGGTACATCACAGACTGTAAGTTGACCTTTGCTTGCCTCAACAACCACACTCTTTGATTTCTGCTGCCTCTTGAGTAACTCTCATTCCCAAATGCTTACCATTAATACTCTATGGCATTCCATAAAATCAGTGAGATATTCCATAAAAAGTTTATTATTATTAAGAAAAATGGTAATTCCCTTGGCTAAGGCTTACAGTAAAATTCAAGACAAGAGAATCATTAAAATCAGTGTATGACATAATGAGGGCAAACCTTTGTCAACCTTTGGTTGTGTATAAGAGCCTATGTCATTAAACTCTTATATTTACCTTACTTGTTATTCTTGCATTGTTTAGAGATGCCCTTCTCAAGCTGTTCTGATAATAATGCTTGTCTGTGTTGATGGCTTAACTTGCATCACATCATGTATTCCTTACAGCAATCCTAAAAATCTGTTTTCAAGATAAAAAAAAACTCTGAGGCTTAGAGAGGGAAAGTAACTTGTCCCAAGTTACATACTAACAGATGGTGGAGCTGATATTCCTGATAAATGATCATGTAGATTTTGAGTTGTCACTTCCAGTGACAGGTAAATTATTATGTCATTGAAAACAACTTTTTGAGGGGTAGGGCTTTAAAAAATATTGAACTGAATTATGTAGCTTTCAGCTCTCGGTCACAGTTCTGTATAGACAGGTTCTAAATAGTTCTAAATAGACACAGTTCTAAATAGACATGTGAGAAGGTCTAATTCTTCCTTCTTATGATAGCCCTATTAATAAAGGCAGTTGCTGTTTTCTCAAGTATGTTTTTAGACCCAATATCATCAGCTCTTTCAAGTGTTCCTCATGTGACTTGGCCTTCCCAGATCTCACATCCTCCTAGTTGCTCTCCTTTGGACAAGCTCCAGTTGTGTCAATCTTTGCCTGTCTTAAGACTCAGTGATGCCTAGAACTGAACACAATGGCCCGGATGTTTTCTAACTAGCACAAACCGCAGTGAAACTATCACCTCCTTAGTTCAGATACTTTACTTATATTAATGCAGTCTGAAATTGTGTTACATTTCTTGGCAACTAAACATTTATTGGTTCACTTGCTGTCAACTAAAACCCTAAGTGGTTTTTTTATGTGACTTATGAAATTTATGACCTTTAGAAATTTATAAACAGGAAAGCAGCTTATAGACTATAAACTACTATGCTAATATTATTTATTAATAATAGCATAAGTGGAAGATTTGACCTATATTTACAGTGAAAAAGTTCACAGATAAATTATAATTTGTGGATATTCTTACTGCCTTCTAAAAATCTCCATATCATTAAAAAAAACAAACAAAAACAGGTTACACTAATCTGGCTGCAAATAGTAGAGGGAAGACTCTCACCCATGGACTCTAATATTTCTAAAACAATCCAGTACTCAACGTCAACCTAAAAACAAGACAACACAATTTTTATTATACAGGGTGATCTGGACAACTACTATGAAGTCAGAATGTTTATACTTAAGAGCAGAGTCTCTTTATTAAATACACATATGTAAATTATAGCACTTGATAGCTGCTTGAGGGAAAATAGCCATCCTATTTTCAGAAAACAGAAAGTGCTCTGCCTCAAAACTCAAGTCCACTATTCATTTCAGTTCAAAAACTTTTACTAAGCAGATAGTATGTACATGGCATCATAGAGGTGCTTTGAAAGATGCAAATGCAGTGGGATTCCTGCCTTCAGTCTGGGAGAGGAGCCTGATACTTAGATACATACATAGATAGAAATACTTTAATCATGCAAAATCATTATTAATAAACCCACTTTCATATTTATGCAACATTCTATGGAATAATAATGATCATTTAGGAACAAGATTGGTTATCTTTAAGTTATCTGGAATCTTGTTAGTTTAGGTAGGCTTCAAGGTTTCCATATAGCCAGTAGTAGCATAGATGTACCTCTACTGATAGCTCAATGAGTAGATACGTGATCAGTAGATATCTAACCAGGAGGTACCTCTACTGGTAGCCCAATGCTTCCCTGGTAGCTCAGAGGTTGAAGCATCTGCCTGCAATGCAGGAGACCTGGGTTCAATCCCTGAGTCAGGAAGATTCCCCTGGAGAAGGAAATGGCAACCCACTCCAGTATTCTTGCCTGGAGAATCCCATGGACGGAGGATCCTGGTGGGCTACAGTCCACAAGGTCGCAAAGAGTCTGACACGACTGAGCGACTTCACTTTCACTTTCACCTCTACTGATACAGGTGTTCATTAATTCATCAAGCAAACACATCAAATTCAGGAAACTGTAGTAACTGATGTATTTATGGGAAATGAGAACTAATAAGGCTATGCTGGAAGGCAGGGGCCAAATGCAATGAGCCTTGTATGTTCAAGTGGAGCATATGTTGTTTTTGTTTAACTGCTGTTCTTCTCCACACCCTCCTGGTAACTGAGCTCTCTCTTCCAGGGAGAGGACCCTCTGCACGTGGCTTGGAGAGGCAGAATGACCCAAGCTCCTTCATTGTTCACCCAGATACAAGGGTGGGCACATGACCTAGCCCTAGGTAGTAAGAGGACACTTTCCCTCAGGCCATAGTGATTGGTACAGGGCAGGCTGGTGACCCAAGCCAGGCTAATCAGGGTGCTGTCCTGGGCTTTTCTGTTAGAGCTATTGAAGAACAATTCTTTCTGGAGTGGTAACTAGAATGTCCACAACAGAAGGGAGTTTAGGGAGAGGGAAGCTTCTCAGTACATCTTGATGCCAAGTGGAGACAGTCTGCGAAAAAATCCAAGATAGAGATTCCATGATGGCACCACTTGCCACTGAATGAAGCCAGGTCTATGTCAGCTAATAAATAAGATTTATTTTTTAGTTAGTTTGAATTGGGTTTTGTTGTTTCTAACTAAAAAGCACGTTATCATAAGGAATTTGATATCATTCAAAAAAACAACCCAATCAAAAAATGGGTGCAGGACCTAAATAGACATTTCTCCAAGGAAAGTATACAGATGGCCAACAAATACATGAAAAGATGCTCAATGTCTCTAATTATTAGAGAAATGCAAGCCAAAACTAACAATACAATGAGATTTCACCTCACACCAGTCAGAATGGTCATCATCACAAAATATACAAACAATAAGTGCTGGAGAGGGTGTAGAGAAAAGGGAACCCTCCTGCACTGTTAGTGGGAATGTAAGTTGATACAGTCAGTATGGAGATTCCTTAAAAAATAGAACCACCATGTGATCCAGCAATTCTGCTACTGGGTGTATATCCAGGGAAAAGCATAATTCAAAAAGACACAAGCACCCCAGTGTTCACTGTAGCACTGTTTACAATAGCCAGGACATGGCAGCAACCCAAAGGTCCATCAGCAGAGGAATGCACAAAGAAGATGTGGTACATAGGTGCAATCGAATATTCAGTTCCGTTCAGTTGCTCAGTCATGTCCGACTCTTTGCAACTCACTCATGAAAAGGAACAAAATTGGATCATTTGTAGAAATGTATCTGGACCTAGAGACTGTTGTATAGACTGAAGTCAAAAACAAAAACAAATACTGTATATTAATGCATATATGTGGAATCTGAAGAAATTGCTATAGACAGTAGCAATGTATTATAAATAATTGCAAAGCAGAAATAGAAACATAGAAGTAGAAAACAAATATGGATATCAAGAAGGAAGGAAGGGGGGCGGGATGAATTGGGAGATTTTTACTGACATGTATACACTATTGATACCATGTATAAAATACATAACTAGTGAGAACCTACTGTATAGCAGAGGGAACTCTACTCAATGCTCTGTGGTAACCTAAATGGGAAGGATACAAAAAGAGGGGACATACATATATAACTGTTTCACTTTACAGTAGAAATTAACACAACGTTGTAAAGCAGCTATCAGATCAGATCAGATCAGTCGCTCAGTCATGTCCGACTCTTTGCGACCCCATGAATCGCAGCACGCCAGGCCTCCCTGTCCATCACCAACTCCCGGAGTTCACCCAGACTCACATCCATCGAGTCAGTGATGCCATCCACCATCTCATCCTCTGTCGTCCCCTTCTCCTCTTGCCCCCAATCCCTCCCAGCATCAGAGTCTTTTCCAATGAGTCAACTCTTCACATGAGGTGGCCAAAGTACTGGAGTTTCAGCTTTAGCATCATTCCTTCCAAAGAAATCCCAGGGCTGATCTCCTTCAGAATGGACTGGTTGGATCTCCTTGCAGTCCAAGGGACTCTCAAGAGTCTTCTCCAACACCACAGTTCAAAAGCATCAATCCTTCAGCGCTCAGCTTTCTTCACAGTCCAACTCTCACATCCATACATGACCACAGGAAAAACCATAGCCTTGACTAGACGAACCTTTATTGGCAAAGTAATGTCTCTGCTTTTGAATATGCTGTCTAGGTTGGTCATAACTTTCCTTCCAAGGAGTAGCATCTTTTAATTTCATGACTGCAGTCACCATCTGCAGTGATTTTGGAGCCCCCAAAAATAAAGTCTAACACTGTTTCCACTGTTTCCCCATCTATTTCCCATGAAGTGATGGGACCGGAAGCCATGATCTTCATTTTCTGAATGTTGAGCTTTAAGCCAACTTTGTCACTTTCCACTTTCACTTTCATCAGGAGGCTTTTTAGTTCCTCTTCACTTTCTGCTCCAATAAAAATTCTAAAAAATTTTGATATTATGAGCTTCATATCAAAGTCTGTTATAAGCATTATATATATTTGATATTTGTGTATATGTATGTATATATACATACATGCCTATGCATACATACCCTCCCTCCTCCTACCCACCACATGTTATACAGGCTGCAATATTGTACTCAGTTTGCAATTTAAACTTTATGCAATTTCAACCTCATCTTTAGCAAAGTTTGTCTCTAAATGGCAACCCACTCCAATATTCTTGCCTGGAGAATCCCATGGGCAGAGGAGTCTGGCAGGCTACAGTTCATGGGGTCACAAAGAGTTGGACATGACTTAGAAACTAAACTACTACTACTACATTCTGTATGTAAAATAGATTTTTATCAGTATTCTTACTGATGAAGATGCTTTGAGAATAAATGAGCTAAAATTAACTGAGACAGATTTTTACAGATGCTGAGTGATTATTTAACATATACTGGTGACCTGAGAAAGTAGGCTTATGAGGCCTCCACACATCCATGCCTTAATTGTGGCAAACTCCAGTGCTTCTTTAGCTTCTAATTTTGGATGAATAGCCAAATTCTGAAATTTACTATCCAGCTCTCTATTCACTAAAATAGAGAACACTGCAATCTTAAACCTCCCTTCAAAATTATTCTTCACAAAATTTTATGATGTATCAAAATAAGTTATGTCTGAAGTAAATTTTCTAATTTTAGGACCACTTTAGAAACCACTCTAATGTAGAATAATTTCCAGTACACTTACTGGTAAAGACATATTCCAAAAGAAGGAAGTAATTTGCAAGTTGTTTTTTTTTTTTTTTCCTGACTGAACGAGCCTCTAAAAACAAATACTCATCTATAATGCATGGAGTTTATTTTAAAGCAAAAATTGTGTCACATTTTGCCAGGACTAAATAATTATATTTTCTACTTTCTTCTTCCTTCTCTCCAGATCTAGTAATATTTGAATTGATCCACATAAAAATTACATTGAATTTTTTCAACAACTTAATAAAATACAGTAATGGCATTAATATTGTAGATGGTCTACACATACAAACTAATCTACCTTAGTAGATTTGATGAGTTAAATTAGTCCAATTTCTTATTTTAAAAAAGTTAACTAATATCATTTTTTGACTGACTGATCAAACTGAGCTTTGCATATAGTACCAAGAACAGGCCTGAAGCATCAGAAAAGATACAAGCTTTGCCATGACCTGTGCTAAAACTTAATTACTCAAAGTAGCTAGAGGCCTGGTTGGGCCTAATACATGCGAAGTTGAATGTTAGTCCTGTGAAGATATTTGATCCCTACAGCAAACAGGCACTAATATTCAAAGGTTTGCTTTGTTTCAGTACTTTAACAAACCAGGCTATACAAACTCCATGTAGAATTGGGTCAAAACAAACTCAGTTTAGGAGGTTTGTTAATTCTTTGTCTATATAATACAGTAACAAGCAGGAGATATTAAGAAGAGGTAGCAAGAATACACAGGAGAACTGTACAAAAAAGATCTTTATGACCTGGATAACCATGGTGGTGTGATCACTCACCTAGAGCCAGAGATCCTGGAGTGAAGTTAAGTGGGCCTTTGGAAGCATTACTATGAACATGGCTAGTGGAGGTGATGGAATTACAGCTAAACTATTTCAAATCCTAAAAGATGATGCTGTTAAAGTGCTGCACTCAATATGCCAGCAAATATGGAAAACTTAGCAGTGGTCACAGAACTGGAAAAAGTCAGTTTTCATTCCAATCCCAAAGAAGGGCAACGACACAGAATTTTCAAACTACTGTGCAATTGTGCTCATTTCACATGCTAGCAAGGTAATGCTCAAAATCCTTTGTGCTAGTCTTCAACAGTACATGAACGAGGAATTTTCAGATGTACAAGCTGGATTTAGAAAAGGTAGAGGAACCAGAGATCAAATTGCCAACATCTGTTGGATCATAGAAAAAGCAAGAGAATTCCAGAAAAACATCTACTTCTGCTTCATTGACTACACTACAGCCTTTTATTGTGTGGATTAAAACAAACTGGAAAATTCTTAAAGAGATGAAAATTTATCAGACCACCTTACTTGCTCCTGAGAAACGTGTGTGCAAGTCAAGAAACAACAGTTAAACAAGACGTGGAACAACAGACTGGTTCAAAACTGAGAAAGGAGTACATCAAGGCTGTTTATTGTCACCCTGTTTATTTAACTTATATGCATAATACATCATGAGAAATGCCAGGCTGGATGAAGCTCAAGCTGGAATCAAGATTGCCAGGAGAAACTCAATAACCTTAGATATTGCAGATGACATGTGGAGGTTCACAGTTCACATGTTGCTGAAGCCTGGCTTGCAGAATTTTAAGCATTACTTTACTAGCGTGTGATATGAGTACAATTGTGCGGTAGTTTGAGCATTCTTTGGCATTGCCTGTCTTTGGGATTGGAATGAAAACTGACCTTAAATTCTCCAAGCCAGGCTTCAGCAATATGTGAACCATGAACTTCCAGATGTTCAAGCTGGTTTTAGAAAAGGCAGAGGAACCAGAGATCAAATTGCCAACATTCACTGGATCTTCGAAAAAGCAACAGAGTTCAAGAAAAACATCTATTTCTGCTTTACTGACTATGCCAAAGCCTTTGACTGTGTGGATCACAATAAACTGTGGAAAATTCTGAAAGAGATGGGAATACCAGACCACCTGACCTGCCTCTTGAGAAACCTGTATGCAGGTCAGGAAGCAATAGTTAGAACTGGACATGGAACAACAGACTGGTTCCAAATAGGAAAAGGAGTACGTCAAGACTATATATCGTCACCCTGCTTATTTAACTTCTATGCAGAGTACATCATGAAAAATACTGGGCTGGAAAAAGAACAAGCTGGAATCAAGACTGCCGGGAGAAATATCAATAACCTCAGATATGCAGATGACACCACCCTTATGGCAGAAAGTGAAGAAGAACTAAAAAGCCTCTTGATGAAAGTGAAAGAGGAGAGTGGAAAAAGTTGGCTTAAAGCTCAACATTCAGAAAACTAAGATCATGGCATCCGGTCCCATCACTTCATGGGAAATAGATGGGGGAACAGTGGAAACAGTGTCAGACTTTATTTTTCGGGGCTCCAAAATCACTGCAGATTGTGACTGTAGCCATGAAATTAAAAGACGCTTACTCCTTGGAAGGAAAGTTATGACCAACCTAGATAGCATATTGAAAAGCAGAGACGTTACTTTGTCAACAAAGGTCCATCTCTAGGGAAGGCTATGGTTTTTCCAGTGGTCATGTATGGATGTGAGAGTTGGACTATAAAGAAAGCTGAGCACCAAAGAATTGATGCTTTTGAACTGTGGTGTTGGAGAAGACTCTTGAGAGTCCCTTGGACTGCAAGGAGATCCAACCAGTCCATCCTAAAGGAGATCAGTCCTGGCTGTTCATTGGAAGGACTGATGTTGAAGCTGAAACTCCAATACTTTGGCCACCTGATGAGAAGAGCTGACTCATTTGAAAAGACCCTGATGCTGGGAAAGATTGAGGGCAGGAGGAGAAGGGGACCACAGAGGATGAGATGGTTGGATGGCATCACCGACTCAATGGGCATGGGTTTGGGTGAACTCCGGGAGTTGGTGTTGGATAGGGAGGCCTGGTGTGCTGGGATTCATGGGGTCACAAAGAGTCGGACTTTGTGACTGAGTGGCTGAACTGAACCAAATGCAGATGACACCACCCTAATGGCAGAAAATGAAGAGAAACTAAAGAGCCTCTTGATGAAGGTGAAAGAGGAGAGTGAAAAACATGGCTTAAAAGTCAACATTCAAAAAACTAAGATCATGGCATCCAGTCTCATCACTTCATGGCAAATATATGGGGAAATAATGGGAACAGTGAGAGACTTTATTTTCTTGGGCTCCAATATCACTGCAGACAGTGGTTTCAGCCACGAAATTAAAAAACCCTTGCTCCTTGGAAGGAAAGCTATGACAAATCTAAATAGCTTATTAAAAAGGAGAGATATCACTTTGGTGACAAAGGTCTGTATAGTCTAACCTACGGTTTTTCCAGTAGTCATGTAAAGATGTGAGAGTTGGACCATAAAGAAGGCTGAGCACTGAAGAATTGATGCTTTTGAACTGTGGTGCTAGAGAAGACTCGAGAGTCCCTTGGACAGCAAGGAGATCAAACCAGTCAATCCTAAAGGAAATCCACCCAGAATATTCATTTGAAGGACTGATGCTGAAGCTGAAGCTCCAATACTTTGGCCACCTGATGAAAAGAGCCAACTCATTGGAAAAGACTCTGATGCTGGGAAAGACTTAGGGCAGGAGGAGAAGGGGACAACAGTAGGAGGTGGTTGGATGGCATCATTGACTCAATGGACATGAGTTTGAGCAAACTCCGGGAGATAGTGAAGGACGGGGAAGCTTGGTGTGCTGCAGTCCATGGAGTCACAAAAAGTCAGACATAACTGAATGACTGAACAACAACAATTTAATACACTTTCAAATGTTAAGCATTCAACAAGTGCAGGGTTTTTGTAATGCCAAATGTCTGTGTATGTGTTTTCATACAAACAACTAATAAAAATCAGAATTAAGAGAGCAAACTAGAAATGATCTTTAATACCTAAACTACATCCCTGGCTATGTATTAAAATTAGCTGAGAAACAAACAAACAAAAAAACCTATGCCACCTCAAGAGATTCTGATTTATAGCCTGGGACAGGGTCCATATATCTATATATATATAAATTTTTTTTTAAGTTTCTCAGGTCATTCTAATATGTAGCTGATTTTGAGAATGACTGGTCTGAACTTTCTAATCTTTAAGGTACTGTTTACAGAGAAAGTGCTATTTAGCATATCGGGTTGAACACTCAAAAGCCACCAAAGTATCACATAGGTAAAGCAATATGGCTGGAAGGTGAGAGGAGCTGGTGGGAACTATGGCAAACCAGGAGAGACTCAACTAAAGGTGACATTTACTGCTTAGCTCCTGCCACTTGTCATATAGGAATACAGGCAGTACTTTCAGATCTTTTGTTTTTCTTTAAAAAGAAAGAAATTCTAGATATTTTTATGGTAATATTTCCCTTCTTTTAAAGCAGCCAACCATATCTGGGTGTTACCAATTTTCTGTTCTGCTTTAATTCTCTTTTGCCATGTAAATATATTACTGTTAAATGGTTGTGGATGGTTTCAAAATTTGTTCTTGTTTTAGCTGCATTTTAATTAAGTAATCAATTATTTATTTATCTTTCTACCAAGTATTTATTCCTAACTAGATCAAGGATTTCTTGTTTAATTTTTTTATTGAGGCATAATTGCCATGCAATATTAGTTTCAGATGTGCAATATAAAGTTCTGGTATTTGTATATACTGTGAAATGATCACAAGTCTAGTTAATATCTATCAACATATAGCTAT
Source organism: Bos javanicus (assembly GCF_032452875.1). Taxonomy (NCBI): domain Eukaryota; kingdom Metazoa; phylum Chordata; class Mammalia; order Artiodactyla; family Bovidae; genus Bos; species Bos javanicus. The sequence continues at coordinate 85,770,974 of NC_083868.1, forward strand.
AGAAATGGACCAAGGCTTTCTAGCTATGACTTTGCATAACAGAAGCATATGATGAATCTACTACTTTTTATATCTTATATAGTTAAAATAATAGATTTGCCTATGATTCACTTTTTCCCATGTTATTAATGGCATAATTTTATCTCTTTATATTCATATCTCTCCTCCTGTACCAATAGAAAAGCTGATGTGTGATACTGGAATTCTTTATTCAGTTTCAACTGCAATAATTTGTTATAGACATCACTTAATATTTTTCATTTGTAGTTTTCTCTTTTGGAGACAAATGTTATCTCTGGCCATTTGAATTGTATCAATAAAGTTTAGTTTTTTTTCCTAAAGAACACCTATTTTCTTATTCTACCATATCCAGTAACACCACTTGGCTTTACTGTTGCTAATACATACACCCATACACGAATGAAAGCAGCTTCTTTATCTTTCCTTTCAGTTCAGTCGTTCAGTCGTGTCCGACTCTTTGCGACCCCATCAATCGCAGTGCGCCAGACCTCCCTGTCCATCACCAACTCCCGGAGTTTACCCAAACTCACGTCCATCGAGTCGGTGATGCCATCCAGCCATCTCATCCTCTGTCGTCCCCTTTTCCTCCTGCCCCAAATCCCTCCCAGCATCAGGGTCTTTTCCAATTAGTCAGCTCTTCGCATGAGGTGGCCAAAGTATTGGAGTTTCAGCTTCAACATCAGTCCTTCCAATGAACACCCAGGACTGATCTCCTTTAGGATAGACTGGTTGGATCTCCTTGCAGTCCAAGGGACTCTCAAGAGTCTTCTCCAACACCACAGTTCAAAAGCATCAGTTCTTGGGTGCTCAGCCTTCTTCACAGTCCAACTCTCACATCCATACGTGACCACTGGAAACACCATAGCCTTGACTAGACAGACCTTTGTTGGCAAAGTAATGTCTCTGCTTTTTAATATGTTATCTAGGTTGGTTGTAACTTTCCTTTTAAGGAGTAAGTGTGTTTTAATTTCATGGCTGCAGTCACCATCTGCAGTGATTTTGGAGCCCCCAAAAATAAAGTCTAACACTGTTTCCACTGTTTCCCCATCTATTTGCCATGAAGTGATGGGACCAGATGCCATGATCTTAGTTTTCTGAATGTTGAGCTTTAAGCTAACTTTTTCACTCTCCTCTTTCACTTTCATCAAGAGGCTTTTTAGTTCTTCTTCACTTTCTGCCATAAGGGTGGTATCATCTGCCTATCTGAGGTTATTGATATTTCTCCTGGCAATCTTGATTCCAGCTTGTGCTTCTTCCAGCCCAGTGTTTCTCATGATGTACTCTGCATATGTTAAATAAGCAGGATGACAATAAATATGTTACACAAATACTAATAAACTTATGTTTACTTAAGGTGAATGGAGTACTTTGAATCATCCCTGTAAGAGAACTGAGGTTCTCATTTTCTACCATAGCAGACAAACATGGAGCAGACAGGTTTGTGAGTGAATTTGCTGAGAAATTTCATATAAGCCATGAAGATAGGAACTGACAAAAAAATTTCCTTCATGAATTATGCTTAAAAAGCCTATTCATAGTTTTAAAAGTTTTAGCATTTATTTGAGGCCTACAATTACTGTAAAGAAGTTTGGGAATTTGTACTGACAGAAGGACACAAGATGAACTGATAGGTGAAGATGTGATTTATTTGCGAAAGATTCTGTCTTTTGAGTATGTCCTCAACTGAGTCGTGTATGTGATTAAAGTTTTTCTGTTTGAGATCAGTTAAGGTTTTGATATGAATTAGAGTCTCTTGAAAAGAACAGAGTGATCTTTGAAGACCTCCTTGTGTGAATGCAGACTTAAACAAACCAATTAGAAAATGCCCAGATGCCAGAGTAGATGATAATTGAATAATATTTAATCTAATAGTTGTAAAAACTATGAATAGTTATAAATAGATATACATTCAACCAATTCATGATTGATTCATAAAGCTGACTCCTGTTGATAAAACAGGAGAACTAAATAAACTTTTCTGTGACACTCCACCATTTGTGAAACCCACCATTTCACTTAGAGGAAGGAGGCCATAAGCTCCTTGAAATATGAACTTGTTAAAGGGCAACATTTTCCTCCTCCTGCTACAGCAGAAAAAAAATTACAGAACTTGAGGTTTTCGATACGTTCATTTGTGTACATATAACGTACATACATGTAGGCACGCATACACAACTGTTGTTATATGAGTGAATATATAATGTACATATACCCATATATGGCTTTCTTTCTTTCCTTTTCTGTTTCCTTCTTCCATTCATTCCTTTATTCTTGGTAAAAAAAGAAATAAATGAACATTAAGTGCTGTAATGAAGTCAACTTTTGTGAGAATAAAACATTTAATCAGTAATTAGTATTTACTGATGTTTTACCTAAAGGTATTATTTAAAAACATAACAGAGAATTTTATTTTTCTTTTTGCAGGAAAGTAGGATACAGGAAGTATAGGATGTTTAAATATTTTATCATCCTCTCTAGCTGTTTTTCATAGATTCATAGAAAGCCAGACCTGGAAGAAACCTAATATAGCATATAGATTAAATTCCTCATTTTGTAGATGAGAAGACTGAAGCTCTTACCAGCTAAGGATCTTCCTCAAGCAACTAGGATTTAACCTCAGACTTTCTGACTCTAAGTCAGTAGCTCAGCTCTATGAAACAACCAATTTAAACAAGATAAAATGAGTCTACAATTCTCAGCATAAGGTTAATTAAAAAGAAAAAAGATCCTCTTCGTTTGGTGAAAAGGTCAGCCAGAATAGTAACATACAGTTAAAGAGATTATATTTTTGTTCATTTGTTTAAATTTTCAATCAGTAGTTCTAATGAGATATATATCATTTAACCCATAATTTCTACTATAATAAAGCAAAAGAGTTGTGTCCAACCCTTTGAGACCCTATGGACTATAGCCTGCCAGGCTCCTCTGTCCATGGAATTCTCCAAGACAGAATACTAGAGTGGTAACCATTCACTTCTCCAGGGGATCTTCCCAACCCTGGGATCGAACCCAGGTCTCCTGCATTGCAGGGTGGATTCTTTAACAACTGAGCCACCAGGGAAGCCCAAGAATACTAGAGTGGGTAGCCTATCCCTTCTCCAGGGGATCTTCCCAACCCAGGAATTGAACAGGGGTCTCCTGCATTGCAGGTGGATTACTTACCAGCTGAGCTACCAGTGAAGCCCAAAGAATTGGTCAGAACACATATTAGGCATTAGCAAATTCCAAGTTCTGATTATACCTGGCACTTACTAACTGAGTGACCTTGGAAGATATAAAACTCTCTGAGCTTTAGTTTCCTTACTAGCAAATTGGGTATATTAGCATTTATCAGAGTGTTCGTCTGAGTATTAAGAAAAATGATGCACCCAAAGTGCCTAGCTCTGATGCTCAACAAGGTTCAACACTTCGCCCCTAAAATTTTAATAGCAATTGATAAGAAGGTGGTTGACGAACTTTCTGGTGTTATACTGAGATGATTGGTTGATATCTGAAATTACTTATAAGGTTGGACAACCATGAAAGAATACTGATTTATTTTTGTTTCACGTAAGACATGTGGTTTTAGGTCTACTGATCATTTGATATCTCTCTTGTACTCATTCTTGTCTTGTAGTTTCCAAGGTAAACTTCATGTTCCTTTCATTTCCCTGCTGCAGCTGCTGCTGCATCACTTCAGTCGTGTCCAATTCTTTGTGACCCCATAGATGGTAGCCCACCAGGCTCCTCTGTCCCTGGGATTCTCCAGGCAAGAACACTGGAATGGGTTGCCATTTCCTTCTCCAATGAATGAAAGTGAAAAGTGAAAGTGAAGTTGCCACATAAGGTGGTTATTAAGTGCTTGTTGAATGAATGCCATTGAACTTTTCATTAGGCATATGCTCAGTGCATATATTCACACAGAGGAGCATGTGTGAGTATAAACTCAGGGACAGGCACTTGGCACATTTTGTTCACAGCTGTACCCTCAGTGCTTAATAGCAGTGCTTACCACATAGTGAGCGCTCAAAAAATATTTGTTGAATAAATTAATGAAAGTGTATGTGTATACCATCCCATTTTATACACCATAGGAAGCAAGCTATTAATGGTTCCTGTTTTTAAAAAGCACTTGCTTATACCAATACATCCAATGAAAGCTTAAAGAACAACAGAATAATTGAAACAATTGTCTCTATTTCTACTGTTCAAGTATTCATATTTGTACACTGTTTTAGCTACTACCATTAGGAGAGAGAAAGTGAGATCATTTCTAAAACTAAAATAAAATTTAAAATTCTGTTCTTAACATCTTTCCACAAAGAAATGACACCACATGTCCTTACTATTATATCAAAAAGATGGTTCTGCATGTTTGTGACCTTTCCTAATAAACAGTAAGTAAGAAATGTTAGTCAAGCTTTGCTTGGTTTACATGTTTGTCTCCTCCTGTTCAACTGCAAGCTGAGATTAGGGACAGTGACTAGTTTGCATCTGCACCTTCATCACTTGACACTGTTTGATATATACTTGGTGCTGCTGCTAAGTCGCTTCAGTCGTGTCACACTCTGCGACCCCATAGACGGCAGCCCACCAGGCTCCCCCATCCCTGGGATTCTCCAGGCAAGAACACTGGAGTGGGTTGCCATTTCCTTCTCCAATGCATGAAAGTGAAAAGTGAAAGTGAAGTCGCTCAGTCGTGTCCAACTCCTAGCGACCCCATGGACTGCAGCCCACCAGGCTCCTCCGTCCATGGGATTTTCCAGGCAAGAGTACTGGAGTGGGGTGCCAGTGCCTTCTCCATTGATATATACTTAGGTGCTCAATAACTGCTTAAAGGAGGAAGAAAAATGTTTGCTTGAATGAAATTTACCTAAAGTACTAAAACCTCTATTAAAATACAATTTTAATGTCTTTTTCAAAAATTTTCCCATGCTCTCTAAAGTCAAGATCATTTTTCTTTTAATACATAATTACTTTTGGAATGCATTTGGTCATTTAATGACATCTGAAATAGATGAGGGCAGAGAGACAGCATCTATAATAAGGACAGGATTCTTTTGAGTGACCAGAGCATCACATTGCCATCGAGTGTACAGTGGAGAGGACTAGCAGGCTCTCTTTCCAGTTCTTCTCTTATTCTGTGCCAACTGGGCCCTCGGTCTTATTGGTATCCAATAATCAGCCCGATTACAGCTAGCCCTGGGAGACATGACAGAAAGAGAGTCCTCATCTTGCATTAATTGCTCCTATTGAAACTATGCCACATCTCTCCAAGCTAGATGTTGCTTAGTATCCCTTTGATATGATAATGACATGCTTCTTAGCAGATGAATATGCAAATTAAAAGCAGTAATTTGGTGGCATGCACCTGCTGACACTGCACGGCTATGCTTCTGTGCTCTGCTGTAACACTGCAGTCACACAAAAGCATCACAGAGGTAAAATTAAATTCTAATGTCGTATATATTAAACAGATGCTTCCACTTTTCTTTGTATATCTACTTTTACAGATTTTGCCATTGGAATCTCAGTTCTCTTCATGCAATTAATGGACATTGATGTGTCATACACACAAGCATACTCATTGCCATTTAAGGGGGCTGATTTTAAAGAGGTGGCTTACATATATGCACATTAGAAGATGAACATTTCTTCTTCATAGCATAAAAGCTGATGACTTTACTCTTGTTTCACAAAGACCCTATTCATACATGGAATGCATCCTTGGGCTGCAAAGCTGAAAATCATGTTTCTATAGCAAAGATGTGCACTGAAATATACAGTTACTTCATATTGCCAATAAAGGATTCCAAAATGACTTGAAGAGGCTAGCAAAATACCCAGAATAAATACACTAAATTTCTCTGCTTCAGGTTAGCTGCAATGAATCAGAAAGTCTAAATGGTGATTGCTTAGGTGTGACTTGTAATTACCCTCGGAACCTAAAAGTCTTTATCACTGTGTCATGTGCATGTGGCTTAACCAGTCAGAATTAAACGTTCTTAAGAATTGTATAAGCGGTGCTACTTCTCTAGTTTTGTTTTCCCTACCCGTAAGCCTAAGTAGCATTCACACAGTTGTGTATGTGTGTGTGTATACACACACACACACACACACACACACACACACATATGACAGTAGCTGAGTTGATTTGGATTGAATTCTTTAATGATACACATACAGATTAAACATTTTTTTTACAAGGAGCATTTTATACTGCGTTTAATGAATATATATTAAGTAGATCAACTCCAATTTAATTAAATATCTCCCTGTTGTTGGACATCTAAGTTTTTAGATTCTCCAGTTATATACATAATACCACAGTGAACATCTTCCAAACATAGAGCATTTTCCTTCCTTTTGACTATTTCCATAGAGTAATCTTCTAAAAGTGAGTTTTTCTAGATCAAAAATTAAGGCCATTTTTAAGATAAAAAAATTTTTTTAAAAAACTCTGGCAAACTATTTGTTTTATTCTACAATGTTATGGTTTTTAGAAACTTAGCAAGAGGGACATTTTTATGATTACATGATTGGAGACACAATTTTCAGTTTCTTTATACAGACATGTTACATGTTGCCATCTGTGTTGATTTAGACCTACTTTGTATATTTTTACAGAAATCGTCTAGTAATCTCTCTATAATTAACTGGAGACTTCTATGAATTAGCTTCATTTTATAGTCCCTGGCTATTCTAAAAATATTTCCCCAGTTCTAGCTAGTTATTTACAGAACTATGAAGTTTTACATGTGGATGAAGTGATTCATTGCTACTTAATATTGCCACTTAAATATCTAAGAGTAAATATTACAGAGAAATATAATTCTTCTCTTAACCTTTCAGTCTTATGCTATATATAGATTATTAATCTGAGGGATAAGAGATTCAAGGTTATTTCTAATTGCATAAATGTCATATTACTGGTGAGTTTTGTGGAAATAAGTATCTGTTATATTTATACACAATTTAACTTTTTACTATAAGGAATTATATTCTCAAATTTTCAATTGTAGTCCTTGAAAAATACATAAAATGTGTGCAACAAGAAGGAGGTAAAATTGTGGTAATTTTTAAAATTTCACTTTCATTTGTATTGTTCAATAAATGACTAATTTTGTTAGATTATGGATTTTTTTAAGACTTCTATTTTAATTATTTAGCAGCCACATCATCAACAAAAGTTTTAACTTTTCAGCAAAATAAAAACTGTGTATGCAATGACTTCGGATAATCTTGAAAAGAAGTGGGAATTCATTCTACTCTTTTCTATCTCATTTCTGCCTTTGAAATTGTTACAACTTTAATACCATTTTGAAGGGTGGGATATAAATTCTGAAACCCAGATTTTCCTATTACTGGAATAGTCCCTGTAATGGGAACCAAGAGACTCAGGTTTTAGATCAAACTCTGACATAATAAGGTGGGAAAGCATTTTATTTATCTTTTCTGGGCCTCAATTTTTTACTGAAAGTAGTCATTCATTTAAAAATATTTACTGGATACCTACTGTGTGCTGGGAACTGTTAAAGGTGATGGAGATATAGCAGCGAATAAAATAAGGGCCCTCTCTTACAGAGCTTACATTGTAGTATGTGATAGAGATATAATAACAAATAAGTACATTTAACATGAGGTTCCTGGAGCCCCACATCCCTCCATCTTCTCTGTCCTCCACCAGCAAGTCCTCAGAATGACTTCTCTAAGGCCAACCTCTGATTAAAGGTATATTTAAAGTAAACAGGATAGAAAATATGAATAGACTAATTACAAGTTCTGAAATTGAATCAATGATTTTAAAACTCCCAACAAACAAAATCCAGGACCAGATGACTTCACAGGTGAATTCTACAAAACATTTAGAGCTATCCTTCTGAAACTATTCTGAAAATTTGTAGAGGAAGGAATACTTCTGAACTTATTCTTTGAGGTCACCATCACCCTGATACCGAAACCAGATAAAGATATTACAAAAATAAAATTATAGGCCAATAACACTAATGAACATTATGTAAAAATCCTCAACAAAATACTAACAAACTGAATCCAACAATGCATTAAAAAGATCATACACAATGATCAAATGAAATTTATCCCAGGAAGGCAAGGATTTTTCAATATCCACAAATCAATCAGGGTGATACATGACATTAACAAATTAAGGAATAAAAACTATATGATCATCTCAACAGATACAGAAGAAACTTTTGATAAAATTCAGTATCCATTTATGATAAAAATTCTCCAGAAAGTGGGCATGGAGGGAACATACCTCAACCTAATAAAGGCCATATATGACAGACCTTCAGCTAACATCATATTCAACAGTGAAAAGCTGAAAGCATTCCCTCTAAGATCAGGAACAAGATGAGGATGACTCCTCTTGCCATTTTTAAAAATTTTATTTATTTTTAACTGAAGGATAATTACTTTACAATATTATGCTTGTTTCTGCCATATATCAACATGAAACAGTCATAGGTATACATATTTCCCCTCCCTCTTGAACCTCCCTCCCATCCCCCACCCCATCCCACACCTCTAGATTGTCACAGAGCCCCGGGTTGAGTTCCCTGAGTCATACAGCAAAATCGCACTGGCTATCTATTTCACATATGGTAGTGTATATGCTTCCATGCTACTCTCCATCTGTCCCACCCTCTCCTTCCCCCTGCCCTCTATGGCTACACGTCTGCTCTCTATGTCAGTGTCTCCACTGCTGCCCTGCAGATAGGTTCATCCGTGCCATCTTTCTAGATTCCATATAAGTGCGTTAATATACAATATTTGTTTTTTTCTTCCTGACTTACTTCACTCTCTGTAACAGGCTCTAGATTCATCCACATCATTAGAAGTGACTCAAATGTGTTCCTTTTAATGGCTGAGTAATATTCCATTGTGTATATGTGCCACACCTTTATCCATTTATCTGTCAATGGACATCTAGGTTGCCTCCATGTCATAGCTATGTAAATAGTGCTGCAGCAAACATTGGGGTACATGTGTATTTTTCAGTTATGGTTTCCTCAGGGTATATGTCCAGTAGAGGGATTGTTGGGCCAAATGGTAGTTTTATTCCTAGGTTTTTAAGGAAGCTCCATACTGTCTTCCATAGTAGCTATATCAATTTGCATTCCTACTGACAGTGCAAGAGGGTTCCCTTCTCTCCACACCCTCTCCAGCATTTGTTGTTTGTAGATTTTTTGATGATGGCCATTCCGACTTATATAAGATGATATATCATTATAGTTTTGATTTGTATTTCTTTAATAATGAGCAATGTTGAACATCTTTTTGTGTTTATAAGGAATACGTCAAGGCTGTATATTGTCACCCTGCTTATTTAACTTATATGCAGAGTACCTCATGAGAAACACTGGACTGGAAGAAGCACAAGCTGGAATCAAGATTTCAGGGAGAAATATCAATAACCTCAGATATGCAGATGACACCACCCTTATGGCAGAAAGTGAAGAGGAACTAAAAGCCTCTTGAAGAAAGTAAAAGAGGAGAGTGAAAAAGTTGGCTTGAAGCTCAACATTCAGAAAACGAAGATCATGTCATCCGGTCCCATCACTTCATGGAAAATAGATGGGGAAACAGTGGAAACAGTGTCAGACTTTATTTTTTTGGGCTCCAAAATCACCGCAGATGGTGACTGCAGCCATGAAATTAAAAGATGCTTACTCCTTGGAAGGAAAGTTATGACCAACCTAGATAGCACATTCAAAAGCAGAGACATTACTTTGCCAATAAAGGTCCGTCTAGTCAAGGCTATGGTTTTTCCAGTGGTCATGTATGGAAGTGAGAGTTGGACTGTGAAGAAGGCTGAGCGCCAAAGAATTGATGCTTTTGAACTGTGGTGTTGGAGAAGACTCTTGAGAGTCCCTTGGACTGCAAGGAGATCCAACCAGTCCATTCTGAAGGAGATCAGCCCTGGGATTTCTTTGGAAGGAATGGTGCTAAAGCTGAAACTCCAGTAGTTTGGCCACCTCATGCAAAGAGTTGACTCATTGGAAAAGACCCTGATGCTGGGAGGGATTGGGGGTAGGAGGAGAAGGGGACGACAGAGGATGAGATGGCTGGATGGCATCACTGACTCAATGGACGTGAGTCTGAGTGAACTCCAGGAGTTGGTGATGGACAGGGAGGCCTGGCGTGCTGCGATTCATGGGGTTGCAAAGAGTCGGACACAACTGAGCGACTGAACTGAACCGAACCATCTGTATGTATTCACTGGAGAATTGTCTGTTTAGGTCTTCTGCCCGCTTTTTGATTGGGTCACTTGTTTTTCTGGTATAGAGTTGCATAAGCTGGTTGTATAGCTTGTATATTTTGGAAATTAATCCTTTGTCAGTTGTTGCATTTACTATTGTTTTCTCTCATTCTAAGGGTTGCATTTTTACCTTTTTTAATAGTTTTCTTTGCTGTGCAAAAGTTTTTAAGTTTACTTAGGTCCCACTTGTTTATTTTTGTTTTAATTTCTATTACTCTAAGAGGTGGGTCATAGAAAATCTGGCTGTGATTTACATCATAGAGACTCTGCCTATGTTTTCCTCTAACAGTTTTATAGTTTCCAGTCTTACATTTAGATCTTTAATCCATTTTGAGTTTATCTTTGTGTATGGTGTTGGAAAGTGTTCTAATCTAATTCTTTTACACATAGCTGTCTAGTTTTCCCAGCACCACTTATTGAAGAGACTCTCTTTTCTCCACTGTATATTTTTGCCTCTTTTGTCAAAGATTAGGTGCCTATTGGTGTGTGGATTTATCTCTGGCCTTTCTATCTTGTTCTATTGGTCTAGATTTCTGTTTTTGTGCCAGTACCAAACTGTCTCAATGACTGTAACTTTGTATATAGTCTGAAGTTAGGAAGGTTGATTCCTCTGGCTCCATTCTTCTTTCTCAAGATTGGCTATTTGGGGTCTTTTGTGTTTCCATAAAAATTGTGAAATTTTTAGTTTTAGTTCTGTGAAAAATGCCATTGGTTATTTGATAGGGATTGTACTAAATCTGTAGATTATATTTGGTAGTATAGTCTTTTTCACAGTATCGATTCTTCCAACCCAGGAACATAGAATATCTCCATTTGTTTATGTTGTCTTTGATTTCTTTCATCAGTGTCTTAGTTTTCTGTATACAGCTCTTTTTTCTCCTTAGGTAGGTTTAGTCCTAGATATTTTATTCTTTTTGTTGCAATGGTATATGGGATTGATTCCTTAATTCCTATTTATTTTTTTGTTGTTAGTATATTGGAATTCAAGTGATTTTTGTGTACTGATTTTGTATCCTGCAGCTTAACTAAACTCATTGATTAGTTCTAATAGTTTTCTAATGGTATCTCTGGGTTTTTATGTATAGTATCAGGTCATCTGCAAACAGTGAGAGTTTTACTTCTTCTTTTCCAATCTGGATTCCTTTTATTTTTTTCTTCTCTGATTGCCATAGCTAGGACTTCCAAAACTATGTTGAATAACTGGCAAGAGTGGGCTCCTTTGTCTTGTTCCTGATCTTAGAGGAAATGCTTTCAGTTTTTCACCATTGAGACTTATGTTTGTTGTGGGTTTATCACATATGGTCTTTATTATGCTGAGATAGGTTCCTTCTATGCCCAGTTTCTAAAGAGTTTTTATAATAAATGGGTGCTGAATGTTGTCAAAAGCTTTTTCTGCATCTATTGAGATTATCATATGGTTTTTATATTTCAATTTGTTAATATGGTATATCACATTGATTGATTTGCATATACACTCTTTGTCATTTTTGTTCAAGTCTTTGCCACAGCAATCAGAGAAGGAAAGGAAATAAAAGTAATCTGAATAGGAAAAGAAGATGTAAAGCTGTCACTGTTTATAGATGACATGATCCCAAGCATAGAAAATCCTTAAAATGCTACCAGAAAACTATTAGAGTGCATCAATGAATTTGATAAGGTTGCAGGATGCAAAATACATGGAAAATATGGAAATCTGTTGCCTGTCTATACACTAACAATGAAATATCAGAAAGAGAAATTAAGGAATCAATCACATTTACCATTGTATCAAAAAGAGGAAAGTATCTAGGAATAACTTTACCTAAGGAGGCAAAAGACCTGTACTCAAAAAACTATAAGATGCTGATGAAAGAAATGAAAGATAACAGATGGAAAGATTGGATCAGAAGAATCAATATTGTTAAAATGAGTATTCCATACAAGGCAATTTACAGATTCAGTGCAATCCCATATCAAATTACCAATGGCATTTTTTACAGAACTGGAACAAAAAATTTTAAATTTGTATGGAAACACAGAAGACCCTGAATAGCAAAACACTTGAGAAAGAATAGAGCTGGAGGAATCATGCTCCTTGACTTCAGACTATTCAAATCAGTATAGTAATCAAATCAGTATGGTACTGGCACAAAAACAGAAATATAGATCAATGGAAACAGATAGAAACCCCATAAATAAGCGTACACACTTATAGTCAGTTAATCTATGACAGAAGGAACAATAATATGCAATGGAGAAAAGACAGTCTCTTCAATAAGTGATGCTGGGAAAACTGGAAAGCTACATGTAAGAGAATGAAATTAAAACATTTTCTAATGCCATACACAAAATAAACTCAAAATGGATTAAAGACCTAAATGTAAGACCAGATATTTTAAAACTTTTAGAGGAAAACAGGCAGAATACTCTTTGACATAAATTGCAGTAGTATTTTTTTGGATCTGCATTCTAGAGTAGTGGAAACAAAAGCAAAAATGAATAAATGGGACCTAATTAAACTTAAATGCTTTTGCACAGCAAAGGAAACTATAAACAAAATGAAAACCTATGGAATGGGAGGGAATATTTGCAAATTATGTAACTCACAAGGGCTTAATTTCAAAGATATACAAAGTGTGTATTCAGCTTAATATCCAAAACATATACAACACAATAAAAAAAATGGGCAAAAAACCTAAATTGACATTTCTCCAAAGAAGACATATGGATAACCAACAGACACATGAAAAGATGCTTAACGCTGCTAATTATTAGAGAAAGGCAAATCAAAACTATGATAAGGTACCATCTCACACTGGTCAGAACGGCCATCATCAAAAAGTCTATAAATAATAAGTGCTGGGAAGGGTGTGAAGAAATGGGAGCCTTCCCACACTCATTGGTGGGAATGTGAAATGGTGTAGCCACTATGGAGAACAGTATGGAGGTTTCTTAAAAAACTAAAAATAGAGTTCCTGTGTGACCCAAGAGTCCCACTCTTGGCATATTTACAGAAAAGATGAAAACTCTAATTTTAAAAAGTACATGCATCCTAAAGTTCTTTGCAGCACTATCTACAATAGCCAAGACATGGAAGCAACCTAGATGTTCATCAACAGATAAATGGATAAAGAAGATGTGGTATTTACCTAAAATGGAGTATTATTCAGCCATAAAAAGAATGAAATGATGCCATTTGCAGCAACATGGATGGATCTACAGATCATCATACTAATTGAAATAACACAAAGACAAATACGATGGTATCATATGATATCACTTATAGTGGAATCTAAAAAAAATGATAGAAATGAAATTATATATAAAACAAAAATAGACCCACTGAAAACAAACTTAAGGTTTCAAAGGGGAAAGGTTTGGGGGGAGAGGGATAAATTAGGAGTTTGGGATTAACAGATACACACTACTATATATAAAATAGAAAAACAGCAAGGACCTACTATAGCACAGGGATTATATTTAATCTTATAATAACCTATAATGGAAAAGAATCTGAAAAATAGTATGTGTATATATATGTATATGAGGCAGCATGGCAACCCACTCCAGTGTTCTTGCCTGAAGAACTCTGTCTCATGGACAGAGGAGCCAGGAGGGCTACAGTCCATGGAGTTGCAAAGAGTTGGACCTAACTGAGTGACTAAGCACAGCACATATATGTATATATGGATAGGGAAGTCAAGTCATTATGCTGTAGACCTTAGAGTGCTGTGTGTCAATTATACCTCAATAAAACTTGAAGAGAAAAATAAAAAATATCCAACAATAAAGTAATCCTAGCTGCCATTTATTGAGCACTTACCATATCCAGGCACTATTCTAAGTGTGTTAAACATATTTAGACACTTAAGCCTCACAATAACATATGACATCAGAGCCATTATAATAACTTTTTTACATGAGGAGTGGAGACAGAGAGGTATCGTGACTTTTTCATGGTCCCACAGCAAGTAAATGTGAGTGCTGGATTTGAACCTGGCATATGGCTTCAGAGCCTTTATCTTAGACTTTACCTTATACTGACTCACTAGTATTTGTCTCAGTTGATTGCTGCCTCCTCCTTAAATCACTTTCTTTGTTTGACTTTTAGGACACTATGCTTTCCTGAACTTTTCCCCTATCTTCTTGACCTATTCTTCTTGCCTGTTCCTCTTTCTGGCTTTCCTAAATATCAGGAAATTTCCTAAGTACCCTTTCCTAGGGTACTACTGGAGTACCCTAGAGCCACGTCCTTCAGTGTCCTCTCTTTATTCACTTCCTTCGTGATCTGTAAACATTTCTTTTTTTTTTTCTTCATTCTTTTTTTTTTCTGCTTTATTTTTTTAATTTAAATTTATTTATTTTATTTATTTTTTAAATTTTATTTTATTTTTATTTTTTTTTTTTTTTTCTCTAATTTTATTTTTAAACTTTACATAATTGTATTAGTTTTGCCAAATATCAAAATGAATCCGCCACAGGTATACACGTGTTCCCCATCCTGAACCCTCCTCCCTCCTCCCTCCCCATACCATCCCTCTGGGTCGTCCCAGTGCACCAGCCCCAAGCATCCAGCATCGTGTATCGAACCTGGACTGGCAACTCGTTTCCTACATGATATTTTACATGTTTCAATGTCATTCTCCCAAGTCCTCCCACCCTCTCCCTCTCCCACAGAGTCCACAAGACTGCTCTACACATCAGTGTCTCCCTTGCTGCCTCGTACACCGGGCTATTGTTACCATCTTTCTAAATTCCATATATATGCGTTAGTATACTGTATTGGTGTTTTTCCTTCTGGCTTACTTCACTCTGTATAATAGGCTCCAGTTTCATCCACCTCATTAGAACTGATTCAAATGTATTCTTTTTAATGGCTGAGTAATACTCCATTGTGTATATGTACCACCACTTTCTTATCCATTCATCTGCTGATGGACATCTAGGTTGCTTCCATGTCCTGGCTATTATAAACAGTGCTGCGATGAACATTGGGGTACACGTGTCTCTTTCCCTTCTGGTTTCCTCAGTGTGTATGCCCAGCAGTGGGATTGCTGGATCATAAGGCATGTAAACATTTCTCATGATCAAATGACTTGTGAATTCTGATAACTCCCAAAGTTTTACCTCCAAACCAATATTTTCACTGAAAGCCAGACTTGAGTATCCAAATGTCTACTTGACATCTCCACGTTGAAATACACTATCTCAAACAGATAAACTGAACCAAACCCCTGATGTCTCCCCTCCACCACTGTAAAACAGTTTCTCTTCTCAGGGGTTCTTGTTCTTCCTTAAACATGCCAGGCATACTTGGACTTCTGTGCCATTTTTTCATGTTTTGTGAGAGAAAGTAAGTTTTGCTTCTTGATATTCTCCTTAAGAGTAAGGAAGAACTTTTTCTAAACACTTGCAAAATTCTCTCTCTCTTGTGCCTCTCAAAAATTTTGACCAATCACTGATTGAGAGGGTAGGGCTTAAGATTACCTTTTGGTTCAATCAGACTCCTCCCTGGGGTGGGAGGGGAAAGCAATACTGCAGAAATCAGTGCTCTGGAAGGATGAAAAGCTAGATGGGCAGCTAACAGTGTTCACCACAGACATCTCGGAGTAGAAGTGCTGGCTCTAAGGATACTACATTACACTGGAACTCTGCCATTAAAAATAAATTACTAATCTGATGACTGAGAAATTATATCTAACTTCTGGTTTAATTTCCATTTCTGTGAGTACTACTGAAGTGGAATACATTTTTACTTATTAATTAATCATGCATGCTTCCTCTTTTTAAGATTGCTTGATCATATTCTGCTGACTTTTTTTTCCTGTGGTGTGGTAATCTTTTTCTTGTTAATTATTAGGAATTCTTCATATGTCTTATATATAATCCTTTATTACATATCCTATATGGAATCCTTTGTTTTATATATATATATATAGCAAATATTTTCTCCAAATATACTGCATTTGACAAATTTATTTGTGGATATTTTTTGGATCATACATAGGTTTTAAATTTTATCAAATTATCAATAATTTGATTCTTAGCTTTTAGTTTTTCTCTTAACAGTGCATGTCCTACTCCAGTATTATAAAAGTATTTTCCTGTGTTTAGTGGTTTAAAATGCAATTTTTTATGATATCTTAAATTTGCTTTTATGCACTTTCCATTCCATTTATTTATCTATTTTTCTGCCCCCAGTATCAATCTCTTTTAATTTCTTAACATGTCCTGATATTTTAGAAGGTTTAAAAATATACTCTACCTCCATTTTTCTTTACGCTATTGACTATTCTCACCTACAGATATATATTAAAATGAATTAGCTTTTAAGTTTTGTTTGGTATTACGTTGAATTGCAGATTAATTTGAAAAGAATTGTGAGCTTACTATACTGAGTAATTCTATCCATTGTTGAGGCCATATTTTACTACTTTCTCCATGTAAATCTTGTATATTTCTTATCATATTAATATCCTATTTATTTTGTGGTTTTTTCCCTTTTTGCAGTTAAAGACAATATTCAAAATTTTTCTAATTGTTTTTAATTGGTCTATATGAAAGCTGTGCATTTTAAAATTGTTACTTTATTAAATTTTCTCAGTTCTAGTAATTTTAATTATTTCTTTTGGATTTTCAGGATATAAGATTATATTATTTATAAATCATGAATTTTCTCTTCCTTTCTAACATTTATAACTCTTATTTAATATTAGTCCTATAATTAATATAATTTATTATTCTTTATTATTGCATTGCTTAGGACAGAGAGTACAATCTTGAATATGGAAACTTATTCCTGACTTTAATGAAGATCTTTATAATGTTTCATTATTGATTTTGGTATACTGTAAGATGCATAAATATTTCTTGTTAAAGTGTGGAGGCTTATCTCTCTTCCTAGTTTACTAAGAGTTTTAACAAAAAATATTATTGAATTTTTTTTTAATTTGAAATATATTGAGATGACCATATTTTTATCATTCTTTATTATTGTTACTAGAGTGAATGACATAAATACATTTCTAAATGTTAAATTATCTTTTCTTAAAATATTATTCTTTTTATATTTTGCTATATATTTACCTAGAATTATATCACATGTTTTTATATGTATTTGTATGTGTATGTGTGCTAAGCCATGTCCAACTTTCTGTGACCCCATGGACTGTAGCCCACCAGCTCCTCTGTTCATAGGATTTTCCAGGCAAGAATACTGGAGTGGATTGCCATTTCCTTCTCCAGGGGATTTTCCCAACCCAGGGATTGAGCCTGCATTTTCTGCATTATCAGGTGGATTCTTTACCACTATGCCACCTGGGAAGCTCCATGGTTTTTTATAGTGTGTTTTTATTATCGTTCGCTTTTGTAAATATCCTTCTTAGCTCAGGAATTATTTTAATAGTTTTAAAAACTGTACCTAAGTAGTTAGATTGTGTGTAGTCATCAGTTTGTTATTGATTTCTGATTTTATTGAACTGAAGTCAGTACATGTGTGTGTAGTTTCAGTTTTCCTTTGAAATTTTTCAGATTATTTACTGAAGCATAATATGTGATATATTTTTAAAAATAAATAATGGATTTGCATTTGAAATAAATGTGTATTCGTTTTTTACTGGACATGTATGTGTATACATATGCAATTTGTTAAGGTTCGTCTAGTCAAGGCTATGGTTTTTCCTGTGGTCATGTATGGATGTGAGAGTTGGACTGTGAAGAAGGCTGAGCGCCAAAGAATTGATGCTTTTGAACTGTGGTGTTGGAGAAGACTCTTGAGAGTCCCTTGGACTGCAAGGAGATCCAACCAGTCCATTCTGAAGGAGATCAGCCCTGGGATTTCTTTGGAAGGAATGATGCCAAAGCTGAAACTCCAGTACTTTGGCCACCTCATGTGAAGAGTTGACTCATTGGAAAAGACTCTGATGCTGGGAGGGATTGGGGGCAAGAGGAGAAGGGGACGACAGAGGATGAGATGGCTGGACGGCATCACTGACTCAATGGACGTGAGTCTGAGTGAACTCCGGGAGTTGGTGATGGACAGGGAGGCCTGGCGTGCTGCGATTCATGGGGTCGCAGAGTCGGACATGACTAAGCGACTGATCTGATCTGATATGTATTATTAAAACCCTATGTACCTTTATTATTATAATTTTATTACTTTAATCATCAAATTCTAAGAGAGCTGCACTAAATACTCCTGCTAAGATTATGGGTTTACCTATATCTACTTGCATTTTTAATAGTTTTTGTTTTATATATGTGAAAGCTGGATGGTTAGGTACATCAAATTTTTGTTCTTTATTGATTTTTGTATCTTAACAGATTATTCTGTTTATAGTGTGAAATCTACCTCTTTGTCCAAATGAGTTTGACCTCTTAAATCATGTTAATATTATTTTAACTAATCTTTTTCTTGGTTATTTAGCATCTTTCTGATATACCTGTGTCCATCTCCTTAATTACGTTGTGTCATTTTGTTTTGGAAGTGTCGCAGGGAATTAGTCAGAGAAGGCAATGGCACCCACTCCAGTACTCTTGCCTGGAAAATCCCATGGATGGAGGAGCCTGGTGGGCTGCAGTCCATGGGGTCCCTAAGAGTCAGACACAACTTCACTTTCACTTTCCCTTTTCACTTTCATGCATTGGAGAAGGCAATGGCAACCCACTCCAGTGTTCTTGCCTGGAGAATCCCAGGGATGGGGGAGCCTGGTGGGTTGCACAGAGTCCGACATGACTGAAGTGACTTAGGATCAGCAGCAGCAGCGAATTAGTATGTAGTTAGATAAAAATAAAATCCGATAATCTTTGCCTTTTAAAATAATTAACATTTTACATTCATTGTAATTATTAAAATATTTGGCCATATTACCACTGCTGCTGCTGCTAAGCTGCTTCAGTCATGTCCGACTCTGTGCAACCCCATAGACGGCAGCCCACCAGGCTCCCCAATCCCGAGGATTCTCCAGGCAAGAACACTGGAGTGGGTTGCCATTGCCTTCTCCAATGCATGAAAGTGAAAAGGGAAAGTGAAGTCGTTCAGTCGGTCCGACTCTTAGCGACCCCATGGACTGCAGCCTACCAGGCTCCTCCATCCATGAGATTTTCCAGACAAGAGTACTGGAGTGGGGTGCCATTGCCTTCTCCGATATTACCACTAGTAAATATTTAATATTTACCTTAAAAAAATATTTTTTTGCTTTACTCTCTCTGTCTTTTGGGGGAGGGGTTTAATTTCATTTTCTCCACTTTTTCCTTCTCTAGAGATTTAAGAATTATATATCTGTGTCTATTCCTGTATTTGTTAGCCATGAATTTTTAAACTCATATGTTTAAATGTATATAAGTGAAAGTTGCTCAGTTGTGTCCGACTCTTTGCGACCCCATGGACTGTATAGTCCATAGAATTCTCCAGGCCAGAACACTGGAGAGAGTAGCCTTTCCCTTCTCCAGGGGATCTTCCCAACCCAGGGATCGAATCCAGGTCTCCCACATTGCAGGCAGATTCTTTACCAGCTGAACCACAAGGGGAGCCCAAATGTATATAACATTTTCCTAATAAAAGAAAGTGAACCACAGCATGCTATCATTTCTCCCTTCAATGACATTGGCTTCACCTTCAGCTTTCATATTGAACTTATTTGGAGTTCTGTTCCAAATTATTAGTATTTTTAAAAGTTCACATGATTGTTAGCATCTACACTTAGTCAAATGTCTCACTGGTTTCTCTTTCTCTCATATTTTTTGTATTTAATGTGCTTCTTTCTCCAGAAATCTTTTTTGTTTTCTTTGACTACTTCCTTGAACATTTCCTTCTGAATGGATTTCTTAAAAAATACCTTCATCTTATCTTAATATTTGGTGTTCATTTAGCTAGATTTAGAATTCTGCATTGTTCAACTGAGAAAGTGACATTTGAGTAAAGACTTGAGAATAGTGAAGGAGGGAGCTATGCAGTTATCTGGGGGAAGAGAAGTGTGAGCAAAGGCAATAGTGAGTGCAAATGGCCCAAAGCAGGAGCAGGCGTGGTATGTTCCTGGGATACAATAAGTGTGGTATTTCATTTAATGATACTCTTTCCAATCAGCCTGTCTGTTTTATTTTGAGTTGTAGCCCCAGAACCTTTTAAAGTATTTAGCATATATGCTCAGTAGCTCAGTCATGTCCAACTCTTTGTGACCCCATGGAACTGTAGCCCATTACGCTCCTCTAACCATGGAATTTCCCAGACAGAAATACTGGAGTGGGTCACTATATCCTTCTCCAGGGGATCTTCCCATCGCAGGGACTGAACTCACATCTCTTATGTCTCCTGCATTTGCAGGCAGATTCTTTACCATTGTGTCCCCTGGAAAACCCGTTTAGCATATAGCATTTGTTCAATGTTGGCTGAGTGAATGACCAACCTGATATTTAAAACAAAATCTCCAGATCATGCCATCTGAGCAAACTCTCATGTTTTAAAATCAATAGTAACAACAAGGAGAACATAACCATCTCCTTTAACTTTTAAAATTGAATGCTGAAAAGAATAAATTGTGTTTCTGCCACTCTACTACCAACACACATACACACACAACCAAAAATCATTCTTTGAAAATGCACCTACTTCCAATAATCTACATTTTTCACTTTTCCAACTCCCTTTTGATTAGAGATCTTATTGAAGATTATATTTGCTGTCTATAAAGTACACTTTGCTTCTGTTTAACCCAGTAATAAAATTCTATATAAATAAGAAAAGACCTAAAATCATCCACAAGGAGAATGAGAACTAACATTGTAGAAATTAATTTCCATGGTCATCTTAGAGATCTGAGATCCTGTAATTAAACAGTACTCCTTAGGTTTAGCTTTATATATTATAAAGTCTGAATAAATAGCTTTATGTGATGAATAAAAAACATAGAGAGATTTTAGACTGGCCTCATCTGATAGGCACTTGACTGTCAATAACAAACAAGTTTTAAAGGAAAGATGGAGAGTTAACAAATCATCAATTTTCTTTCTGAAACCCATTTCTAAGCATTTATAATTCATCTCTTGAGACTTTAGTATAGATTACATGAGGTAGAGTTTGCTAGTACTTCACAGAGTGACAATTCCAAGCACTATAAAATTCTCCTTAGAGAGCAATTACACTAAATGGATGGACCGGTGAAAAGAGTAGTTACTGCATCATTGCTTTCATAACCAATCACTAAAATCACCAGGCAAATGTCTTCATTTCTACCATGTACCATTTTCCCTGTATGTGTTTATGGTGGTTTCTCTTAAGAAAAAGAAAGAGAAACATTCCCAGGTTTTATAACTAGTCAGTTTCAATAAAAGCAGTAGAGCCTGATTGTAGAAAAACCCCTAACAGGCAATACCAATTTATGAGTAAATTTATGAACAAAGGGCTTCCCTGGTGGCTCAGTGGTAAAAAATCTCCCTGCCAATGCAGGAGACTTGGGTTCAATCCCTGGGTGGGGAAGATCCCCTGGAGAAGAAAGTGGCAACCCCCTCCAGTATTCTTGCCTGGGAAATCCCATGGACAGAGGAGCCAGGCGGGCTACAGTTTATAGATTTACAAAAGAGTTGGACATGACTTAGCAACTAAACAACAATAAAAAAAAAACAAACTACATTTTTAACTGAAATAATATCAGAGAGTGCACTGTCCCCCTCTCCCAGGTCTCCTACCCTTCCATCCTCCAATCCCTTAACAGCCTTTGAAACCAGGGATGGCCCATATGTTGTGTGTCTTTAGGAAGGCTCCATTGGGGTGGGGGAGGGGAATTAGAGATACCAAGGGAACATTCATGCAAAGATGGGCTCAATAAAGGACAGAAATAGTATGGACCTACCAGAAGCAGAAGATATTAAGAAGAGGTGGCAAGAATACACAGAAGAACTATACAAAAAAGATCGTCATGACCCAGATAATCACAATGGTATAATCATTCACCTAGAGTCAGACATTCTGGAATGCAAAGTCAAGTGGACCTTAGGAAGCATCACTACGAACAAAGCTAGTGGAGGTGATGGAATTCCACTTGAGCTATTTCAAATCCTAAAAGATGATGTTGTGAAAGTGCTGCACTCAAAATACCAGGAAATTTGGAAAACAGCAGTGGCCACAAGGACTGGAAAAAGTCAGATTTCATTCCAATCCCAAAGAAAGGCAATGCCAAAGAATGCACAAACCACCGCACAATTGCACTCATCTCACACGCTAGTAAAGTAATGCTCAAAATTCTGCAAGCCAGGCTTCAACAGTACGTGAACCGGGAACTTTCAGATGTTTTAGCTGGTTTTAGAAAAGGCAGAGGAACCAGAGATCAAATTACCAACATCTGTTGGATTATCAAAAAAGCAGGAAACTTCCAGAAAAACATCAATTTCTGCTTTATTGACTATGTCAAAGCCTTTGACTGTGTGGATCGCAATAAACTGTGGAAAATTCTGAAAGAGATGGGAATACCAGACCACCTGACCTGCCTCTTGAAAAATCTGTATGCAGGTCAGGAAGCAACAGTTAGAACTGGACATGGAACAACAGACTGGTTCCAAATAAGGAAAGGAGTACAGCAAGGCTGTGTACGGTCACCCTGCTTATTTAACTTATATGCAGAGTGCATCATTAGAAACGCTGGGCTGGATGAAGCACAAGCTGGAATTAAGATTGCTGGGAGAAATATCAATAACCTCAGATATGCAGATGACACCACCCTTATGGCAGAGAGTGAAGAACTAAAGAGCCTCTTGATGACAGTGAAAGAGGAGAGTGAAAAATTTGGCTTAAAGCTCAACATTCAGAAAACTAAGATCATGGCATCCAGTCCTATCACTTCATGGCTAATAGATGGGGAAACATTGGATACAGTGACAGACTTTAATTTTTTGGGCTCCCAAATCACTGCAGATGTTGACTGCAGCTACGAAATTAAAAGACACTTACTCCTTGGAAGAAAAGCTATGACCAACTTAGATAGCATATTAAAAAGCAGAATCATTACTTTGCCAACAAAGGTCCGTCTAGTCAAAGCTATGGTTTTTCCAGTAGTCATGTATGGATGTGAGAGTTGAACTATAAAGAAAGCTGAGCACCGAAGAATTGATGCTCTTGAACTGTGGTGCTGGAGAAGACTCTTAAGAGTCCCTTGGACTGCAAGAACATCTAACCAGTCCATCCTAAAGGAAACCAGTCCTGAATATTCACTGGAAGGACTGATGTTGAAGCTGAAACTCCAATCCTTTGGCCACATGATGTGAAGAAGTGACTCACTGGAAAAGACCCTGATGCTGGGAAAGATTGAAGGTGGGAGGAGAAGGGGATGACAGAGGATGAGATGGCTGGATGGCATCACAGACTCAATGGACATGAGTTTGAGTAAACTCCAGGAATTGGTGATGGACAGGGAGGCCTGGCGTGCTGCAGTCCATGGGGTCACAAAGAGTCGGAGACGACTCATCGACTGAACTGAACTGAACTGAGGGAGGGAGGATGACACATGTATACCTCTGGCAAATTCATGTTGATGGATGGCAAAAACCATCACAATATTGTAAAGTAATTATCCTCCAATTAAAATAAATAAATTCATTTTTTAAAATAGAGACTCCGCTTGCGATATTGCAGCAGTTCTGATGTGGGGTACAGGTTTTGTGATCCTGGCTGGGCCAGGAAGCAGCTTATACTCCTGGAGTCTCCAGCCCCAGAATTTGAGGTGGACAGAGGAGGCGCTTCATGTAAGGAAGGAAATGGACTGGGACAAGAGAGATAATATCACTGTGGGTAAAGGGCCTGGTGTTAGAAAAACATGTCTCTCTGACTTGTTTCTATTTCCACATTTTTGTCAGAGACAAAGATAGAAGAAACATTTCACTTTCCTCTTGACTCTGAGTTTGGAAAAGTAACAGCAAAAACAAAGAGAAGTAGCAATTTGCGTTCAGCCCTGGGGAGAGAATAGGGGTGTCAGGGCCTGGTGACTGGAGGACCCCTGCACCATAGCATCGTGGGGGCCAGGGCCAACAGACCACTCTCATGAGGGATTGTGGGTGGTGATGCCTGATTTTCTGATTTTGAAAAAGAAACCAGAAATCAAATTTTTAAAAAATGTGAACTCTCCTGTCAACTTACTTGGAAAAGAAGAAGTAAAACTCTCACTATTTGCAGATGACATAATCCTCTACATAGAAAACCCTGAAGACTCCACCAGAAAATTACTAGAACTAATCAATGACTATAGCAAAGTTGCAGGATATAAAATCAACACACAGAAATCCCTTGCATTCCTATACACTAATAATGAGAAAACAGAGAAATTAAGGAAACAATTCCATTCACCATTGCAACGGAAAGAATAAAATACTTAGGAATATATCTACCTAAAGAAACTAAAGATCTATATATAGAACACTATAAAACACTGGTGAAAGAAATAAAAGAGGACACTAATAGATGGAGGAATATACCATGTTCATGGATTGGAAGAATCAATATAGTGAAAATGAGTATACTACCCAAAGCAATTTATAGATTCAATGCAATCCCTATCAAGCTACCAACAGTATTCTTCACAGAGCTAGAACAAATAATTTCACAATTTGTATGGAAACACAAAAAAACCTCGAATAGCCAAAGCGATCCTGAGAAAGAAGAATGGAACTGGAGGAATCAACCTACCTGACTTCAGGCTCTACTACAAAGCCACAGTTATCAAGACAGTATGGTACTGGCACAAAGACAGAAATATAGATCAATGGAACAAAATAGAAAGCCCAGAGATAAATCCACGCACATATGGACACCTTATCTTTGACAAAGGAGGCAAGAATATACAATGGACTAAAGACAATCTCTTTAACAAGTGGTGCTGGGAAAACTGGTCAACCACTTGTAAAAGAATGAAACTAGAACACTTTCTAACACCATACACAAAAATAAACTCAAAATGGATTAAAGATCTAAACGTAAGACCAGAAACTATAAAACTCCTAGAGGAGAACATAGGCAAAACACTCTCTGACATACATCACAGCAGGATCCTCTATGACCCACCTCCCAGAATATTGGAAATAAAAGCAAAAATAAACAAATGGAACCTAATTAAGCTTAAAAGCTTCTGCACATCAAAGGAAACTATTAGCAAGGTGAAAAGGCAGTCTTCAGAATGGGAGAAAATAATAGCAAATGAAGCAACTGACAAACAACTAATCTCAAAAATATACAAGCAACTCCTACAGCTCAACTCCAGAAAAATAAATGACCCAATCAAAAAATGGGCCAAAGAACTAAATAGACATTTCTCCAAAGAAGACATACAGATGGCTAACAAACACATGAAAAGATGCTCAACATCACTCATTATCAGAGAAATGCAAATCAAAACCACTATGAGGTACCATCTCACACCAGTCAGAATGGCTGCGATCCAAAAGTCTACAAGCAATAAATGCTGGAGAGGGTGTGGAGAAAAGGGAACCCTCTTACCCTGTTGGTGGGAATGCAAACTAGTACAGCCACTATGGAGAACAGTGTGGAGATTCCTTAAAAAACTGGAAATAGAACTGCCTTATGATCCAGCAATCCCACTGCTGGGCATACACACTGAGGAAACCAGAAGGGAAAGAGACACGTGTACCCCAATGTTCATCGCAGCACTGTTTATAATAGCCAGGACATGGAAGCAACCTAGATGTCCATCAGCAGATGAATGGATAAGAAAGTGGTGGTACATATACACAATGGAGTATTACTCAGCCATTAAAAAGAATACATTTGAATCAGTTCTAATGAGGTGGATGAAACTGGAACCTATTATACAGAGTGAAGTAAGCCAGAAGGAAAAACACCAATACAGTATACTAACGCATATATATGGAATTTAGAAAGATGGTAACAATAACCCTGTGAACGAGACAGCAAAAGAGACAGTGATGTATAGAACAGTCTTATGGACTCTGAGGGAGAGAGAGAGGGTGGAAAGATTTGGGAGAATGACATTGAAACATGTAAAATATCATGTATGAAATGAGATGCCAGTCCAGGTTCGATGCACGATTCTGGATGCTTGGGGCTAGTGCACTGGAATGACCCAGAGGGATGGTATGGGGAGGGAGGAGGGAGGAGGGTTCAGGATGGGGAACACATGTATACCTGTGGTGGATTCATTTTGATATTTGGCAAACTAATACAATTATGTAAAGTTTAAAAATAAAATAAAATTAAAAAAAAAATTCTGAACACTCTGCAAATTGACAGTGAGTGAGTCAAATGAACATATATTTGGACTAGATCCTGCACTTAGACTACAGGTTTGCAGCCTCTGTAAGGGCAGCAATTCTGTCTCCATCTGCAGTGAGGTAAGGGTCCAACAACAGAATCATGACAGTAACACTATCTCCTTCCTTCTCCACTAACCAGTACCCCTAGGCATAATATTTTGAACAAGAACACTCAAGACAACAGGCCTGGACTTAGAACAGAAGGAAAAAAGCTCAGACTTTTTACATGGAAATATATCAAGGCCTAACAGAAGTAATCTCTAGTTCTTGATTTATAAACCTGTATCTCATTGCCTATATGTCAAATGTGGCCCACACTACTTTTAAAGTGCTGAAATTTGTCAGAGAGAAATTGTCAATGTGGTGGGATAATTTCCCTCCTTTCCTCTGTTAGGTCAAGTGTTAATCTCATAATGAAATGCCCATGTTTATATGTTAAATTCCTGTTGCAGAAAAACAAAAGTATAAAACACAGATTAATTTAATCTCAGTGTAGAATTACAAAACAAATTGATCTGGCACTAGTGTTTAGTTATTTCCAGTTACAATAAAAGATTGTAAAACAGATAACCCCAAAAAACTACTCTAAAGCTATCAGACACCAAGTCAATTTTCAATCACAGAGCATTAAGTGGTTTGTGTGTATGCGTGCTAAGTCGCTTTAGTCATGTCTGACTCTTTGTGACCCCATGGACTGTAACCCACCAAGTTCCTCTGTCCATGGGATTCTCCAGGCAAGAATACTGGAGTGTGTTATTCGTTGGTTAGCTTTTAGATATTCACTAGTGAGGTGTAATAAACCCAATAATCTCTTAGGCTATTTCTTTCTGAAAAACTGAACCATTCAACTTACAGAATCATGTGTATCCAACACTATGCTAAAAACTCTTTTCATCTCTATTTTCTTAACACTTTCCTCTTGCCTATTTTCCAGGGCTTCTGCGGACATGTCAGAGCTTTGTGATTCACTGTCAGCTTTCCTGGTTTGGATTTATTTTCCTCTTATTTCTTCTAAGGGGGCCTGGTGACATGGGGGAGATGGTGGACAAGGAGGCAGGCATGCTTCTTGATTTAGTTCACCCAACTTCACAGGGCTAACAAATTTTCAGTGTGGCTTCCTACACACCAGCTCCACCTGACTGCATCTTACCTGGTGCATGACCTTCAGTTAAAAATTCCAGCAGCGTGCAACTTGTCTTTGGCAAATGAATTGTAAGTATGCCAGCTGCCAGATGTCTTCATTTTTAAAACACCTTCAAAACTGCTTCTGGCACAGTTCCATAAACAAAACAGGCTAAGCTGTAACTCTAGTTTCCATGCTGTGAGCAAAAGAAGAGGGGGTGAGGGAAGCAGATGGAGGCAAGAAAAAATGTATTGCCTTCACATCTTGAAAAAGAGATAAATGAAAGTGAAAACAGAACCCAGCTACCCTTACCAGTAAACGTTTGGATGAAGAGTTATCTGTGACCTGCGATATGTTCAATACGCACATGAATAGTCACTTAAACAATATAGTCATTTGAAATACTGTGATTTTTATAAGTCTAACAAAATAAGGATGCAACACTTTCCTAAAAAAAGAGGATTTCTGGATCCTAAGATAATAGATAGATGTAAGCCTAGGGAAACCTATCAAAAATCAAATAACCTTCCACAATGCAACATTTTCTTGCTGTCCAAAGTAGGATTTTGAAGTGAGAGAGTCAAAAAGAAGATTCCAGACGTGGAAGATGGCCTTCAATTCCTGTCCTGTCAAAAGTCTTGTTCAGAACCTTTTAATGGATTAAATAATTAAGCTACGCTCTATAAGGGGACAAATTTAAAGAATAAGGCAGTTTGCATACATTTAGAATGACTGACATTCCTAAAGGGACTTCCCTGGTGGCTGAGATGGTAAAGAATCTGCCTGCAACGCAGGAGACCTGGGTTCGATCTCTGGATCAGGAATAGCCCCTGGAGAAAAGAAATGGCATTCCTAAAATTCTGTAATATCCACGTTACTCTGAAAGTAATTGAAACCCAGAGAATGGATAAAATTTAGATGTGTTTTAGTCAGAATTATTGGGAAAGTATGCCACTGGATTTGAACTTAAGAATATAACAAAAACAGATATTCACACTTGAGCCAAGAGGAAAGTCAGAATATGGCAATTTAGGATCAAGTCAAATCAGTTCAGTACTACTTATTAATAATTATTTAGTTATTATTAAATTATTTTAATCAGTATCTTTCAATTGCTCTCAAGATATAAATGGAGACATCCTATATGAACTACACAATGGAATAAAATTAAAAGTAAACTGAACAAGGAAAAGACATGTCAATGACTTATATTCTGCTTTCATTAAACCCTGAGTATAATTGTGTTATCCATCTCATATTTAAAATATTTAATCTTATCTTTAAGTGACTAGACATCTACACTTTGCAAGAATATGGACATGCTTGAAAAGTGATAGGGGGTTATATATAGGAGACACATTGCCATGAAGCCCAACAAGGAAAATAAAACCTCTTCTTTATACCTATCAATAAATACAAAAATCTCAATTTTTATTCTTAGGAGTCTTACAGAAAGGAAATGGGCTAAAAAAAATAAGTGAGACACTTTGGTCTTGGAGGATATACACCACTGGCAAAACGATGCAAAAGGAGGTTTACTTTTCTAACTTTCAGTTCTACAGTCCGTGATTTTTCAGTTAATCACACATTCCTTGTGCATGCCTTCCACTTTCCCACCTCTGTAGATGATAATAGCCTAATCTATTTTCTGTAACTATCCTTACCATTCATTCCTATTTATTTAATTTTTATCCATTCTGTAAGTTTTGGTTCACATGCAGTAATCTCTGTGAACTTTTCCCAGTTTCCTCTACCTCCACTGAAAGGAATCTCTTTCCTACACTATTCCTATGGCATTACTCTTTCTATTCACTTTCTATCTTCTCATCTGTCTCGCTGTCTACACTGTGAGCATCTTGAAGACAGAAATCGTGTACATGTTTTAAACCCCCAATTAGTATACTATGCACAGTCTTACTCCTCAGTTAATGCCAGAATAATACTGGATGCCTTCTAGCCTTTGGGTCAGTCACCAGTGCCCTCATCCTGCCCTCTCTCTATGGTTTATTATACAGTAGGCCTGAAGCCTAACTTCTACAATAGATCCTATTTTTATTCCATTTGTTCTGTCTGGTACACTATTAATTTGTGGGTAAACAGGCATTATTATGGATAATATGAAATGTGGCTTCCAAGTAACATAAATTGGATTTTAAAAGAAGTGAGGACCTTAATTTAAACAGCCCTGGAGTAGAATAGAGGGATACATTTTCCGAGACTTTTAGTGATCTTCATTCTTAGCAGAATAAATGCACATAGAGCTATGTATGAATATATATGGTGGTGATTTAGACGCTAAGTTGTGTCCAACTCTTGTGACCCCATGGACTATAGCCCACCAGGCTCCTCTGTGGGATTTTCCGGGCAAGAATATTGGAGTGGGTTGCCCTTTCCTCCTCCAGGAGATCTTCCCAACCCCGGGATCAAACTCAAGTCTTCTGCATTGCAAGTGGATTCTTTACCTCTGAGCCACCAGGGGAGCAATGAACACCCATAGGGAAAAGTAATAGTAATAGGTAAGGAAGGAATAATAAAAATATTAACAAATGACAAAGAAAATGAACTGAAGATTAAATGTATTCTACCCAAACAAGTTGAAAACCATGAAGTATTAACATTTCAACTCCTAAAAGTTTTTCCCCAAACTGAGAAAATAAACTGGCTTCTTGAAACTGGTATGCTTTTTTTTTTTTTTTAAACAATCAATCCTGATTTTAGTTTGACTCCCGTTTCCTAGAACGGCTTGAGTACATCACCCTGAAACCTCACAAAAATTGCTCCAGGATGTCTGACCTGAGTTTCATGTATATTGCTCTAACTGATGTGGCAGAAGGAGAACCTTGGCAGCAGCTGGGAGAAAAAAAAAAGACACCCAGAAATTAAATTGAAGGTAATTATAGTACTTACAGATTTTTTTCCCCAGACCTGATTCTTGGTATTCAACAAAGAAGAGAAGCTCTCAATACAACTGCAACATGACACTGCCAGCACTGCATCTAAGCATGTCCTTAGGGGACTGGGGAGTGGGGAGACTTGTTGTTTACGTCATTATGGCAAACTAATGTTTGGGGGTCTGGAGATAGTGACTGTCTCTTCATCTATGCCTTGTGATGGAAAATGGATCAAGAATGATCTCATGTGAAAATATATGGTTTCCAAATACCCAGCTACCTCACTTGAGTTTTATTCTCCCATATTTTAGGGGTACTCTGGGTTTCGGATACTGGTTCATATGATTAGTAGATAATCAATGCTGACCTTAGGAACCCTCATCAGACTTTTTTCTTTCAGGTTTATATAATTAAGAGTCTGATGATCCAAGTTAGGGAGGCAGCACTTAACTGAATACCAGCTGTTGGATCTGCCCTCTCTGAGCCTCTTTCTTCATCTAGAGAAGATAATCATAAATGCTTCATATGACTGCTATGTGACTCCATAAAAATGTTATCACTACCTTACAGAGTATAGAATAGGTGCAGTGACTTTTATTTCACTAAGCAGAGTCTTTGATAAATTATTGGTTTGACGTGTCTCCAATTATATCACTTGAAAAAGTCTAGGAAATAGTATCATTCTGAAATTTACTCTTTCCCCAAAGGCAGAATTGACTGATAGAGTGTCATGGAGCCACATAAGTTAAGCAATGTTGGAATTAGATAGGATTCTCTAGACTCTTGCAACACAAAGTATGGTGTGAGGATTAGCAACAGGGCATAATCTGGGGAGTCTGTGAGAAATGCAGAATCTCAGGCCCCACCTAAACCTACAGAATCATAAATTGCATTTTAACAAGATCTCCTAATGATGTGTGTGTACATTCACAGCTGAGAAGCACTGTTTAGAATTCTGAAAAATGGATTTTTTAAAGTTAAGATATAAGATCTAGATTATTCTGTGGACACAAATCTTAACAGAATTTTAAAAATCCTTAAAACCATAAAAAGAAAAGTGTCTCTTAGTGGAGGAAGAAAAGTGAGATTTTAAAATTAAAAGAGGAAACATTGTAGATGTCTGGGGTTTCTGATGAGCTCAGATTTTTAAAACAAATGCATAGAATATGGAAGGAGGATGTGTCAGGCAAAAGATAGCCGTAAATTCTTTTCTATTCCTCTTATTAAGAAGTGAAAACTAATACTCTCTCCTTGAATTTGGGCTGGAGTTAGTCATTAAGTCTGATTGATCTGTTTTCTAAATATGTATTAGAGTTGTTCTTCCACTTTTTTGGTGCTGATTCTGTTCAGTTTTCATCATTTCTCATCAACACTAATGAGAAAGACTCTAAACTGGTCTCCTCGCTTTCAGTCTTGTTACTGTCATTCTAAACAGAGAATCAGCTTAATACCTTTATCATGAGTGAATGGAAATTTATAAATTGAATATGCTGCTTTACCAGCTAGTGACTTCCTAACACTGCAAATGTTGAAATACTGAATCAGTATACATCTTCTTGAATTAAAAAAAAACAAAACAAAACACTTTTAAAGTCTTGCTTGATTTTATTCTATTACATTGTTAGAGTCTTCTTATTCCAAAATGAATTAAGAGAGCACACTGGAATTGTGCTTAAACTTTGAAAGAATCTACATGAACTGACCAAAATATATCCCTTCTTGACATCCTAGGTGGGAACAACCAAGAATACATATAGATTGAGCAGGAGAAAATTTTATAAGTGAAAATATTTATTGACCTTTTTAGATTTGTTATTTTTATTGTTTCATTTTGTTATTGTTGTTAATCAAAAAATTACAAAAGGAGGGAAACCAGCATATTCTTGTTCTAATATAGTCTATTTTGTATGTTGTATGTGTGGGTATTCCTCCAAAATTTATCCAAGCACAGACATACACTCAGTGTGCCAATCACCGTGTACAATTTGATGTCTTTCTTTTATGGCTCTATCGCAGTATCTGCTCAGAGAGTTAAATGGCTTTGGTAATCATCATCTATTTAATGTTTCATCCATTTGGTGTGCTACAATTTCACCCACCATTCCTCACTGATAGGACTGAAGGCTGTTTACAGTGTTTCTGGTTAAAAAATAAAGTTGATGGGAATATCCTATAGCTTATAGCAAGCAACTTCATTTCCAAATGATGTTCTCAGGCTAAATTCCTAGTAGTAGGATGACTGGCCCCAGATGTTTCAATGTTTAGGTTTGTACCATCAGCTGTATTTTCCCAAGGCCCCCGTTCTACTCCAACAAGCACCCATTGCAAGGAAACCTTAATATAATTAAGTATTTTTTGAAAAACACATTTTTGTTAACTTGTTGAATAGGAAATAGTACCTTTTGATTGTTTTTATTTTGTTTCTAATTAAAATGAACATTTTCCTCCATTTCTGGTGAGTAATTCCCTTTTTTGTTTGTTTCAATTGCCTGGTGATGTCCTACTACATATATGTATGTATACCTGTTTGCCATACATACAATGTATTGAGATGTTGAGTATTAAAAATCTACAGGTAAAATCATCATTGGATGAAACACCTGCTAACTGACCAGTCAATTGATGACAGCTGCAGAAATCTATGGGACTTCCCAGGTGGTAAAGAATTTGCCTGCCAAACAGGAGACATGGGTTCGATCCTTGGGTGGGGAAGATCCCCTGGAGAAGGAAATGGCAACCTACTCCAGTACTCTTGCCTTCTCTCATGGACAGAGAAGCCTGGTAGGCTCCAGTCCATGGGGTTGCAAATAGTTAGACGTGACTTAGCGACTAAGCAGCAACAATCTATGTCTCACACTGTGGGTTCTACAAACCTATAACTAGTAGATGCTTTTCCTCTTTGAAATGACTGAGGTCACGGTAGATCAGGACTGGTTCTGGGAACTAAGGACACCACCCTGACCCCTGACTCTTTTTAATTTCTATCTATTAATGGAACAAATTTCAGGCCCCTTCTCTCACTCTCCTAACCTAACCCTGGTTTCGCTCCTATTCTCTCCTGCCCTCAACCATGCGAAGTGGACCTATTTTCTAGAACAGTGCTCCTTAGCTATACCTTTGATAAAGATCTGACATAACAACATTAGAATAGACATGGAAAGGGAAAGAGAGAGCAATACAGTGACTATAATCAATGAGATGGAGGTCTGAGAGGAAAAGGATGTGTCTAATTATCCATCTCTTTTAGCATAGCTAGCTGGTAGTCCTGAACTTGTGTAATAGTTTTTACAGGGCATCTGTTTGCTATGTAACTTTCCCTCTTAGATCTCAGAAATTGGAGTAGATAAGTTCCAAATTTCTTTCCTCTTATATTACATATTATTCTTACAGATGTAATATAAGAGGTTGTGTCCATAAGAAATGATACTATGTAACATTTCCTAAGCCATACACAAAAATAAACAAAATGGATTAAAGATCTCAATGTACAACTCCAAACCATAAAACTCCTAGAAGAAAGCAGAACACTCTTCGACATAAATTGTAGCATTTTTTTTTTTTTTGGATTTGTGTCCTAAGGCAAAAGAAATGATATCAAAAATAAATAAATGGCACCTAATTAAACTTAAAAGCTTTTGCACAGGAAAAGAAACCACTGACAAAATAGAAAGACACGCTACTGAGCAGGAGTAAATATTTGCCAATGATATGACAGATAAGGGGTTAACACCTCATAAAACTCATTATCAAAAAGCCAAACAATACAATCAAAAAATGGGTAGAAGACCTGAATAGACATTTTCCCAA
This sequence comes from Bos javanicus, assembly GCF_032452875.1. Classification (NCBI taxonomy): domain Eukaryota; kingdom Metazoa; phylum Chordata; class Mammalia; order Artiodactyla; family Bovidae; genus Bos; species Bos javanicus. Next base: position 85,805,325 of record NC_083868.1, read on the forward strand.
AGAACACATACAGATGGCTAGCAGGCACATTAAAAGATGCTCAGCATTGCTAATTATTAGAGAAATGCAAATCAAAACCACAATGAGACATCACCTCACACCTGTCAGAGTGGCTAACATCAAAAAGTCTACAAATAGCAAATGTTGGCAAGGATGTGGAGAAAAGGGAACTCAAGTACACGGTTGGTGGGAATGCAAATTCATGCAGCCAGTATGGAAAACAGCATGGAGGTTCCTCAAAACACTGAAATCAGAACTACCATATGATCCAGCACTTCCACTCCTGGGTGTTTATCCAGAAAAGAGAGCCAACACCTTTCAGAAAGATACATGCACCCCAATGTTCATAGCAGCACTATTTACAATAGCCAAGATATGGAAGTAACCCATGTCCTTCAACATAAAAATGGATAAAGAATATGGACTATTAATCAGCCATAAAAAATGAAATTCTGCCATTTGCAACAATGTGGGTGGACCTAGAGTGCATTAAGATTAGTGAAATAAGTCAGAGAAAGACAAATACCCTGTTATCACTTATATGTGAAACCTAAAAAGTAACACAAATGAATGCATGAAATAGAAACAGACTGACAGATATAGAGAACAAACTAGCAGTTACCAGTGGGAAGAGCAAAGGAGGGAGGGGCAAGATAGGGGTATGAGATTAAGAGACACAAACTACCAAGTATAAAATAAGTAAACAAAATAGGGAAATATAACCATTATGTTATAATAACTTTAAATGGAGCATAATTTTTTAAAGTACTGAATCACCATGCTGTACATCTGAAACTAATATAATATGGTAAATCAATTATACTTCAATAACAAAAACTTTCTATGCAAAAAAGCTATGATATGAATTGATAATATTCTTGCCCGGAAAATCCTATGGATGGAGGAGTCTGGGGGGCTACAGTCCATAGGGTTGTAAATAGTCAGACATGACTGAAGCAACTTAGCACACATTGATAGAGTCAGTTTCTCTTTTTGTTTTCATTGATATATAATTGACATATAGCATTATGTTAGTTTCTGACAGCAAAATTTCTAGATAAAACTAAGTGAGTTTCAGATTTTGTTGGGTCATCATCAAATTGCCCTCCCAGGAGTATGCATCAATTTGTACTACCGCTACAGTATTAGAAAGCTTTTGATTTGACATGCTTTTGAATGTTGCATATTATCATGCATCTTAACCTCTGTGAGTAACATCGCTGCTAAAAATTATCCGTTGATATTCTTGAAAACTGTGCCAAGGTAGGTAAGCATAAGGATGTTCACTGTAGCAACGTTTATACTAGCAAGAAGAAAGAAACAATCTAAGTGATCCCAAACAAAGGCTAAGTTAAATGATAGGGAAGTGATAAGGAGGAATGCAGTGTTGTTAAAAAAACAATGAAATAAATCTGTTCATGTCAATATGATGAGTCCTTTCTTCATGCCGAAGAACTGATGCTTTTGAACTGTGGTACTGGAGAAGAGTCTTGAGAGTCCCTTGGACTGCAAGGAGATCCAACCAGTCCATTCTGAAGGAGATCAGCCCTGGGATTTCTTTGGAAGGAATGATGCTAAAGCTGAAACTCCAGTACTTTGGCCACCTCATGTGAAGAGTTGACTCATTGGAAAAGACTGATGCTGGGAGGGATTGAGGGCAGGAGGAAAAGGGGACGACAGAGGATGAGATGGCTGGATGGCATCACTGACTTGATGGACGTGTGTCTGAGTGAACTGCGGGAGTTGGTGATGGACAGGGAGGCCTGGCGTGCTGCGATTCATGGGGTCGCAAAGAGTCGGACACAACTGAGTGACTGAACTGAACTGAACATATATTATTAAACGAAAAAGATAAAGTTCAGAAGTGCATATGGTATGATTCTATCTGAGAATTAAAAAAAATTGTATGATCCTATCTGAAAATAATAAAAAATATATATAGGTCTGGAGTATAACAGACTTTTCTTCAGAAAGGATAAACACAACATACTATTAACCATAGTTCTCTTGGGGATTGGTACTGCTTGTTGGGGATAAGATTTAAAAAGGGAGATTTCACTTTGCGTATCTTTTTTAAACCACCTGAGCATTTTTATCAAGTACATGGTTTGCTTTATTTTACAAAACACTGTAAACACAAGTTTTAAATATAATGATGGCTAATCTCTTCAAATACATATTTTGTTTTAAATAAATCATCAATAGTTCAATATAAATATATTTAAACTATCTTCCATTTGCTATCCCACCTAAAGGGGAAAGACTGAAGACAGAAATGACACTGTGGAAAGAACATTCATCTTTATTCAAAGAGTTATCTTTATCTAATCACACTAGGACCACAGCCTTGTCTAACTCAATGAAACTAAGCCATGCCCGTGGGCCCACCCAAGACAGGCGGGTCATGGTGGAGAGGTCTGACAGAATGTGGTCCACTGGAGAAGGGAATGGCAAACCACTTCAGTATTCTTGCCTTGAGAACCCCATGAACAGTATGAAGAGGCAAAATGATAGGACACTGAAAGAGGAACTCCCCAGGTCAGTAGGGGCCCAATATGCTACTAGAGATCAATGGAGAGATAACTCCAGAAAGAATGAAGGGATGGAGCCAAAGCAAAAACAATACCCAATTGTGGATGTGACTGGTGATAGAAGCAAGGTCTGATGCTGTAAAGAACAATATTGCATAGGAACCTGGAATGTCAGGTCCATGAATCAAGGCAAATTGGAAGTGGTCCAACAGGAGATGGCAAGAGTGAACGTTGACATTCTAGGAATCAGCGAACTAAAATGGACTGGAATGGGTGAATTTAACTCAGATGACCATTATATCTACTACTGCAGGCAGGAATCCCTCAGAAGAAATGGAGTAGCCATCATGGTCAACAAAAGAGTCCAAAATGCAGTACTTGGATGCAATCTCAAAAACGGCAGAATGATCTCTGTTCGTTTCCAAGGCAAACCATTCAATATCACAGTAATCCAAGTCTATGCTCCAACCAGTAACACTGAAGAAGCTGAAGTTGAATGGTTCTATGAAGACCTATAAGACCTTTTAGAACTAACACCCAAAAAAGATGTCCTTTTCATTATAGGGGACTGGAATACAAAAGTAGGAAGTGAAGAAACACCTGGAGTAACAGGTAAATTTGACCTTGGAATACGGAATGAAGCAGGGCAAAGACTAATAGAGTTTTGCCAAGAAAATGCACTGGTCACAGCAAACACCCTCTTGCAACAACACAAGAGAAGACTCTACACATGGACATCACCAGATGGTCAACACTGAAATCAGATTGATTATATTCTTTGTAGCCAAAGATGGAGAAGCTCTATACAGTCAACAAAAACAAGACCAGGAGCTGACTGTGGCTCAGATCATGAACTCCTTATTGCCAAATTCGGACTAAAATGGAAGAAAGTAGGGAAAACCACTAGACCATTCAGGTATGACCTAAATCAAACCCCTTATGATTATACAGTGGAAGTGAGAAATAGATTTAAGGCTCTAGATCTGATAGAGTGCCTGAGGAACTATGGACGGAGGTTCGTGACATTGTACAGGAGACTGGGATCAAGACCATCTCCATGGAATAGAAATGCAAAAAAGCAAAAAGGCTGTCTGAGGAGGCCTTACAAATAGCTGTGAAAAGAAGAGAAGCAAAAAGCAAAAGAGCAAAGGAAAGATATAAGCATCTGAATGCAGAGTTCCAAAGAATAGCAAGAAGAGATAAGAAAGCCTTCCTCAGCAATCAATGCAAAGAAATAGAGGACAGCAACAGAATGGGAAAGACTAGAGATCTCTTTGGAGAAGGCAATGGCAGCCTACTCCAGCACTCTTGCCTGGAAAATCCCATGGATGAAGGAGCCTGGTGGGTTGCAGTCCATGGGTTGCTAGGAGTCAGGCACGACTGAGCATCTTCACTTTCACTTTTCACTTTCATGCATTGGAGAAGGAAATGGCAACCCACTCCAGTGTTCTTGCCTGGAGAACTCCAGGGACGGTGGAGCCTGGTGGGCTGCCGTCTGTGGGGTCGCACAGAGTTGGACACGACTGAAGTGACTTAGCAGCAGAGATCTCTTCAAGAAAATTAGAGATACCAAGGGAACACTTCATGCAAAGGTGGGCTCAATAAAGGACAGAAATGGTATGGACCTAACAGAAGCAGAAGATATTAAGGAGAGGTGGCAGAAATACATAGAAGAACTGTACAAAAAAGATCTTCATGACCAAGATAATCACGATGGTGTGATCACTCACCTAGAGCCAGACATCCTGGAACGTGAAGTCAAGTGGGCCTAGAAAGCATGACTACGAACAAAGCTAGTGGAGGTGATGGAATTCCAGTTGAGCTATTTCAAATCCTGAAAGATGATGCTGTGAAAGTGCTGCACTCAATATGCCAGCAAATTTGGAAAACTCAGCAGTGGCCATAGGACTATTTTCATTCCAATCCCAAAGAAAAGCAGTGCCAAAGAATGCTCAAACTACCGCACAATTGCATTCATCTCACAAGCTAATAAAGTATTGTTCAAAATTCTCCAAGCCAGGCTTTAGCAATACATGAACCGTGAAGTTCCAGATGTTCAAGCTGGTTTTAGAAAAGGCAGAGGAACCAGAGATCAAATTGCCAACATCCGCTGGATCATCGAGAAAGCAAGAAAGTTCCAGAAAAATATCCATTTCTGCTTTCCTGACTATGCCAAAGCCTTTGACTGTGTGGATCACAATAAACTGTGGGAAATTCTGAAAGAGATGGGAATACCAGACCACCTGACCTGCCTCTTGAGAAACCCATATGCAGGTCAGGAAGCAACAGTTAGAACTGGACGTGGAACAACAGACTGGTTCCAAATAGGAAAAGGAGTACGTCAAGGCTGTGTATTCACCCTGCTTATTTATCTTATATGCAGAGTACATCATGAGAAATACTGGGCTGGAAGAAGCACAAGCTGGAATTAAGATTGCCAGGAGAAATATCAATAACCTCAGATATGCAGATGACACCACCCTTATGGCAGAAAGTGAAGAGGAACTAAAAAGCCTCTTGATGAAAGTGAAAGAGGAGAGTGAAAAAGTTGGCTTAAAGCTCAACATTCAGAAAATGAGGATCATGGCATCTGGTCCCATCATTTCATGGGAAATAGATGGGAAACAGTGGAAACAGTGTCAGACTTTATTTTTTGGGGCTCCCAAATCACTGCAGATGGTGACTTCAGCCAGAAATTAAAAGACGCTTACTCCTTGGAAGAAAAGTTATGACCAACCTAGATAGCATATTGAAAAGCAGAGATATTACTTTGCCAATAAAGGTCCGTCTAGTCAAGGCTATGCTTTTTCCAGTGGTCACGTATGTATGTGAGAGTTGGACTGTGAAGAAGGCTGAGAGCCGAAGAATTGATGCTTTTGAACTGTGGTGTTGGAGAAGACTCTTGAGAGTCCCTTGGACTGCAAGGAGATCCAACCAGTCCATTCTGAAGGAGATCAGTCCTGGGTGTTCTTTGGAAGGAATGATGCTAAAGCTGAAACTCCAGTACTTTGGTCACCTCATGAGAAGAGTTGACTCATTGGAAAAGACCCTGATGCTGGGAGGGATTGGGGGCAGGAGGAGAAGAGGATGACAGAGGATGAGATGGCTGGATGGCATCACTGACTCAATGGACGTGAGTCTGAGTGAACTCTGGGAGTTGGTGATGGACAGGGAGGCCTGGTGTGCTGCGATTCATGGGGTCGCAGAGATTCGGACACGACTGAGTAACTGAACTGAACTGAACTGAACTATCTTTATCTTTCTTATGGTTCATGATTTGGAAACGACATAGATCTTGTAATAGTAAGTTTTTGTTATCTTGTTGTTTTGGAAGGCTGTAAAGTCTTTCTAATAACCACATGTTTGATTTATAAAAGCCCAGATTTCTCAGATTCATGAATTAGGGAGGAATTATTTTTCAGTGGAATTCCTAGGTGTAAAATAGAATTTGTGCCAGCTTTGCTTTAAATAGTAAATGTCTTCTAGCATATTTAAAGAGTATTTGTTTTGCAAAAATGTGTTTGTATAGAATGTGGTTGTGAAACTCATATGGCACACTTACAACTGATGCATGAGAATACATCCTCATGTAATAATGTGCTGAGGCATCATCAACTAACCACATGATACTTGGATATTTCAGAAAGCAATACACTTACATAAATTCCTTTAAACTCTAGATCCAGGTGTTATTGCTTACATAAAGCTCATGGTGGTATACTCAAAAAGTTGTGAAAGGTACACAGGAACCTAAGAGCCCTATTTTGCAGAAACTTCAGAAACCTGAGACAACATATTTAATACAGAATAGTGGATTTTAGAATAATATATGATATTATCTTTGCAAAAATATATACTTACTATATGTATTACATGATGCACACATGCATGCTCAGTCATGTCCAACTCTTGCAATCCCATGGTCTGTAGTCTGCCAGGCTCCTCTGTCCATAGCATTTTCTAGGTGGGCTCCCATTTCTATTGAGTGTTGCATATTCAGTTCAGTAGCTCAGTTATGTCTGACTCTTTGCAACCCCATGGACTGCGGTATGCCAGATTTCCCTGTCCATCACAATTACCAGAGCTTGCTCACAATCATGTCCATCGAGCCTGTGATGCCATCCAACCATCTCATCTTCTGTCATTCCCTTCTCCTCCTGCCTTCAATCATTCCCAGCATCAGGGCCTTTTCAAATGTGTCAGTTCTTTGCATCAGGTGGCCAAAGTACTGGAGTTTCAGCTTCAGCATCAGTCCTTCCAATGAATATTCAGGACTGATTTCCATTAGGATGGACTTGTTTGATCTCCTTGTAGTCCAAGGGACTCTCAAGAGTCTTCTTCAACACCACAGTTCAAAAGCATTTTTCTGCGCTCAGCTTTCTTTATACTACAACTCTCACATCCATACATGACTACTGGAAAAACCATAGCTTTGTCTAGGTGGACCTTTGTCAGCAAAGTAATGTCTCTGCTTTTTAATATACTGCCTAGGTTTGTCATAGCTTTTCTTCCAAGGAGTAAGTGTCTTTTAATTTCATGGCTGCAGTCTCCATCTGCAGTGATTTTGGAGCCCAAGAAAATAAATTCTGTCACTGTTTCCACTGTTTCCCCATCTATCTTCCATGAAGTGATAGGACTGGATGCCATGATCTTAGTTTTTTGAATGCTGAATATTAAGGCAACTTTTTCACTCTCCTCTTTCACTTTCATCAAGAGGTTCTTCAGTTCCTCTTCACTTTCTGCCGTAAGGGTGGTGTCATCTGAACATCAGAGGTTACTGGTATTTCTCCTGGAAATCTTGATTCCAGCTTGTGCTTCATCCAGCCCAGCATTTCACATGATGTACTCTACATATAAATTAAATAAGCAGGGTGACAATATATAGCCTTGACCTACTGCTTTCTTAATTTGGAACCAGTCTGCTGTTCCATGTCCAGTTCTAACTGTTGCTTCCTGACCTGCATACAGATTTCTCAGGAGCTAGGTAAGGTGGTCTGGTTTTCCCATATCTTTAAGAATTTTCCACAGCTTATTGTGATCTACACAAAGACCTGGACATAATCAATAAAGTAGAAGTAGATGTTTTTCTAGAATTCTCTTGCTTTTTTTATGACCCACAAACTGCAGATCGATTATACCAAAGAAATTCTTGCACTGTTAAGAAAGTTCTAGGAACCACAACAGATTTCCCAATCTGGGGATCTGGCAAAGAGACTGAGAACACCCAGAAAATCTGACTTTGGAGGCCAGTGGGATTTGATTACAGAACTTACACAGGACTGAGGAACAGACCCTTGGAGGGCACAAACAAAATGTTGTGCGCACCAGGACCCAGGAGAAGGGAGCAGTAACCCCACAAGCAACTGACCCAGACTTGCCTGTGAGTGTCCAAGAGTCTCTGGCGGAGGCGTGGGTCAGCAGTGGCCTGCTGCAGGGTCGGGGACACTGAGTGCAACAGTGTGTGCATGGGACCTTTTGAAGGAGGTGGCCACTATCTTCATTACCTCCACCATAGTTTGGTCTCAGGTCAAACAATAGGGAGGGAACTCAGCCCCACCCATCAACAGAAAATTGGATTAAAGGTTTACTGAGCATGGCCCTGCCCATAAGAATAAGATACAGTTTCCCCCACAGTCAGTCTCTCCCATCAGGAAGCTTCCACAAGCCTCTTATCCTTATCCATCAGAGGGAAGACAGAAGGAAAACCACATTCACAGAAAACTAACCAATCTGATCACATGGACCACAGCCTTGTCTAACTTAATGAAACTATGAGCTATGCTGTGTGGGGCCACCCACAGAGGATCATGGTGGACAGTTCTGATAAAACGTGGTCCACTGGAGAAGGGAATGGCAAACCACTTCAGTATTCTTGCCTTGAGAACTCCTTGAACAGTATGAAAAGGCAAAAAGATAGGACACTGAGAGATGAACTCCCTAGGTCGGTAGGTGCCCAATATGCTACTGGAGAAGAGTATAGAAATAACTCCAGAAAGAATGGAGAGATGGAGCCAACTCAAAAACAATGCCCAGTTGTAGATGTGACTGGTGATAGAAGTAAAGTCCAATGCTGTAAAGAGCAATATTGCATAGGAACCTGGAATGTCAGGTCCATGAATCAAGGTAAATTAGAGTGGTCAAACAGGAGATGGCAAGAGTGAACATTGACATTTTAGGAATCAGTGAACTAAAATGGACTAGAATGGATGAATTTAATTCAAATGACCATTATATCTACTTCTGTGGGTAAGAATCCCTTAAAAAAATGGAGTAGCCCTCATGGTCAACAAGAGAGCCCAAAATGCAATACTTGGGTACAATCTCAAAAATGACAGAATGATCTCTCTTCATTTCTAAGGCAAACTATTCAATATCACAGTAATAAAAGTCTATGCCCTAACCACTAATGCTGAAGAAGCTGAAGTTGAATGGTTCTATGAAGACCTACAAGACCTTCTAGCTGCTGCTGCTAAGGCACTTCAGTCGTGTCTGACTCTGTGCAACCCCATAGACGACAGCCCACCAGGCTCTGCTGTCCCTGGGATTCTCCAGGCAAGAACACTGTAGTGGGTTCCCATTTCCTTCTCCAATGCATGAAAGTGAAAAGTGAAAGTAAAGTCACTCAGTCGTGTCCGACTCTTTGCGACCCCATGGACTGCAGCCCACCAGGCTCCTCCATCCATGGGATTTTCCAGGCAAGAGTACTGGAGTGGGGTGCCATTGCCTTCTCCAGACCTTCTAGAACTAACACCAAAAAAAGATGTCCTTTTCATCATAGGAGACTGGAATGCAAATGTAGGAAGTCAAGAAACACCTGGAATAACTCCAGATTTGGCCTTGGAGTACAAAATTAAGCAGGGCAAAGGCTAACAGAGTTTTGCCAAGAGAACACACTGGTCACAGAAAACACCCTCTTCCAACAATACAAGAGAAGATTCTACACATGGACATCACCAGATGGTCAATACTGAAATCAGCTTGATTATATTCTTTGCAGCCAAAGATGGAGAAGCTCTACACAGTCAGCAAAAGTAAGATCAGGAGCTGACTGTGGCTCAGATCATGAACTCCTTATTGCCAAATTCAGACTGAAATTGAATAAAGTAGGGAAAACCACTAGACCATTCACGTATGACCTAAATCAAATCCCTTACAATTATACAGTGGAAGTGACAAATAGATTCTGAGCAAATAGGGATTAGATCTGATAGAGAGTGCCTGAAGAACTATGGACGGAGGTTCGTGACATTGTATAGGAGGCAGTGATTAAGACCATCCCCAAGAAAAAGAAATGCAAAAAGGCAAAATGGCTGTCTGAGGAGGCCTTACAAATAGCTGTGAAAAGAAGAGAAGTGAAAAGCAAAGGAGAAAAGGAAAGATATACCCATTTGAATGCAGAGTTCCAAAGAATAACAAGGAGAGATAAGAAAGATCAATGAGGACGAGGAGCTAAGTTGGTGGAGGACTTTCTCCCCCACAAATTCATCAAAAGAACATTTAAACGCCGAGTAAATTCCACAAAACAACATCTGAATGCCGGCAGAGGACATCAGGCACCCAGAAAAGCAACCCAAGTCTTTGGAAGGAGAGAGAAGAAATACAGCTCCACCCACCAGAACACCGACAGAAGCTTCACTAACCAAGAAATTTTGACAAGCCACCTGTACAAACCCACACAGAGTGAAGAAATGCCACAATAAAGAGAACTCCACAAACTGCCAGAATACAGAAAGGACACCCCAAACTCAGCAATTTAAACAAGATGAAGAGACAGAGGAATACCCAGCAGATAAAGGAACAGGATAAATGCCCACCAAACCAAACAAAAGAGGAAGAGATAGGGAATCTACCTGATAAAGAATTCTGAATAATGATAGTGAAATTGATCCAAAATCTTGAAATCAAAATGGAATCACAGGTAAATAGCCAGGAGACAAGGATTGAGAAGATGCAAGAAAGGTTTAACAAGGACCTAGAAGAAATAAAAGAGAGTCAATATATAATGAATAATGCAATAAATGAAATTAAAAACACTCTGGAAGCAACAAATAGTAGAATAACAGAGGCAGAAGACAGGATTAGTGAATTAGAAGATAGAATGGTAGAAATAAATGAATCAGAGAGGATAAAAGAAAAACGAATTAAAAGAAATGAGGACAATCTCAGAGACCTCCAGGACAATATTAAACGCTACAACATTCGAATCATAGGGGTCCCAGAAGAAGAAGACAAAAAGAAAGACCATGAGAAAATACTTGAAGTGATAATAGTTGAAAACTTCCCTAAAATGGGGAAGGAAATAATCACCCAAGTCCAAGAAACCCAGAGAGTCCCAAACAGGATAAACCCAAGGCGAAACACCCCAAGACACATATTAATCAAATTAACAAAGATCAAACACAAAGAACAAATATTAAAAGCAGCAAGGGAAAAACAACAAATAACACACAAGGGAATTCCCATAAGGATAACAGCTTCTCTTTCAATAGAAACTCTTCAAGCCAGGAGGGAATGGCAAGACATACTTAAAATGATGAAAGAAAATAACCTACAGCCCAGATTATTGTACCCAGCAAGGATCTCATTCAAATATGAAGGAGAAATCAAAAGCTTCTCAGACAAGCAAAAGCTGAGAGAATTCAGCACCACCAAACCAGCTCTCCAACAAATACTAAAGGATATTCTCTAGACAGGAAACACAAAAACGGTGTATAAACTCGAACCCAAAACAATAAAGTAAATGGCAACGGGATCATACTTATCAGTAATTACCTTAAACGTAAATGGGTTGAATGCCCCAACCAAAAGACAAAGACTGGCTGAATGGATACAAAAACAAGACCCCTACATATGTTGTCACAAGAGACCCACCTCAAAACAGGGGACACATACAGACTGAAAGTGAAGGGCTGGAAAAAGATTTTCCATGCAAATAGGGACCAAAAGAAAGCAGGAGTAGCAATACTTATATCAGATAAAATAAACTTTAAAACAGAGGCTGTGAAAAGAGACAAAGATGGTCACTACATAATGATCAAAGGATCAATCCAAGAAGAAGATATAACAATTATAAATATATATGCACCCAACATGGGAGTGCTGCAATACGTAAGACAAATGCTAACAAGTATGAAAGGAGAAATTAACAATAACACAATAATAGTGGGAGACTTTAATACCCCACTCACACCTATGGATAGATCAACTAAACAGAAAATTAACAAGGAAACACAAACTTTAAACGATACAATAGACCAGTTAGACCTAATTGATATCTATAGGACATTTCATCCCAAAACAATGAATTTCACCTTTTTCTCAAGCACACATGGAACCTTCTCCAGGATAGATCACATCCTGGGCCATAAATCTAGCCTTGGTAAATTCAAAAAAAATAGAAATCATTCCAAGCATCTTTTCTGGCCACAATGCAGTAAGATTAGATCTCAATTACAGGAGAAAAACTATTAAAAATTCCAACATATGGAGGCTGAACAACACGCTGCTGAATAACCAACAAATCACAGAAGAAATCAAAAAAGAAATCAAAATTTGCATAGAAACGAATGAAAATGAAAACACAACAACCCAAAACCTATGGGACACTTTAAAAGTAATCCTAAGGGGAAAGTTCATAGCAATACAGGCATACCTCAAGAAACAAGAAAAAAGTCAAATAAATAACCTAACCCTACACCTAAAGCAACTAGAAAAGGAAGAAATGAAGAACCCCAGGGTTAGTAGAAGGAAACAAATCTTAAAAATTAGGGCAGAAATAAATGCAAAAGAAACAAAAGAGACCATAGCAAAAATCAACAAAGCCAAAAGCTGGTTCTTTGAAAGGATAAATAAAATTGACAAACCATTAGCCAGACTCATCAAGAAACAAAGGGAGAAAAATCAAATCAATAAAATTAGAAATGAAAATGGAGAGATCACAACAGACAACACAGAAATACAAAGGATCATAAGAGACTACTATCAACAATTAAATGCCAAAAAAATGCACAACGTGGAAGAAATGGATAAATTCTTAGAAAAGTACAACTTTCCAAAACTGGACCAGGAAGAAATAGAAAATCTTAACAGACCCATCACAAGCATGGAAATTGAAACTGTAATCAAAAATCTTCCAGCAAACAAAAGCCCAGGTCCAGACGGCTTCACAGCTGAATTCTACCAAAAATTTAGAGAAGAGCTAACACCTATCCTGCTCAAACTCTTCCAGAAAATTGCAGAGGAAGGTAAACTTCCAAACTCATTCTATGAGGCCACCATCACCCTAATACCAAAACCTGACAAAGACCCCACAAAAAAAGAAAACTACAGGCCAATATCACTGATGAACATAGATGCAAAAATCCTTAACAAAATTCTAGCAATCAGAATCCAACAACACATTAAAAAGATCATACACCATGACCAAGTGGGCTTTATCCCAGGGATGCAAGGATTCTTCAATATCCGCAAATCAATCAATGTAATACACCACATTAACAAATTGAAAAATAAAAGCCATATGATTATCTCAATAGATGCAGAGAAAGCCTTTGACAAAATTCAACATCCATTTATGATAAAAACTCTCCAGAAAGCAGGAATAGAAGGAACATACCTCAACATAATAAAAGCTATATATGACAAACCCACAGCAAACATTATCCTCAATGGTGAAAAATTGAAAGCATTTCCTCTAAAGTCAGGAACAAGACAAGGGTGCCCACTTTCACCATTACTATTCAACATAGTTTTGGAAGTTTTGGCCACAGCAATCAGAGCAGAAAAAGAAATAAAAGGAATCCAAATTGGAAAAGAAGAAGTAAAACTCTCACTATTTGCAGATGACATGATCCTCTACATAGAAAACCCTAAAGACTCCACCAGAAAATTACTAGAAATAATCAATGACTATAGTAAAGTTGCAGGATATAAAATCAACACACAGAAATCCCTTGCATTCCTATACACTAATAATGAGAAAACAGAAAGAGAAATTAAGGAAACAATTCCATTCACCATTACAACGGAAAGAATAAAATACTTAGGAATATATCTACCTAAAGAAACTAAAGACCTATATATAGAAAACTATAGAACACTGGTGAAAGAAATCAAAGAGGACACTAATAGATGGAGAAATATACCATGTTCATGGATTGGAAGAATCAATATAGTGAAAATGAGTATACTACCCAAAGCAATTTATAGATTCAATGCAATCCCTATCAAGCTACCAACGGTATTCTTCACAGAGCTAGAACAAATAATTTCACGATTTGTATGGAAATACAAAAAACCTCGAATAGCCAAAGCGATCCTGAGAAAGAAGAATGGAACTGGAGGAATCAACCTACCTGACTTCAGGCTCTATTACAAAGCCACAGTTACCAAGACAGTATGGTACTGGCACAAAGACAGAAATATAGATCAATGGAACAAAATAGAAAGCCCAGAGATAAATCCACGCACATATGGACACCTTATCTTTGACAAAGGAGGCAAGAATATACAATGGACTAAAGACAATCTCTTTAACAAGTGGTGCTGGGAAAACTGGTCAACCACTTGTAAAAGAATGAAACTAGAACACTTTCTAACACCATACACAAAAATAAACTCAAAATGGATTAAAGATCTCAACGTAAGACCAGAAACTATAAAACTCCTAGAGGAGAACATAGGCAAAACACTCTCTGATATACATCATAGCAGGATCCTCTATGACCCACCTCCCAGAATATTGGAAATAAAAGCAAAAATAAACAAATGGAACCTAATTAAGCTTAAAAGCTTCTGCACATCAAAGGAAACTATAAGCAAGGTGAAAAGGCAGCCTTCAGAATGGGAGAAAATAATAGCAAATGAAGCAACTGACAAACAACTAATCTCAAAAATATACAAGCAACTCCTACAGCTCAACTCCAGAAAAATAAATGACCCAATCAAAAAATGGGCCAAAGAACTAAATAGACATTTCTCCAAAGAAGACATACAGATGGGTAACAAACACATGAAAAGATACTCAACATCACTCATTATCAGAGAAATGCAAATCAAAACCACTATGAGGTACCATTTCACGCCAGTCAGAATGGATGCAATCCAAAAGTCTACAAGCAATAAATGCTGGAGAGGGTGTGGAGAAAAGGGAACTCTCTTACGCTGTTGGTGGGAATGCAAACTAGTACAGCCACTAGGGAGAACATCGTGGAGATTCCTTAAAAAACTGGAAATAGAACTGCCTATGATCCAGCAATCCCACTGCTGGGCATACACACTGAGGAAACCAGAAGGGAAAGAGACACGTGTACCCCAATGTTCATCGCAGCACTGTTTATAATAGCCAGGACATGGAAGCAACCTAGATGTCCATCAGCAGATGAATGGATAAGAAAGTGGTGGTACATATACACAATGGAGTATTACTCAGCCATTAAAAAGAATACATTTGAATCAGTTCTAATGAGATGGATGAAACTGGAACCTATTATACAGAGTGAAGTAAGCCAGAAAGATAAACACCAATATAGTATACTAACGCATATATATGGAATTTAGAAAGATGGTAACAAAAACCCTGTGTACGAGACAGCAGAAGAGACACTGATGTATATCAGTCTTATGGACTCTGTGGGAGAGAGAGAGGGTGGGGAGATTTGGGAGAATGGCATTGAAACATGTATAATATCATGTATGAAACGAGTTGCCAGTCCAGGTTCAATGCACGATACTGGATGCTTGGGGCTAGTGCACTGGGAGGACCCAGAGGGAGGGTATGGGGAGGGAGGAGGGTTCAGGATGGGGAACACAGGTATACCTGTGGTGGATTCATTTCGATATTTGGCAAAACTAATACAATATTGTAAAGTTTAAAAATAAAATAAAATTTAAAAAAAGAAAGATCAATGATCAGTGCAAAGAAATAGAGGAAAACAACAGAATAGGAAAGAATAGAGATCTCTTCTAGAAAATTAGAGATACCAAGGGAACATTTCATGAAAAGATGGGCACAATAAAGGACAGAAATGGTATAGACCTAACAGAAGCAGAAGATATTAAGAAGAGGTGGCAAGAATACACAGAAGAGCTATACAAAAAAGATCTTCATGACCCAGATAACCAGGATAGTGTGATCACTCACCTAGAGCCAGACATCCTGGAATGTGAAGCCAAGTGGGCCTTTAGAAGCATCACTACGAACAAAGCTAGTGGAGGTGATGGAATTCCAGTTGAGCTATTTCAAATCCTAAAAGATGTTGCTGTGAAAGTGCTGCACTCAGTATGCCAGCAAATTTGGAAAACTCAGCAGTGGCCACAAGGACTGGAAAAGGTCAGTTTTCATTCCAAGCCCAAAGAATGGCAATGCCAAAAAATGTTCAAACTACTGCACAATTGCACTCATCTCACACATTAGCAAAATAATGCTCAAAATTCTCCAAGCCAGGCTTCAATAGTATGGGAAATGAACTTCCAGATGTTCAAGCTGGATTTAGAAAAGGCAGAGGAACCAGAGATCAAATTGCCAACATCCGTTGGATCATAGAAAAAGCAAGAGAATTCCAGGGTAGCATATTATACATACTGATTTCCTCATACATTGCATGTGTATGTGTGTAAACACAATATAGGAAAAAACTGAAAGAGATGCAGAAGCATGCCTAGGGAATGAGACTGACATAATAGGAATGGGAAATCATTTTTGGTTCTTACTGTGTACTTTATATGCTTCTGTTTTATTTGTGTGTTTTTAAAATATACATGTTGCTTTAATCATCTAAAAACAAGTAAAGACAAACTGTAAATTAACAGTTAGAGACCAAGATTATAATACTGAATCATTTATCCAAATTTATAACAAAATAGGTGAATTGGTTGAGTTTGCACTTTTCTAAAAAGGAATAGAAATATATATTAGGATTCTTACCTAAAGTCTGGTATAATCAAAAACGCTAAGATTGCCTCTATTTCCTTTAGTACAGGTCAAGTCTTCCAAGAGAAACTTCAGAGCATGGGTAATCTACCAGAAGTTTTTTATCCTGGCAATAGTTATTTTAAAAAGGCAATAAATGCACTTCCAGGAAATCCTGCCAATTATTGATTATATGTTAATATGCTTTAAAATATCATTGTCAAATCCCCTTTTTCTAAAGTTGCTCTCCAGGATAACAAATATTCTTTGAAAAAGGATACATATGTGGGTAAATATGATTGGAAAATGGTGGACTTAACAATATCAAACAGGTTTCTTTAGAGCTGGAATTATCTAATATGCAAGAGCAGGGACAGTGAAATCTCCTAAACTGTGACAGTAGTCATGCATCCAGGTTAGCCGAGTGGCCACACATTGTGGGAGCATCAGCTAGTGTTTGATGAATAAAGAAAAAGGAAGGAAGAAGTTAACATGAAGAAATGAAGATAGAAGAAAATAGTATATGAAGTATATTATTAGCTTTGTCCTTCTCGGAAGCTTTGCACTGTCTCTAAATCACTATAATGAGCATTGATTTTAGAATCTAAATTTTGGGCAAGTAAAATTAATTTCTACAACAAATCACCTGATTAGTTTATAAAACGAACAACATCTTCTCCAAGCCCTGACCTTAGAGACTGTGAATCAGGATGATCTAAAATGGAATCCAGGAAGTATATTTTTAACAAGCAGGTAATTTTAATTCTTGTGATTTAAGGATCGGGTTAAGAAACACTGATTCATAAAAATAAAACTAGATATTTTATATATAGTCTAAAATAAAACGAAGCAAATTAATTTACCTCTAAATGATCAGGATTTTCAAAGTGGAACACACACAAATAGAGGAATCAATATCATCTTGAGGATAGTTTAAACATGCATATGATACAATTCCAGATGAAAAATCAAGCTTCCTGGAGACCTCTTCTTTGTAGTAAAGTTCTCATTCTTATCTCATCATGCCCTGAAAACCAACCTGGGTACAAAGCTTTGGCCTGTGTTTATTCTTATCTCTTGATCTGGGATTACAGACTTAACAACTGTGAATTCAGAGCATTTGAAAGTTAGTTAAAGCCTTCATTCTCTGGAACTGAAGTGGTCAGGAGAGCTGAGACTCACATTTAGGTGTGCCTGCTGCTTCTACCACTTACTAGTTCTATGATTTTGATAGAGTTACTAAACTTCTCTAGTTCTGTTTTCTCATCTGTAAAATGGGGTATTTGCATTTATATGTTACTGTGCTATTAAGTGAGCTAATTTATTTAAAGTGTATTAATTAAATTTAAAGTGTATTAAGTAGTAGCTATTATTTATTACATATGCATTGATATAGTACCTTCAGTGTAGGATTTTTGTGTGCTTTTAGTGTTTGTCAAAAATGCTAATGGAACACATTCCTTTCTCAAATGTAATTGAACAAATTGATATATTCGGAGAAGGCAATGGCACCCCACTCCAGTACTCTTGCCTGGAAAATCCTATGGACGGAGGAGCCTGGTGGGCTGCAGTCCGTGCTATTTATTATATTAGTATTTATTTATTCTTAATGAATAGTTCCCATTATTTAAATTACTAATAAGAATCTAATAAATTACCTACAACCAAACCTACTTTTGAAAATAATCAGTTTGATTTTAAATGTTTTATTCATTGCCCCCATGATATATGAAAATGTCCTGAGTAATCTCCCATCATTTAGTACGGATGCAACATTTTCCACACTTCCTCTTCTATGTGGAAATAGGGCAAATGTTGCTCCTTAGACTTTATGTCCTAATTCAAAAAAATGTAGCCACTGTATTCCTTGTCCTTGTAGCATCAAAGCATAAACACCAACAGACCATTTTATGTTAACGGCATCTTGTAACAGTCTCCTAAACCCTTCTCGATGGAGCCCAATACAGAGCTGACCTTTTCCAATCCTAGGAAACAGAATTGACCAGTAAAGCCCACAGACAATTCAAATAGTCAAGGGAGGAAAATATCTGAACTCCTTTGTCTCTCTTTTTTAGTAGTAATTATCTAGAGATACAATATAATGTATATTTTCACACTGGAAGAGAGTCAAGATTATGTGATGACTTAAAGGTCTTGACGATTCAGTGACAATAAGTTAATCAATTATTCAAATGTCAACCAACATAAGCCCTTCTAAAACACCAAGCCTTCTAGCTATGTGGAAGGGTAAACTTTAAGTGAAGAAATACAGTGTAAGTATGAAAAGGAAGGAATTATTTCATATTTGAATCCATATAACTCACTGTTGGAGAAGGCAATGGCACCCCACTCTAGTACTCTTGCCTGGAAAATCCCATGGACGGAGGAGCCTGTAGACTGCAGTCCATGGGGTCGCTAGGAGTCGGACACGACTGTATAACTTTCAAGTAGACAACCTGAGCGACTTCACTTTCACTTTTCGCTTTCATGCACTGGAGAAGGAAATGGCAAGCCACTACAGTGTTCTTGCCTGGAGAATGCCAGGGACGGGGGACCCTGGTGGGCTGTCATCTCTGGGGTCGCACAGAGTCGGACACGACTGAAGCGACTTAGCAGCAGCAGCAGCAACTCACTGTTAAGTCAATTTCAATTTCAGAATGTTGGGTTACATTCTGTATCATTGATTTACAGCTTATAACAGCATGGAAGAGACTGCTTTGAATTCATACTATTAAGGGAAAAATTATTTTTAAAAAGTGCTTAACTTATATATTCAGCACAAGATTTATCTGTAGGTGTATATAGTTTAAATCATTATTGCTTGAACTCGGTAATTACAGAATAGATTGTCTTCATCCCACTCTCTTGACTATAGCATCCTAAGGCTAATCTAACAAATTCTGAACAATTAAAATATGCATTCTCAAATCAAAACTACAATGAGCTACCACCTCATACCAGTCAGAATGACCGTCTTCAAAAAGTCTGTAAGTAATAAGTGCTGGAGACGGTGTGGAGAAAAAAGAACTCTCCTACACTGTTGGTAGGAATGTAAATTAGTACAGCCACTATGGAGAACAGAATGGAGGCTCCTTAAAAAACTAAAAATAGAGCTACCATATGATCTAGTAGTTTCACTCCTGGGTATATATCCAGAGAAAACCATAACTGATGTGTGTGTATATATGTGTATGCTGCTGCTGCTGCTGCTGCTGAGTCGCTTCAGTCCTGTCTGACTCTGTGCGACCCCATAGACGGCAGTCCACCAAGCTCCCCCATCCCTGGGATCCTCCAGGCAAGAATACTGGAGTGGGTTACCATTTCCTTCTCCAATGCATGAAAGTGAAAAGTGAAAGTGAAGTCGCTCAGTCGTGTCCAACTCCTAGTGACCCCATGGATCGCAGCCCACCAGGCTCCTCCGTCCGTGGGATTTTCCAGGCAAGAGTACTGGAGTGGGTTGCCACTGCCTTCTCCATATATGTGTATATATCAATGTCTAACTGAATCACTTTGCTGTACACCTGAAACACTGTAAATCAACTATACTTCAATAAAAATGAACAAAAACATGCATTCTTCTAGACATTTTCATGTACCTCTTAACAAAATTTGAAATTAGTTTGGTAAAGTTGAGGCACTCTCATATATCCAGGTCATGCCCTAAGACAGCCTTCAAAAAGAAAAGGAAACATTCTTAATGATTAGCTCTCAACCTTGGCTGTACTTTGGAGTCATCTGGGGAGCATAAAATACCCTATGCCTTGTGAGCCACGCCCACAGACCTGATGTAATCGATCTGGGGTACATTGCAGGCATTAGGGTTAAAAAAAAAAAAATCCCCAGCCAAGGTGGGAAACTGCTGATCTCAGCACCATTTCATGCCTGAAGAAAAGGAATACAAGCCCTATTCTTTCCTGAGGGTCAGGGGATGTGTTAGGCTGAAAAATGGTCCTTGAAGATGTTCACACCTTAGTCTCTGGAACCTGTGAATGTTACCTGGAATGGCAAAGGAACTCTGCAGAGGTGATCAGGGTAAAGATCTTGAGATGGGGAGTTTATCCTGGATTGTCCAGGTGGGCCTGAGATGTCACCACAGGGGTTTTATGAGAGGGAGGCAGGAGTCAGAATCAGACAGAAGGTATGTGACCCCAGAAGAAAAGGGATAGAAAGAAGGGAATGTGAACATACTATGCTTTTTTGCTGCCTTTGAAGATGGAGACAGGGGCCACAAGCCAAAGGATGTATGAGGCCTCTGGAAGCTGGAACAGTCAAGGAAATAGATTCTCTCCTGAGTCTCCAAAAAGAATGCAGTGTTGTGGACTCATTTTAGACATCTGACTTCCATAACTGTAAGATAATAAATTGGGGTTGTTTTAAGCCACTAAGTTTGTGGTTAATTTATTACCACAACAATAGGAGAATAACATAGGGGAGGATGAATTCTGTCCAGGAGCAATTTGCAATGGTTTTATGGGGAACTCTGAGGCTTTTTAATATCCAAACACCAGAAAACTCAGCAAGAAAACCCAAGACCAAATTGCTATGATCTATGTTTTTATTAAATGTTAAATACATTTCTTAGACATTGTCTGGTCCTTATTTTTTTATATGCAACAATACTTTTGCTGTGTTGAATCTCCTTAAATAGAAACTAACTAAATGCCATGCTATTGCTGTGAAGCAAAGCCTCTGCTGTGCTGTGCTTAGTCACTCAGTCATGTCTGACTCTTTGCGACCTCAGGGACTGTAGCCTGCCAGGCTCCTCTGACCATGAGATTCTTTAGGCAAGAATGTTGGAGTGGCTTGCCATGCCCTTCTCCAGGGGATTGTCCCAACCCAGGGATCGAATCCAGGTCTCCCACATTGCGGGCGGATTCTTTACCATCTGAGCCACCAGGGAAGCCCCAAGCAAAGCCTCAGATTAAATCAAATCAATGAAGAGGTGGTGAAACATTTCTAAGAAGCTGTCTACCATGGGGAGATTGACGAGATTGACTGGTTTTTCAGGTTTGCAGGTCCTAGCTTGGTCATGGTAATTTCAAAGTTCTTATTTAGCAGCTTCTTATTTGCTATCGTAAAGATCCCCATTTGAGGGCTGAATATTCTCTACATAGAGTCTATGTTGCCCTTCCATCCACCACCAGCCACTTCTCATGAAGAAAGACAGCCACTAGATCTCAAGCCTCAGTCATATTTTGATCTCTCAGGCTTTGATTGGACTGTCCTCTACCATGGTGTCAACCCAGGTTCCAACACAGTTTAAATATCAAAAGCCTAGAAAACACAGTTCTACAATAATTCTCCCTCAGTTAGCTTAGACTATTAACTCTAAAATTAATTTTGATAACTTATGTAAAGTGCCTAGGGAGGTGGTACGTTTATAAGAGCTGTTCAGTAAACCTTAATTCTCTTACTATAGAATATAAATAAGAATATTAAGAGATGAGAAGGCCCTGGATAGAAACCAAATTAAACCATTACAATTGGGTGCTTAATGACAACTTCATTACCTTCCTTGAGGTTTATTCAACTCACAAATATGTGCAAGACAATACAAAAAATACATCCCCACAGTTTTGTCGCAGCCTGCATATTTTCTAATATTTTAAGAATTAGTGGCATTACTATCAGGGATCAATGTAGGGCTGTCACCAGTTCCAAAGAGGCACAATCTCCATTAATGATTCAACACTATAAGTACATTCCTACCAGAACAATCACCTGTCAACCACAGAAAAAGGTTTTCTAGTATATTCCTCTAGGAAAATGTTCATATTCTCAGCCAAATAATGTCCCCATTGATAGTATTTTATTTTGTAATATTCACACTCTGTGGACTTAAGATGAAAGAAATATCATTAGAACCTCCTCCTATTGCTCCTAATTATACCTTCTGATAAGGTTTTGGGTCTATCAACAAATGTACATCAAAGTCTTGGTGCATAGAGTCAGGGAAAGTAGGAGGTCATGGGACTCGGGGAATTTCAGGCTGAGCCTAGGAACAAACTTGCTGTGGGAACTTCTGGCTCAGCAGTGACCCCAAGAGTGTTACAGATTTCAATTTAAAAAATGACAAAACACCCCAGCAAAGCACATTTATTTATTGTTCCTACATTTTTACATGGGTTCCAAAATGCAGTAGGGTAACATGAAAATCTAACAGAATGCTATAGCTCTCATCTCTGATTGGGGCAGATAATTTGGATGAAAAGAAGCACACATATATATTTCTAAGGGAAATGCGCCCCTACCCACTCATTTTGAAAAGTTCAGCTTCTCAAGATTGTTCCAATCTACACAGTAACAGATGTATGTTTTATGATCACTAGTTTTCTGAAGCACTATGGGAACTTGGACTGTTCAGCCACTATTCCCACACTTCTACAACTAGAACCCCTTTATCTCTCCAGAGGAAATTTCAGCCTGATAAACCTTTCTTTTTTAAATTGTTAAATGGTATATTTTCTTCCCAGGTGAGTTTTACCAACTCCTCCCCCACCCAAACACCAAGATCCAGTTACTTTAGATTTTTTAGGTGCTCATATGTCATTTGTATACTAAGCAAAGTCCAAGAGATTATTTTCACCATTAATCTTTGCAGCTAATAAAGATGAATATAAACCAGCAGCCTTAAAACCAGAGGTGGGCATTTCACCAATAATGCTTTTTCATAGCTCCTTGATGAAGATGATCAACTAAAGCAAAACTGCTGCATGATCTATTAATAGAGAATGAGGATTAATGAAGGATTATGTCATAATGAGTCTGCCTGCAGAGTAGCTTCAGTTCTGGTCCTTTGCTGCCAAAATACAGTTCTCATTTCCAACAAACAAAGTCTATCTGAGAGAAAGCACAGAGCCCCTTTAGAACTGGAAAGTCCTGTGCATAATAATGACTGTCTAACTCTTCTTTTGCCAAAGAGCTTCAGCACTTTCAATGTCATAGGTCAATGCAGTGATTCAGAGGGGGCCTGATCCTTATCTAAGCTTTTGCAACAAAATTAGAATGTGCTGTAGTCTTATTAAAGAAATGTTTGTTCCTCCATCAATGAGCTGAAAAGAAAGCAGCTCAATGTACTTTTGCAAATTACAGCAATAAACTGCTTGAATTAACTGCTTTATTACAAATATTTAATTATTCTGAGGGTTAAATATCCAACATTTTGGAAAGGCAAAATTAGCAGTCCACTTGATAATCTACTTCATTTAAAATCTGTTACAACGGTGTATTTTTGTTTTAATTTTTAAACAATCCCAATTTTCAGTTGCCTTTATTGTAAATTCAGCTAGTTTCCATTTGAAATGAAAAATAATAATACGTACGCCCTTAATTTTGAAGTTGTCAAGAAAATCAAATTTGTAACCTAGGAAAAATTACAAAACGTAGAACTCATTGTCATTTTCCAGGAACATGAACAGTTACAAAAAATGAAATAAGACTAAAGCACCATGTTAAGGTCAGTCATATTTTAAGCAAGACCTATTTCAAGATTTAGATAAAATATCGTCATCATCATTATTACTAAAAGAGTTGTTTAAATGTTAAACAAGAACACTCCTCTTTAAAATAAAAAATGACCATGAATTAAAACTTTATATGAAAAGAAAACTCAACAAATACATGTTGAACAAAAAGCAAACATTCTCAAAGGGAAGTTTTTTACTCCAACAAAATAAAATTCATTCATCCAAATGCCTTTCATTTATTATTTCAGTGGTCCCAAAGCAGATGAAAATAATTTTTAAAAACTGATCATTTTATCTGGGTTATATTTTTTAAAAATTAGAGAGCATTTTGCCACAGGACAAGGAAAAATATTACAACAGAAAATAGATCAGCCAGGATATGCTTCAACAGAGGGACATATCAAAGCATTATTATCGTTTCTCTCCACTTACTGTGTGGATTCACTAATCTACATCACTAAATTGACCATTCAGTGCCAGAAAATCTGCCATGTAGGTCTCGACTTTTCATAGCAGCTCTTAAATGTGTATTCGGAAACTACAAAGTACTGAATATATTTTCAGCCTTTTTATACTACGATTTACAGCTAATGACCTTAAGCAATGTCATGCATGTAAAGCAAAATTATGAGACCACCCTGGTTTAGAGCCAAATAAAGGTATAGAATCAAACTTCATTATCATTTAAATTTAATAGGGGGGAGGACAGGAATAAAAAAAATTCATCATAATACAGATAAATCTATTTTGTAGTTTTACTTTATAAGAGTAACCTCCACTTGTATTTTGCTATTACCGGCTCAGGGTAAGTAGACAATTATCTAAGCTTAATGCCAAAAGTAATAATGCACTGCACACATTCAAAACCCTTGTGCCACATCAGCCAGTGCCTGCAGGGATAAAACATTTATCAGTTGCTCCTTAGAGCAATAGTGGGTTTGAAAATTTGGCTGCCCAGGCTGACATTAAGTGAAACCATAGTTTTTGCTTGATTCAGAACCCAGCACAGGAAACCCTGACACTGGGATGACTCCACTGGCAGCATGCCTCCTGATACCCGCTGAACTGCGGGCTACTTTCTGTCCCACTACTTCCCATGAAAGAAGGCCTTTTACTTCCCTGCTATAGTTGGCACACTGCCCTTTTCACAGACCCAACGAACCGTCATCTTGGATGTAACAAATTAGTACATTCTCAGAATAATAATAAGTGCAGGCATGAAAACACCATTGTTTTTATTTGGAAATGAAGTAACTCATTTTAGCTGGGTGACTTTTTCAGTGTAACACCACAGGCCAAAAAAAAAAAAAAATCTTTTCTGAAAAGAATGGCCAATTTCAGGAGAGATATGACACATCGTTTGCTGTAAAAACCAGGGAAAGGCAAAAAAATAGAAAAAAATGGCATTTGTTGTAGAGCAGTTATAGAGAAAATAGGGGGTTTGAGAAAAACACAAATGTAAAACAAGTAATGAGGCCATTTCAAAGCACAATTAAAGAAATAAGATTGGGAATGATTACAATACAGAATTGATTTCTGATACCAGGTTAAGGTCTATTAACTGATTTTTCTGTTTGAAATGGCAAAATATATATAACTAAGAGTTTTTTAAATGACCTTCAGGTATGTGAGGAAAAATAATTAAATGTAGAGAAAGTTAAAATATAAGAGAATAACATAAATGTGTTTTCATATGTTAATGAACATGTCAAAGTTTACTTTCAGTTTTCCAAAGATCCCTTTCACCACTTGTGTGTGTATGTTTTCATTTTCAGCATTTTTTTTTTTAGTATGTTTATAAAGAAAAGGAAAAACTCAATATTTATAATTTGCATTTACGTAAAATCTACTACAAATCAGAGCCATGAAATTATAGAAAAACACTTTTCTTCAATATTTTGGAAGGGCCATCACCACCTTTCAATGTCAGGAACCCTGAAAAATACTACTATAAAAACTATTGTTATGATAGTCTTTATGACAGCTTCAATTGAGATTTAACTGAGATCCGAATGGCAAGTATACCTTTCAGCAAGCAATAAGATGAAATGAGAACTGCCAAGAAGTTTGAAATAAAGTAAATACATACACGTTTTCAATATTCTAGATTTTGTCCAATTTAAATGCCAGCTCAAAAATTATAATCTAGAAATCAAAACAACCATTAATCTACTCTCCCTTTGCTCTCCCCTGATCATTTTAAACAAATCATGATATTTCAAGTAAAAATGTGCCACAAATTTACTAAACTTTCTGGTTCAAATGAGTTCAAGAATATCTCATTATAAATGGAGACAGTCCTGAAAAGGCAGCCAAGCATGACTAAAAAGATCACTCTTTTACACAAAAAAATAGCCTTCTTATTTTACCCTTTGTTGAAAAGACATTTGGCCAGCCACAGGGGAAATACATAATCTACTTTTATATTCAAATAATTTATTTGAAAACTCTATGGCTACAATGACCCTAAAACAACTCTGGATTGAATATACATATTACATGGGTTTATGTGATCTTAATCATTGACTTGTTTTCATGTGTGAGCAGTGATTTTGGCAATTCTTTTAAAGAGGTGAAAACACATTCATAGGCCTTAATAAAAATTTACCATTAAGTAAAATTATATCTGACATGAAATAAATGCTATTAATGTGGTATAATTCTGTAAATAATTTTATACGTGAAGTCGTTTGAATATTGCAGCTCTTTCATGCGGCAGTCTATCAGTTTGATCTAATACACATTCCAACACACTATCTGGTAACAACACATCAGAAATTATGCCATCATAATTTGCCTTTTACAAAGACAAGCAGCGATACTTGAACATTTCAAGATTTTAAAAACCTTCCACATAAATTTGCTGTTTGCAATTCTGTGAATTTTTGTTTTAGTTTTTGATAATAAGATTGATATTATGAACTCTAAGTCATGGTAACTTTAACTACAAAATATACCCTCTCACCCCTATCCCAGGAGCCAAAGAAGATGCCAGCAGCAAATAATGTTTGTCTATTTACTTTAAGTAAGACACTGCTTCTTTCATTCAGTTGCTCAGTATCCAAGATTATATAACAGCAGAGAATAGCATACACTGAGGAGAAAAAGCTTAAAGCAATTAGTTTCCTTCTAAGTACCTTCGGCCTCCTTATTTAGGTTTTTAAAAAATAGGCAATCATACAATGAATTTCAAGCAGCCATACAAAGCGCTTAAAAAACTGTTTCTACAGTCTTAATTTCCTTTCATCCTTGTACACATAAAAGAGAGGAAGTAGCCATCACGTTCATGTCCTAAAATTGATCACTCAGTCCAGAAAGTTTTCTATGCTTTCCACCTAGGTTTTTCTCTGACTTTTCAAGGTACACATGAGATATTTCCAGTTCTGATACAGAAAACCAAAAGATAAAATGTCGACTTGTCTTGCACATTCCGGGTGCCTCCCTAGACTCCCGCCACTCTCCCAGCAGAGCAGAATGAATATCTGTGCTAACCACACATTTCAGGACAAAGGAACTAATTCATGGGGGAGGGGAGACCACACACCATTTATAAGGTTTGTTCAGTTTACAAGAAAACTATTGTCAATGCTTTGTTGATTCATTATGAATGACCCTGCGTGACAAATAACAAGCGGCTACCTCCTTGCTTGAGCCTCACCACAATGCTGCCTGCGTTTGAGAACAGCCTAGGATCTGCTGGGCTAATTGTTATTTAAGGAAAATGGAGCTGTAGGTACAGGAGACGGTTCTGATCACAGACAGAGCCATTGGGTTGAAGATTTGATGAAACTGTGGCCCTGGTACCCAAAAGATCACACACAATAGCACAGTGCTTGCTATTTGCTGTATGAAACTCTGATGTGGAGAACCAAATTCCACTAGAGGGAGTGAAAAGAGCCCAGAAAGGATCATAGAGATGCTGACTCTAGGCAGGGTCCCACCACTAGGACGTTTCAGTCACTACGAAATCTTGTCTCCCCACCTACAAAATGGGACTAAAATATTTTTTTTTGAAGGAAAATCACCTTAAAATCTTTTGTTGGAAAATGCTATACAGCGCACAAGTATTATCTTCATCATCCATTGAACCTTTGTACTTTTTCCCTCTGTCCCGAGGGAAATAATAAATTGACATATTTTCTGTCATCAGAGATCCTTTTAAGACCACAATGTGATTGCACTCCAGTACATCTCACACTTATCCCCATTAAAAACACACAAAAGGGTGAAAACAGGGAAAGAAATAGGTAGGCATAAAGGGCGGCTCAGATATCCTGTTGTACAACATGGGCGCTCTCTCCTAACCTGCCCCAGCCCCCAAGACGGGGAGCATAGCCACGGCACAAAGAAGCTGGCAAATGGGCTCTGCCTAGGTGCCGGTTGAAACTGGCTGCTCGGTGGGGAGAGCACACAGATTGCTCTCCTGAGTGGCCATTTGATTGCTGATCAGCCATGTGTTCCCCTACTGCTCCAACAACCCTGAACGGTGCCCCTTATCTTTTTAAGTGGTTGGCTTAGATGGAAACACAGGAGAGAAATCCGTCCCCTCAAAGGGCCCCTACATAGTAGCGCTGTAGCAGTTTCTTTCTTTAAGGAATAAAGGAACCTTAAAAAATCAGCCCAGACCTCCATGGAGAAAAGTTCCTTGGTGGCCCGAGGGAGAAAGAAAGCTTGCCCTTTCCCTTCCCATCTCCTTCAGTTCTCTCTGCTATGGGATTTCCCAGAGCCACGAAGTGGGTTTCAGAGGAGAAAGAGGAGAGCTTTTTAAGGTGGTGGGGAAACTGGCCCTCTGACAGGTTGCTGAGGAAATGTTACTTGGTAAACCTGTATGGCGGGCGGTCTGGCAAGTCTACCCAAGCCAACTCCCAGGTTTCTATTCTACATCTCTGTTCCCACATGTGTGAAATGTCACATGTACAAGGTTGTTTACTGTAGTACTATTTGCAGTAATAAAGACTGGTGACACCTTAAAGGCCCGTCAACATGGGTTGGTTACATTATGATACAAGGATACAAGGAAATAACAGACAATGTATTAATAAGAAAGAGTGAGGATGATCTTCAGGATATAATGTTAAGAGGGAAAAACAAGCCACAGAAGAATATGAACTATAAAAGACCTCTGTTAAAGAAGGGAAAAGATTGATTGATATTGCTTTCAGGCTGTATGAGAGTAGGTCGGGCTCTTGCTTTCTTCAGTCACCCCCGTGTCCTTAAGGATGGGAAATACTTTCAAGTGAGAAAAGGTCTGAAATAAAGTTGCAGTAAATGAGGGAGAGCAAGAGAGTCAATAATAGATTTGGGGAAAAAACAAACAAACAAATCTGGATACTAAGTCAGTCAGACAAAGACAAATATTTTATGGTATCATTTACCTGTGGAATCTAAAACATAATACAAATGAATTTGTTTACAGAGCAGAAACTGACTCACAGACATAGCAAACAAATTTATGGTTATCAAAGGGGAAAGAGGAAAGGGATAAATCAGGAGTATGGGATTAACAGATATACGCTACTATATATAAAATAAACAACAAGGATTTACTCTATAGCATAGGGAACAATATTCAGTATCTTATAACAACTTAAAATGGAAAAGGATATATATATATGTGAAAAGAATCTGGACTCAAAGTTGTGTTTAGAATTGATAGAAAATTTAATGAAAAAATACTAGTAAATACTAACAGTGGGATCAAGAGTGATTTTCCCCTTCTTTATCCTTTCATCTGCTTGTCAATTTTTCTATGAGGAAGAACTTATTTAACAATTTTACAACAAAACAAAATAGAACATTGGATGTTGTTAGGAAGACTTGAATTGAGGAGGCGAATGAGAAGAAGGCAGGTAGTGCATCTCACTGGTCAGTGTTCCTCCAGGTTTATGCTGTGAGCTGGCCTTAGGGTGCCCTAAGAAATCTTTCTGGGCTTCAGCAACCACTCTATACCAATTCCACCATGAAGAACATGCAGTCATACTTCCACTATGGAATCACCTGGGAGCTGCCCTTAGGACACAGTCAACCATGTGTTCCAAAGAAACTGACAAATCATTCAAAGCAGTGTTGACTTTCACTGGTATTGTTTCCATTGACTTGCAAATATGTGCACTTGTGTGGGACAAAAATTCCTACACACACTGCCTTTGGTTACACAGAAACAGCTGAGGGCAAACAAGGTGGTGCTTAGCAAAGTCGGGACCCTATGCTTGGCATCCTCAGGATGCCCCTCCTAGTTGATTCCCCAGGGTTACAGAGATATTTTCCTTTCTCTTTCCTGTCTTTCTCTGAAACCTGGAGCCCATCCACATGCATCTTTCCAGCAGGTCCCCACTCTCCACATCTTCTCCCTTCCCCCTTCTCCTAGGTGGTGGTGGTGGTTGGGGGAGTCTCTTTTGCCTTCCGCTCTGTCCTTCCCCAAGCCTGGCTTTCTTTCTGTATTGAGAGATTCAATCCTATGTTAGTTAATATCAAATAATACTGGAATCATAACTCACTTTTCCTAAAGCCCTAGGTGTTCTAGCCTATGGGATGATGCTATGTGAATTTGAAAATGTTAGAATATATATTTTCAAAGTCTCTGATGTGGAAGCATATTGTTTGGCAATAAAACAATTCCCTACTTCTCTGAATAATTTAAGTTACAACCAGTTTGTCTGTTTGAGAGTTTCCCAAAGATTCCTTAGAAATTAACAGGACTCCAGAAAAATAATGATCAAATGGGTTAGGAAAACTTACCTCCTATATTGCCCTCAAACAGCTTCACCAATAATGGTGGTTATTAAAGGCTAGGTAGAGTTCTATGATAAAATCTTTTATATCAAAATTTCCTATATTTGTTATGCTTTTTACCTTCCTCTTCCTTTTTATAGAGTTCCATTATTATATCATGAACTAATGATTCACAGTTTGATACTGGTATAATCAATTCCCTTAAAAATCAACATTCCCCCCAATATTATTATTATTATTATTTACCGAGTACATTTTGTTAAGTTCCTGATAAGAATAACCTTGTTTAATCCTCACCATAACTATATGACATAAGTACCATCCATTTGACAGATGAGGAAAAGGAGACCTTGAGAAAATGAAAAAAAAAAAAATTCCTCAAAATCAAACCACCATTAAATGGCACAGTCTGGATTCAGTTGTTTCTGTCTGATTCTGTAGACCTGTGTTCCTCTTCTCAGGGACTTAAGAGAGTCTTTCTTGATGGTGTCTGAATCCATATTTGGATCCGATTTCTAAGGAGTGGAAGCCTGGAGGGTGACAGCAGAAGGGGGAAGGGGAAATACAAGGCAGGAAAAACAGGGGCCCTGGCATGGCAGCTCCTCCCCACCTGGCAGTTCTTCCTTTAGTTATTTTATGGTGTCTCAAATGAGCTTTGGTTTCCTCATCTGAAAAATGGACATACTGATATTTCTCAGGATTGTTAAAAGGCTTTAAGTTAAAAATCTATAAGTGCTTATCAGTTCAGTTCAGTTCAGACACTCAGTCGTGTCCGACTCTTTGTGACCCCATGGACTGCAGCATGCCAGGCCTCCCTGTCCATCACCAACTCCTGGAGTTTACCCAAACTCATGTCCATTGGGTCGATGATGCCATCCAACCATCTCATCCTCTGTCATCCCCTTCTCCTCCCACCTTCAATCTTTCCCAGCATCAGGATCTTTTCAAATGAGTCAGTTCTTCACATCAGGTGGCCAGAGGATTGGAGTTTCAGCTTCAACATCAGTCCTTCCAATGAATATTCAGGACTGAATTCCTTTAGGATGGACTGGTTGGATCTCCTTGCTGTCCAAGGGACTGTCAAGAGTCTTCTCCAACACCACAGTTCAAAAGCATCAATTCTTCGGTGCTCAGCTTTCTTCACAGTCCAACTCTCACAGCCACATATGACCACTGGAAAAACCATAGCTTTGACTTGATGGACGTTTGTTGGCAAAGTACTGTCTCTGCTTTTCAATATGCTGCCTAGGTTAGTCATAGCTTTTCTTTCAAGGAGTAAGCGTCTTTTAATTTCATGGCTGCAGTCACCATCTGCAGTGATTTTGGAGCCCCCAAAATTAAAGTCTGTCACTGTTTCCCCATTTGTTTGCCAAGAAGTGATGGGACTAGATGCCATGATCTTAGTTTTCTTAATGTTGAGCTTTAAGCCAACTTTTTCACCCTCCTCTTTCACTTTCATCAAGAGGCTCTCTAGTTCTTCACACTCTCTGACATAGGGGTGGTGTTATCTGCATATCTGAGGTTATTGATATTTCTCCCAGCAATCTTGATTCCAGCTTGTGCTTCAGCCAGCCCAGCATTTCTCATGATGTACTTTGCATACAAGTTAAATAAGAAGAGTGACAATAAACATCCTTGATATATTCCTTTCCCTATTTGGAACCAGTCTGTTGTTCCATGTCTTGTTCTAACTGTTGCTTCCTGACCTGCATATAAATTTCTCAAGAGGCAGGTCTGGTGGTCTGGTATTCCCATCTCTTTCAGAATTCCCATCTCTTTCAGAATTTTCCACAGTTTGTTGTGATCCACACGGTCAAAGGCTTTGGCATAGTCAATAAAGCAGAAGTAGATGTTTTTCTGGAACTCTCTTGCTTTTTCAGTGATCCAGCAGATGTTGGAAATTTGATTCCTCTGTCTTTTCTAAATCCAGCTTGAACATCTGGAAGTTCCCAGTTTACATACTGTTGACATGGCTTGGAGAGTTTTGAGCATTACTTTGCTAGCATGTGAGATGAGTGCAGTTGTGCAGTAGTTTGAGCATTCTTTGGCATTGACTTACTTTGGGATTCGGAGAAGGCAATGGCACCCTACTCCAGTACTCTTGCCTGGAAAATCCCACGGATGGAGGAGCCTGGAAGGCTATAGTCCATGGGGTCGCTGAGGGTCAGACATGAATGAGTGACTTCACTTCCACTTTTCACTTTCATGCCTTGGAGAAGGAAATGGCAACCCACTCCAGTGTTCTTGCCTGGAGAATCCCAGGGACAGGGGAGCCTGGTGGGCTGCCATCTATGGGGTCACACAGAGTCGGACACGACTGAAGTGACTTAGTAGTAGTAGTAGTAGTACTTTGGGATTGGAATGAAAACTGACCTTTTCCAGTCCTGTGGCCACTGCTGAGTTTTCCAAATTTGCTGGCATATTGAGTGCAGCACTTTAACAGTATCATCTTTTAGGATTCAAAATAATTCAACTGGAATTTCATCACCTCCACTAGCTTTGTTCATAGGGATGCTTCCCAAGGCCCACTTGACTTTGCATTCTAGGATGTCTGGCTCTAGGTGAGTGATCACACCATTGTGATTATCTGGGTCATGAAGATCTTTTTTGTATGGTTCTTCTGTGTATTTTTGCCGCCTCTTCTTAATATCTTCTGCTTCTGTTAGGTCCATACCATTTCTGTCCTTTATTGTACCCAT
This sequence comes from Bos javanicus, assembly GCF_032452875.1. Classification (NCBI taxonomy): domain Eukaryota; kingdom Metazoa; phylum Chordata; class Mammalia; order Artiodactyla; family Bovidae; genus Bos; species Bos javanicus. The sequence goes on from NC_083868.1 coordinate 85,838,662, forward strand.
CTTTCCATGAAATGTTCCCTGGGTATCTCTAATTTTCTTGAAGAGATGTCTAGCCTTTCCCATTCTATTGTTTTCCTCTATTTCTTTGCATTGATCACTAAGGAAGGCTTTTCTTATCTCTCTTTGCTATTCCTTGGAACTCTGCATTCAAATGGGTATATCTTTCCTTTTCTCCATTGCTTTTCACTTCTCAGCTGTTTGTAAGGCCTCCTCAGACAGCCATTTTGCTTTTTGCATTTCTTTTTCTTGGGGAAGGTCTTGTTTCCTGTCTCCTGTACCGTGTCACAAACCTCCATCCATAGTTCTTCAGGCACTCATCTATCAGATCTAATCCCTTGAATCTATTTGTCACTTCCACTGTATAATCATAAGGGGTTTGATTTAGGTCATATTGAATGGTATAGTGGTTTTCTCTACTTTCTTCAATTTCAGTCCGAATTTGGCAATAAGGAGTTCATGATCTGAGCCACACACAGTCAGCTCCCGGTCTTTTTTTGCTGACTGTATAAAGCTTCTCCATCTTTGCTGCAAAGAATATAATCAATCTGATTTCAGTATTGACCATCTGGTGATGTCCATGTGTAGAGTCTTCTCTTGTGTTGTTGGAAGAGGGTGTTTGCTATGACCAGTGGGTTCTCTTGCCAAAATCTATTAGCCTTTGCCCTGCTTCATTCTGTACTCCAAGGTCAAATTTGCCTGTTACTGTAGGTATTTCTTGACTTCCTACTTTTGTATTCTGCTGCTGCTGCTAAGTCGCTTCAGTCATGTCCGACTCTGTGCCACCCCATAGACGGCAGCCCACTAGGCTCCTCTGTCCCTGGGATTCTCCAAGCAAGAATACTGGAGTGGGTTGCCATTTCCTTCTCCAATGCATGAAAGTGAACAGTGAAAGTGAAGTCACTCAGTCGTGCCTGACTCTTAGCGACCCCATGGACTGGAGCCTACCAGGCTCCTCCATCCATGGGATTTTCCAGGCAAGAGTACTGGAGTGGGGTGCCATTGCCTTTTCCGTTTGCATTCTAGTCCCCTATAATGAAAAGGATATCATTTGGGGGTGTTAGTTCTAGAAGGTCTTGTAGGTCTTCATAGAACCATTCAGCTTCAGCTTCTTCAGCATTAGTGGTTGGGGCATAAACTTGGATTTCTGTGGTATTGAATGGTTTGCCTTGGAAACAAACAGAGATCATCCTGTTGTTTTTGAGATTGCATCCAAGTACTGCATTTTGGACTCTTCTGTTGACTACAATGGCTACTCCATTTCTTTGAAGGGATTTTTGTCACAGTAGTAGATATAATGGTCATCTGAGTTAAATTCACCCATTCCAGTCCATTTTAGTTCACTGATTCCTAAAATATCGATGTTCAATCTTGCCAGCTCTTGTTTGACCACTCTAATTTACCTTGATTCATGGACCTAACATTCCAGGTTCCTATGCAATATTGCTCTTTACAGAATTGGACTTTACTTCTATCACCAGTCACATCCACAACTGGGTGGTGTTGTTGCTTTGGCTCTGTCTCTTCTTTCTTTCTGGAGTTATTTCTCCACTGATCTCCAATAACATATTGGGCACTACTGACCTGGAGAGTTCATCTTTCAGTGTCCTATATTTTTGCCTTTTCATTACTGTTCATGTGGTTCTCAAGGCAAGAATACTGAAGTGGTTTGCCATTCCCTTCTCTGGTGGACCACATAAAGTGCTTATAGTGTAGTGCTTTGTCATCCTGAGCCACTGGTGAATGACATGTATAAATCCCCAAGATATGGTGATAATACCAACTTGGACAATTTTTTAAATCTCTTTGTGTCTTAGTTTCTTCACTTGTAAAAAGGGGACAACAATGTCACCTATATCATAGGGTGATTGTGAATATTATATGTCAAGTTAACACATAGAGCACAAAGGGAGCACTATATTTATTATTATTTCCCTATAGCTGGCTAACACCATGGTGGCAGCTCTAGAGAGTAAACCTAGAATGCTGTCCATGGAATAAAAAAACATCAGACTCTCCACCTCCAAAGACTCTATTGTCTGTAAGTAAGACCATTACTCTTTTGTCCAAACAACTGCCATATGCCTCAAAAATTTCATGTGCTAGCTAGACTTCATGCGCTAGCCACTCTTCAGCAAAGCCTTTTAGACTTTAAGGGGAGAATTGTAAACAATTTTTAATCTCTTTTTTCAGTGAGTATTGATTGTGGTTAGCCTCAGGAAGCTTTGGGAAGTTTTGGAAATAGCCAGCTACCACTGCCACAGTCACTTTCTACATTGCTTGGCCAGAAGAGAAAGAAGAAATAATCTAGTTCCCCCCGCCATCTCACCCTCCACACAGAGGATCCCTGAGCCACGGTATGGACACTGTTATGTTATGGCATTATGCCTCACTGTGAATTTGCAGAGCAGTGAGGAAACACTGCTAAGCTGCAAAGCTTCTGAATTTCCATGCAGGTGAGTTCACAGAAAAAATAGATATGAAAGCAACTAACAAAACTTTGGGATGATGCTGAAGATTTGTGTTTGGAAAATGGAAATAAATTTAACTGGAATTCATAGAATTAGGGTTTCCTGATTAAATGCTTTGGTTACTAGAAATTTTTTTTTGCTTCAGTTCATATTGATAATATTTCTAAATGATATGTTTTATTACAGTTATTTTACAAAATAAAACTTTGATTCATAGAGAAAAATCTATAAAACATGGACAAATATTAAAAATATGAAAACCATGCATAATCACTGTTTGATGTGAGAACCTGTCAATGTTTCAGTATTTTTAATACATATATATTAAGCATACATCGTACTAGTATTAAGTACACATCATAATAGTATAACTCTACATCTTTACATAATTTTCATAAAATTGAAATTATACTGTTCTATGTACTTGTTTCATAAATTTGCTTTTAAAAGTAATATTATATTCTGAACATTTTTTTGACCTTAAATATTTGCCGAAATTATTTGAATGGCTAAATGAAGTTCCATCATATGCATATACAAAGATTGATTGCAGGAATCTCCTATTGTCAAACATTTACATTGTTGCCAAAATTTTAGTTAAAATTTGAAAGTTACTTATAAACTGTGATAAAAATAGTCTTGTACATAACTTCTAACATGCATTTCTGTTTATGCATTTAAAAGTCTAGGAGTGAAATTATTTGGATTATAAAGGATATGGACATTATAAATACAGCTGACCTTTCTTTTGCCAGTTTAACTCTATAACAGAAAGTAAAAAGGTAAAAGAGCCCAAATTCCATACCACCTAAGTCCCTCCATAAACGAGATCCTGAGCTATTTTTTCGGTTTTAGGTAGGTCTAATTTCTCTTTTCTCCCCTCCCTCCTCCCTTCTCACACTCTTCCCAAAGCCACTTGAGCCCCAGACATAGTAGCACTTGCTATCGTTGAATAATTCCTAAACTTAATAGATCTGGGCTTTTGCTCCTTCCGCTCTCCCCACCTACAATGTTCTTTTCAACACAGGCAGGTGCCTGCCCATCCCCCAAGTCCTGTCCAATCTTGAGTAAACAACTTAACCTCTCTGGGCCTCAGATCCCACACCTTTGGAACAGACAATAGTAATATTACTTTCCTCCTAATACTGTTTGAGGATCAATGAGCTAATACAAAGTCCTTAAAATAACATTTGCCTAAATTTAAGAAATACTCAACAAATGTTTGTTAGTTGTTTAATTATTGTTACCTGACACAGTTCATCATCTGTATTATGCAACCAGTTTATACATAATTGCACTCGATTTTTAGAAGACCTGCCAGCTCTAGGATTTCACAAATTGATGGCAGTTGTTAGAATCTTAAAGGGACCACAGAGATATCTAAGTGCGTGTTCAAAGTTTGAAGAGTCACTTGGGGAGTGTGTTAAAAATGCAGATGCCTGAGGCCCACCCCAGTCCTATTAAACCAGAATCTCTGGTGGAAGGCCTAGAAAAATGCATTTTTATCAAGCTCCAGGTGATTATGAAGCACGATAAAGTTTGGGAAATACTCATCATAGTTTGAAATCATAGGTCTGCCAGTGAGAGGACAAGGCCATAAAAGCTTAAATAATTCTCCTTCAATGAAAGTAGAAAAAAGCCATCTAGTTTGTGGAATGAAGGAACTGCCGTATCTCACATCACCAGTGAAACACAAATGATTTCAAGGATGCTTCAATGATGCTGTGGTTCCAAGCTTTTGTACTGGAATAAAGGAAGAACATGAGCTCTGGTCAGGCTTAAAATTTGATTTCAGATCTGTTGGCAGAAAGATTGATCAAAGTTCGACCTAATTGTGGTCTTTCATTTATGGTGAAAACATGAATCCCAATGAAGAATTGATCTCAATCACTGAACAGTGAGTGACACAACTGTAGACACACATCTACACCATGCAAGACAAAGCAGCTTGCTCCCGATGAAGACAGTTCTGTTTTGTCTTGTCTATTTAATTTGACATTTGTCTTTTGGCAGAAGATGCATCACTGAGACAAGGAACAGAGATGATGTCTCCTTCCTTTTGGAACCACATGAAGAAGTTTCATTTTATTTTAGGGGTGAGCGGATGTGTGAGTTGAGGGACGATTTCCTGTGTAATTACTTCTGAGATACATATTTCCATTTGAGGAAAAGCCATACAAGAAAATGAAGTCCATTCTTAATAAATCAGACTATTCATTTTATTCAAGGACCACTTCTATTTTTGAAAGCAAACATAGCTGATTCTGAAGTCAAATACAACAGTGGTATGAGACTACCACTCCCACTGATTAAATCATGTGATTAGAATAGAGCTCCAATTTTAAATAAACAAAATTAAGGCCTTTTTAAAAAAGATAATGGTACTGAGTTTTCTGGTAAAGAACATATTTCCTAAATGAAAAGAGAGACTTATCCACAATTGCTACTTGCAGAAATAAGAAACTGTAGCATCCACAGGAAACCTCTGAGGCTATTTGTTATGCTTGCCATAGTATTATTATTAAAAAGAAAAATTAACTACCAGAGTGTACATGGCAAATGGGCCCACTGTCTTGTGCCATGGGTGCCTTGTCCCCACACACCAGTGGGACAGGTTCTGGGGAAGGAGTGCCATACGTACATGCTCATCACAGGCTTGGCCAGGTGTCTGCATTGTGGAGAAGGTTTCCAAAAACAGGACTTTACCAATTTTCCTTTTTGTCACAGGTTTGAGACAGAATCCTGCTGCTTTTTGGCATCCTCTCCACAATACTAGTGAAGGACAGAGATGGTGAAGGACAGGGAAGTCTGGCGTGCTGCCTTTCATGGGGTTGCAAAGAATCGGACACAACTGAGCGACTAAACGATAACCATGATACTAGAAGAATATGAGTGACACGGGCCATAAAAGAGTGGTCACAATTGCAGTGTTCATAAGCAACCAAAGAATTTCACCTTGGGACACACAGCCTTTTGGGAATCACTAAGATTATTGTTTCATGTTCTGTATCTTCCTCACTTCCATCTCCACCATTCCCATCCCACCAAATTCCCTCTTGACTCTGCATCACCTCATTCCTTCTTCCTCACAGACTGTAGCAAGTGGTTTCTGTTTGACTTTGGTTTTAAATATTGTTAGGGGCCAAAAGATCGAAATGACCCAACACCTTGGCTCTGCTTTCTCATTTAACATAATTTTAAAACTCCATTTTAATCTTAAAGATCTCAAAGATACAGTGGCTGCTATAGTTTTCCCTAGCTGCAGAATCAGAATTCATTATACCTACTTCCATGGGGCCAGGGTGTTAGGTTATGCATCCTTGCACAAATCACAGTATACATTTCCCTGTGTGCTGTACTTCTCAGGCAGCGGATCCAGCTATAGCTGTAATGTATGAGAATGATTTCATCTGCATTGTTTATATTCCTAGCTAATAATCACAAGTGGTATTCTGTGCCATATTTTCACCTGATTTAAAAATTTTATCACAAGTAGAATTAAACTGTTCATAATGGAGCCAGGACAAATACCTTGCAGATACTGAAGGGTTTAATAATATGTGTGATGCATATATTATACCTATGAACTTTGATTTTTTAAAAAAATGGAAATTAACTTTGGTATCCCCAGTTCTTTATAAACCAGTGTTTAAGATGGTTAGACCTGTATTCTGCATTCTCATCTATATATTTCAGTATTAGTTTTGCTTAAAGAAAGGTCTAACAGAAAGTCTCATATTTAGTTATTTTCCACAGTGACTAAGTACTATCTCTGCCATAGGGAAAAGACCATTCTTGTCTATCTTTTGTATGGGAATGAAATTGCCTTGAATCTGTCAAACTTCATCTTGTTATTGTGACCCATCCTCCTAATTTATTTAAACAGTGTTCAATTCTAGTTTTTCAAGCTCAACAAACATGTTATTCTAGGAGCAAGGCCATTTATACAATGTTAAATCATTAGGACAAATCTTGGAAATATATTTAATGTGCAAGACTGGAAATATACTAATGTTAATTTGCTTTTTCAGGCAACATCCCAATCAGCGGTACCTTCTTAAGATTTTACTAGTTTCTATATCACCAAATTATATACGAAAGAAAAGTTGTCAAAATATATTGAGTCTTTTGCTTTTTGACTTTAGTGTCAAGATTGTTATAGAGGTCAATTAGGTTAACCTGATAAGATGATATTTGCTATTGATATTCCAGTAATGTTTGTAGCAATATTCTAAATGCTAATATATTGATGTCTTGGTGGAAACTACCTGCTTTGGAGATTATTTGCAAAATAATTTAAGGAAATTAATTTAATTTTCTGTCATACTACTGTCACATGACATATGGCCACATTTAAATAATATTTAATTATTCATTTAATGATTGCATACCTAATTTGAAAACCTTAGATAAACTATGCAATAAAAATGAAAAGAGTGGCTTCCTGGGCATTTAATAACATAAAATACTCATGATAAGTAAAAAATTAAAAATGACAATTCCAACCCTTTGAAATGTTATCTAATGTATTATGTGTTAGAGAGGCTCTAGTCTATTTTAAAAATCAATACTTGAATTATAAATAAAAAATTTAGAAATAATTTCATTTACCTTGAAATATCAAATAATCTGAAGGAAAAAATCTATAGCAATTTATTTTTTATGAAAGAGGTATTTGTAGTTACTTTATCATCCACTTTTTTCAGTAAAAAGGGAATTAAACTATTACAGGACACCTTGTTAAGTAATTATATAGCAACATCAGTGTGCAATTAAATAGCCATCAGTCCCTGCAGCTGAGAAATTTCAGGTAATTATTCAAAGATAATTTAATAGGAGAATTACTGTATTCAAGCAAGCATTAGCTAGTAATCTACCTCAATTAAAGCATCCAATTAATTTTAGAACCTTGATAACAGTTGCCTTTGGCAAAACTATCCTTTCCCCTCATTTGATCTTACATATACAGTATTCCTTAAACATTGTATAAAGTTAATTTACTTCTTCTAAAAGAATAGTCTATTAATATACTCTCCTAAGAAATTAAACAAATGCAAGTATTAAAAATATTCATTTTTCTTCTCTCTCTCATTTGTACCTTCTAACCTATTACGCAGAAATTGAGCAAGGCAGATTTAGATTCTGGGGCATCAGCTTCCTCCGTTTTCATCACAAAGAGCAGAAAACTTCCTCACAATGGAAACTCCCAGAAGGGGCTTTTGTTTTCAGATTGACTAGCTCATTAGACAAACTATCCTCAGGAAATGTGCCCCTGTGAATTTGGTGGTGATGATGGTGGTAGAAGAAAGTGCATATGAGAAATGCTTCTTGGTTGTTTGAGAGGCTGCTAAATTTGTTGACACTTCAAGCTTTCAAACTTTCCTTAGTAGCCTTCCTGGGTTGGGCTCATTCAAGTTCTACCAGTTTCTTGGATAATTTATTCAGCCTTTTTGAGCCTCAGGTATGCAGCTGCCTGGTCCACCGTAGGACTGCTAAGAGGCCGCGTTCAACCCAATTCAGAGTGTGCTCATATTATCGGTCTTCCAGAAAGGAGAGCAGATGTCCAGTATCTTGAGCTCCCTTCTCTCAAGACTGAAATAAAAAAGTAGTATAAGGTTGATATAATGGGGAAAGTACATAAATTCAGTAGGGTGTATTGTCAGATGATTAGAAATACCAAAACAGATAAATGATTTGTCTCTGGCCATCACTTTCAAAGCTCTGGGAGCTCTCCTAAAAGCTATGGAAACTGGATACCAAAAGACCATGCAGATGTCCACAGATGACTCAGGAACTATTACAGGTTCCAGCTTCCCTCGTGGCTCAGGCGGTAAAGAATCCATCTGCAATGCAAGAGACCCAGGTTTGATCCCTGGGTGAGGAAGATCCCCTGGAAAAGGGAATGGCTACCCACTCCAGTATTCTTGACTGGAGAATTCCATGGACAAAGGAGACCTGTGCACTACAGTCCTTGAGGTTGCAAAGAGTCAGACATGACTAAGTGACCAACACTGATTTATACTTCATCTCCCCACATCCTCATTCAGCAGCAACATTTATCTTTGTCTCTAACTTTGTCCTTTGGCTGCCTTTCTACCTTGAGCTCCATTTGGAACCGCTCTACCCCCACCCCCCTGCCCTCCACCAGTGTGGGCTGTTTATTCTGCCTCTTACCTACCTTTCTTTTAGGACCCTGCTATTAATATTTCCCTGGTGGCAATTGCATCTGAAGGTAATAAGTCCCCATCTAGCTCAGGTTCCTGAGACCTCACCCAACCCAACCCCCTTCTGTCAAAGGAGAGGGACAGAATGGTTGTGAGAGGCCATTGGGCTGGTAACATGGTGCTTAGGCCTGAATTAGGGTGAGGTGAGTGAGGCTGAGTCATGCAAATGCTGGGTCAGAAATGATCTGTTCCTTTGGTATTGCTATTGCACCAGCATCATGTTTTTGATCACTGGAATAGGTAACCAAGTACAGCCCCCCAGTCCTTATCTTCATTTCTCCAAATTTCTGATAAATCCACAATTTAACTTCCTCCACTAAATGTATCATCACATCTTTCCACTTTGGTCATTTTTCTAGGAAGTAAAGAGCAAATCACCTTTCTACTGCAAAACGCTCAAATATGTACTATAAATAGCAAAACTTTCGAAAATACTGATTTATTTTAAGGTAGTTTCATCCTCTACAAGGTTTAACATTGTTTTTATGATAGGGTTTAAGGTTTTGGAAATTCATGAGAGAAAAAGATGTTTTGGTCATCCACTTATTAATAATTAACTTCAAACCCAACAAAGGCATTCCTTAATTTGTGGCTTCCCAGTAAAGACTCAGAGTTGAATTTAGCAATTTTTGGTGTTGGCCACATAACAAGAGGACATACCCAGGGCATCTGGTATCATATCTGGCACATATTAAGTTCAGAGCATATCTCCTACATGAATGAGTCCCTCTGATTTTCTCCCTAGTACCAGGCTTTACCTCTGTGTCTTGGATAGTCTGATCAGTATACAGTTATACTGTCAATTTAATATAGTTGTGTTAACCACTGGACCAATGCACTATTTTTGTTACCAACAGGAAAGACTAGTCTTTTTAAGGGAAACAAGCAAGCACAAAAATATCAGTTTGAATGTTCTGTATATCAGTCTATTTGGACCAGATACATTTTTTTAAGTTGAAAAAAATGAAAGAGAAAATAAAACTTCCCAAGAGAAATGTCATGTTCCTTCTCACAAAGAAGTTTATTAGCCATAAACTAATAAATAGAGCAAATATACTGATGAGATCCAAGTTACAATTTGTAAGATTTTTTTCCACTTGTTATGCAGGCATCATAAGCAACTGGCAATATTTACTGTTTACAATATTTACTATCTAGAGTTGTGATCCTATTGACATCCAGAGTCAAATTACACATCTATCAGACCCCTAATGATGAGTGCATTCCCAGTACACATAATCCAAATGATTAAAGTAGGTAATGATTTCTCCAAAATAACCACAAGATGTCCATAGGATTTTATTTGCTGTTATCTCAGCACCTCTTGCTATTCTAATTATTACTGCTTTTGGAGTTCAGTTACCTGTAATTTTCTTTTAGAATTGCAAATGGTATACTTTGCTTTCTTATCATGTCATAGAACTCTGTTATGTATCACATGTTGGAAAAAACCTGCAGAAGATTTAATAAGAAACTTAAGCCCAGTGGATTTTCCACCACTGCAAACTCCCTGCATCTCTTAAATAAAGCAGCCCATAATTGATTAATAAAGAGCTAAGTAATTTTGGTATTAATATGACCCCCTGGGAGGCCCCCATAATCACAACTAGCAGACCAGTCACAGTATTGCTCAATTACATATCCAGGTAAATAATCTGCAAATTGACAAACCCTGTAAGGGGATTTTCAGCATTTCCAATTTGTTAATCCATGATAAATGCCTCTCAGAGGTTGGACAAAGCCCAGGCCCTTTCATATTTTGAAACTCCTGGTTTATTAAAATATTTTAAAGCAGAGTTAGCAAAAGTGTTTTATATTTAAAGTTTAAAATGCTATATTTATAGCACTAATGCCTAATATGTTAGTGCTATAAATATATGTAAAATACAATGCTATATGATTGTCAATATAAAAATTATATTTACAAAAATCGGTTTTCAGTGTACCCCAGTTGGTATGACCGGTACCAGGGCAAGAGAGTTTCCTTCTGCCTGATCTGTCAGGATATCTCTGTGTTGAAACTGGTTAGCCCACAGGAGGCCTTCCGTGAGCATGGGGCTTGGGGACCCACTGTCCTCACTCATCCCCATTGGGCTTAACCATGCCTGGTACCTACTAAGTTGCTTCAGTCATGTCTGAGTCTTTGCAACCCTATGGACCATAGCCCGCCAGGTTCCTCTGTCCATGGGATTCTCCAGGCAAGAATACTGGAGTGGCTAGCCATTTCCTTCTCCAGGGGATTTTCCCGACCCAGGGATCAAACCCATGCCTCTTAAGTCTCCTGCATTGGCTGCTGCTGCTGCTAAGTCACTTCAGTCGTGTCCTACTCTGTGTGACCCCAGAGACGGCAGCCCACCAGGCTCCCCCGTCTCTGGGATTCTCCAGGCAAGAACACTGGAGTGGGTTGCCATTTCCTTCTCCAATGCATGAAAGTGAAAAGTGAAAGTGAAGTCGCTCAGTCGTGTCCGACCCTCAGCGACCCCATGGACTGCAGCCCACCAGGCTCCTCTGTCCATGGGATTTGTCAGGCAAGAGTACTGGAGTGGGGTGCCATTGCCTGCATTGGCAGGCAGGCTCTTTATCACTAGCGCCACCTGGGAAGCCCCTCAGTACTTAAATCATTCATCCGCTTCAAAAGTGTTCTCTAAACCACATCTTTCTTCTCTCCTCAACCTGACCTCCCTGAAGATTAGTGATTATGCCTCGTTGAATTTTAAAAGTGAAGTTTCATTACCACCAACTCCACCTTTTTTTTTTTTTTTAGTAAGTAATTTTTCTAAATTTCTTCTATGAGTCTTGGGCTATTTTTACCCTCTGAAACACTGAAATTATCATATTCAGTTCTTGAACTGAAGGACAGTAAATAGAAATACTGTGATTTACATATTATTTTAACCTAAAGAATACATGTGATTGATTTAATCACAGACATAGCACAAAGTTCTCCTGTAAAGAAATATTCCCATTTGCCTACCTCTTTATTAGCCTTTATTTACCTCTTTATTGTAAAAGATACAAAATAGAAAAACTAGGCATACATATAATATCCCTTTTTTTTAAAAAAAATTGAAGTATAATTGACATATAACACTATATTAGTTTCAAGTACAGAACATAATATTTTCATATTTGAATACACTGTGAAATGATCACAGTAAGTTATCCTCTGTCACCAAAGTTACAAAATATTCAATATAATATTATTGACTATAATCACCATGCTGTACATTACATCTCCATGACCTTTTTTTATGTTCAATTCAACTTCCCATGGCATTTTTATTTTATGAATGAAAGACTGTTCTTCTTGACCTCTGTCACCAATTTTCCCCACCCCCACCTCCAGCTGCCTCCCTTCTGGCTATCACTATTTTGTTCTCTGTATCAAGGAGTTTTATTTTGTTTTCTTCATTTGTTTTATTTTTAAACCAGCCAAGGTGATTAATCTTCCCAGTGCTGGATTCCATGACTGAGATACCAATACAGGGCTCGAGCCCCTCAACCCTCAGGGAAGACCTCAGAGTCTGTGATGTCCCCCTGCTTTTCTGGGTCCCACACCAGGGTGTGGTCCTGACTTGAAAATCACTTCTCCCCTCCTACCAGACTCCTTGTGGTTCTTTCTTTATAATCTTGGTTGTAGAAGAGCTGTTCTGCCAGTCTTCATGTCATTCTCAGAGAGAGTTGCTCTATATACAGTTTGACACGTTCATGGAGGGAGGTGGGCTCAGAGTATTCCTATTCCACCATCTTGATCCCACCTCCATCCCAACAAAACCTCCACAATTTTCTGTTTGTTTCACCTCAATTTTACCTTACTTGCAGCTGTACCTCTTCTTCAGTTTTTTTTTTCATCGAGTGTCTTAGATTTCAGTGTACAAGTCTTTCACATCATTGGTTAAATTTGTTCCTAGGTATTTTATTCTTTCTGATGCAATTGTAAATGGGATCATGTTAATTTTTATTTTGGCTAGTTCATTATTAGTGTATAAAAATGAAACACATTTGTATTGATTTTGCATCCTGCAACATTACTGAATTTGTTTATTAATTTTAACAGTTTTGGGGTGGAATCTTTGGGGTTTTCTGTATAAAGAGTCTTGTTATTTGCAAACAGTGAGTTTTACTTCCTTTTTTACGATCTGAATAGCTTTCTTTCCAATTTGAATACTTTTGTCCCCCTAATGGCTGTGACTGGTTGTCCAGTTTGTTAGCATAAGATTGTTCACAGTAGTATCATGATCTTTCACATTTCTGTGGTGTCAGCTGTAATTTCTTATCTTTCCTTTTTATTTTGTTTATTTGAGCCCTCTTTTTATTTTGGCTTGTTTAGCTAAAGGTTGGTCAATTTGGTTTATCTTTTCAAAGAACCAGCCCTTAGTTTCCCATTGATTGCTTTCTCTTGCTATTTAAGTCTCTATTTCATTTTTTTTCCTACTCCAATCTTTAGTATTTCCTTCCTTCCACTATTTTTGGGCTTCATTTGTTCTTCTTTTTCTAGTTCCTCTAGGTGTGAAGTTAGACTGTTTGAGATTTTTCTTGTTTCTTGAGTTAGACCTGTATTGCTATTCACTTATTTTTTAGAGCCACTTTTGCTGTACCCATCAATTTTGGTATATTGTATTTCTGTTCTCATTTGTCTATCTGTATTTTTAATTTTTTTTTATTCTTCAATGATATATTGGTTATTCAGTAGCATATTGTTTAATCTCTACACATTTGTAATTTTTCCAGTTTTCCTCTTCTAATTGACTTCTAGTTTCATACCACTGTGGTATAAAGAATTTCAATCCTTTAAAATTCATTGAGACTTGTTTTATGGCCTAACATATGCTCTATGTTTTTTTGTTGATCTAGCCATTTATGTAAATGGGGTGTACAAGTCCCCAACAATATTATATTGCTGTCAATTTCTCCCTTTAGGTCTTTTAATATTTGTTTTATATGTTTTGGTGTTCCTATGTTAGGTGCATACATATTTATAAATGTCATTTCTTCTTGCTGGATTGACTCCTTTATCATTAGGTAACACCCTTGTTTTTCAGTACAGTTTTTGTTTAAAAGTCTATTTTGAAATCCCACTGCTGGGCATACACACTGAGGAAACCAGAAGGGAAAGAGACACATGTACCCCAATGTTCATAGCAGCACTGTTTATAACAGCCAGGACATGGAAGCAACCATGGAAGCTAGATGTCCATCAGCAGATGAATGGATAAGAAAGCGGTGGTACATATACACAATGGAGTATTACTCAGCCATTAAAAAGAATACATTTGAATCAGTTCTAATGAGCTGGATGAAACTGGAGCCTATTATACAGAGTGAAGTAAGCCAGAAAGAAAAACACCAATACAGTATACTAACAGAAATATATGGAATCTAGAAAGATGGTAACAATAACCCTGTATACGAGACAGCAAAAGAGACACTGATGTATAGAACAGTCTTATGGACTCTGTGGGAGAGGGAGAGGGTGGGAAGATTTGGGAGAATGACACTGAAACATGTATAATATCATATATGAAACGAGTCGCCAGTCCAGGTTGGGGCTGGTGCACTGGGACGACCCAGAGGGATGGTATGGGGAGGGAGGAGGGAGGAGGGTTCAGAATGGGAAACACATGTATACCTGTGGTGGATTCATTTCAATATTTGGCAAAACCAATACAATATTGTAAAGTTTATAAATAAAATAAAATTTTAAAAAAAGTCTATTTTGTCTAATATGAGTGTAATTAGCCCAGCTTTTTATTTCCATTTGCACAAAATATCTTTTTCCATCCCTTCATTTTTCATTTTCCCTCTGTGTCCTTATTTCTGAAGTGAGTCTTTTGTAGGCAGCATGTAGCTGGATCCTGTCTATTAATCCACTCAGCCACTCTCTTTTGATTGCATTGTGTCCTTTAACTCCTTTTCCCTTAGGAATAAAAGTAATATCTTATTTTTCTTTATTTTACTATAAGCAAGGATGATCATATTATATTTTTATATATTTATTATCATAAGATTTCTTCTGTAAATTGCCTACTTATTTCCTTTGTCCATTTTTTGATGAGTATTGAGCTTTTCCTTATGGATTTCAAGTTGCTTTGTGCATTAGGAATTTCAACCTTTAATTTATCACATAAAGTAAAATATTTCACTTTTTGTGGTAAATACACACACCCATAACATTAAATTTGCCATATTCACCATTTTAGGTGTTTCACTCATTGGCATTAATCATATTCAGAATGTTGTGTAATTATCACTACTACTTAGTTCCAAAACTTTTTCATCATCCCAAACATAAGCTTTGTAGCCATTAAATGTCCTCCTTTTTTTCCTCCCCTAGTCTCTGATAACCTCTAATCTACTTTCTGTCTCTATGAATTTACCTATTTAAGATATTTATAGATACACATGGAATCACATAATATTTGCTTTCTTGTGTCTGCCTTATTTTCACTAAGCATGTTTCTAAGATACATTCATGTTGTAGCATGTACCAGAACATCATTCCTTTTTATGGCTAAATAATATTCCATTGTTTATATATGCCATATTTTGTTTACCCATTCATCTGTTGATGGATGCTGATGAATAACGCTGCTATGAACTTTTGCTAGTATTTGTTTGAATCTCTATTTTCAATTCTTTTGGGTATATATCTAGAAGTGGAATTGTCTAGCCATACAGCAAGTCTATGTTTGACATTTTGAGAAACCACTAAACTACTGTTACTCTGTATGCCTTAGAAACGCCACTATCATATAGAAGCAGAAACTATATGCTTCCTTAGCAATACTGGCAGGTTCATACCATTCTTCTTCCTTTTTAACAGAGGAACATTTTAAGAGGAAATTAGAACAGTTTCCTCAGTCTCTTTATTGAAATATTTGTTGAGTAGATTAAAATTCAGCCATTACAGAGTTGTCTTGCTGAACTATAGGCCTATGTACAGGTTCTATCATGAATGAACCTTGAAACTTAAGTAAATCTTAGAGGTTACTGTCCATTTATTTATTTGACTAAATGATTTTGTCTTATGAAAAGATATGCTGCATTTTATTTCTGGCATTGTAAGAAAGGTTTCACTGTGGTAAAGAATAAATATTTGAATACTAGCCTTGGTACTCAGTAGCCATGGAATATGTCTCAATGTGCCAACACAGACTGATCTGAAGTTGGTTCTTAAAGACAGTTCTTTATTTGCACATGAGGATATCTTAAACAATTTTTCTCTTCTTGATTGCTTAGAGATTTTGACATAAAAAAGTGAATCTATTTTTTAATCAACCAACCTTTGAGTGTGAATTGTTAATGTGGACTTGAAGCATTAACAAATTTTAAGTTGAAGAGAAATCTATATCTACAACCTTACTGAAGTAAAAAAATGTTTCTTCATCTTACTAAAATCTAAGATGATTTCTAAGAAAAGTTGTATGGCTCTTAACACTAACCTGATGCACTCTTGTCAACATATTGAATGTTGGACTATTGGCACTAAAGACCAAATAAGAAATTAATGTCCTACTAAAAGACTAAACATTAAGTGCCCCTTGGGACATTGAGAATAATTTTGGTTCAATTCAAGTAATGTAAAGCCTGGGAAACCCAACTAAAAGAAGAAAAAACCGAATTCAGAAATGATACTATATCTTTTTTCTCTTGTGTAATAAAAGAACACCCAATATGGTTTCAGAAGGCCTGTCTGAGTTTGAATTCCATCTCCATCACATACTACTTGTGAGCCTTTAGGCAAGTAACTTTACTTTTCTGAACGTCAGTTTCTTCTTGTAAAATAAGGGTTTAAAAAAATCTCTAACAGAATTATTGACAAGATCAACGTGCTTTCCATATTGGAAAGCTCTGTACCAACAGTTCTCAAGTGAAGGGAATTCTGCCCTGATAAGACAACTGGCAATATCTAGAGACATTTTTAGCTGTCACAACTGGGAGAGGGTAAACTACTGAACTATTGGGTAGAGAGCAGGGATGCTGCAAAACATCCCATTATGCACAGATCAGTCCATCACAACAAAGAATTATCCAATCTAAAACATCAATATTCCTGAGGCTGAGAAACGTTGCTCTATATTATTACTCACTTTTATGCAATGAGCTACCAGTGCCTTTGACTTCATTCAGTCAATGGTTCAGGGTCTTACTAAGAAGTTTCTTCTTCAACCAAGCCCCAAGTAATATAATCACGGTAACTGCCTCTTTAAATACATGGTTTTACTTGAAAAGATGCTCAACATCACTAATTTTATTAGAGAAATGCAAATCAAAACTATAAGGAGATATCACCTCACACCAGTCAAAATGGTCATGATCAAAAAATCTACAAATAAATTTTAGAGAGGATGTGAAGAAAAGGGAAACCTTTTACAGTGTTGGTAGGAATGTAAATTGATATGGCCACTATGGAGAACAACATGGAGATTCCTTTAAAAACTAGGAATAAAACTACCACTGTTGTTGTTGTTCAGTCACTCAGGTGTGTCCTCCTCTTTGTGACACCATTGACTGTAGACTGCCAGGCTCCTCGGTCCATGGGATTTCCCAGGCAAGAATACTGGAGTGTGTTGTCATTTCCCTCTCCAAAATTACCATATGACCCAACAATCCTGCTACTGGGCATATACCCTGAGGAAACCATAATTGAAAAAGACACATGTACCCCAATGTTCACTGCAGCACTATTTACAATAGCTAGGGCATGAAAGCAACCCAGATATCCACTGACAGATGAATGGATAAAGAAGATGTGCTACATATATACAATGCAATATTGCTGCTGCTGCTGCTGCTAAGTCACTTCAGTCATGTCTGACTCTGTGTGACCCCATAGACGACAGCCCACCAGGCTCCCCCGTCCCTGGGATTCTCCAGGCAAGAACACTGGAGTGGGCCGCCATTTCCTTCTCCAATGCATGAAAGTGAAAAGTGAAAGGGAGTCGCTCAGTTGTGTCCAACTCTTCGTGACCCCATGGACTGCAGCCCACCAGGCTCCTCTGTCCATGGGATTTTCCAGGCAAGAGTACTGGACTGGGGTGCCATTGCCTTCACAATGCAATATTACTCAGCCATAAAAAAGAAAAAAAAAATTGAGTTGGTTCTAGTGAGGCAGATGAACCTATAGTCTGTTATACAGAATGAAGTAAGTCAGAAAGAGAAAAATACTGTATATTAATATATATTCCATATATATGGAATCTAGAAAAACGGTACTGATGAATCTATTTGCAAGGAAGAAGGGAGATGCAAATATAGAGAAGAGACTTGTGGACACAGTGAGAGAAGGAAAGAATGGGATGAATGGAGAAAGTAGCATAGACATAAATACACTATCATGTGCAAAATAGATAGCTGGTGAGAAGTTGCTATATAACACAGAGAACCCAGTCTGGCACTCTCTGATACCTAGAGGGGTGGGAGGGGGGAGAGGAGGAGGGAAATATATATATTAGTTATGGTTGATTTGTGTTGTTGTATAGCAGAAACCAACACAACATTATAAAGCAATTTTCCTCCAATTAAAAAATAAATTCAAAAAATAAGAGACTACTATCAGTAATTATATGCCAATAAAATGGACAACGTGGAAGAAATGGACAAATTCTTAGAAAAGTACAACTTTCCAAAAATGAACCAGGAGGAAATAGAAAATCTTAACAGACCCATCACAAGCACAGAAGTTGAAACTGTAATCAGAAATCTTCCAGCAAATAAAAGCCCAGGTCCAGACGGCTTCACAGCTGAATTCTACCAAAAATTTAGAGAAGAGCTGACACCTATCCTACTCAAACTCTTTCAGAAAATTGCCAGAGGAAGGTAAACTTCCAAACTCATTCTATGAGGCCATCATCACCCTAATACCAAAACCTTACAAAATGCCACAAAAAAAGAAAACTACAGAAATATCACTGATGAACATAGATGCAAAAATCCTTAATAAAATTCTAACAATCAGAATCCAACAACACATGAAAAATAACATACATCATGACCAAGTTGGCTTTATCCCAAGGATGCAAGGATTCTTCAATATCCGCAAATCAATCAAAACACCACATTAACAAATTGAAAAATAAAAGCCATATGATTATCTCAATAGATGCAGAGAAAGCCTTTGACAAAATTCAACATCCATTTATGATAAAAACTCTCCAGAAAGCAGGAATAGAAGGAACATACCTCAACATAATAAAAGCTATATATGACAAACCCACAGCAAACAATATCCTCAATGGTGAAAAATTGAAAGCATTTCCCCTAAAATCAGGAACAAGACAAGGATTCCCACTCTCACCACTACTATTCAACATAGTTTTGGAAGTTTTGGCCACAGCAATCAGAGCAGAAAAAGAAATAAAAGGAATCCAAATTGGAAAAGAAGAAGTAAAACTCACTGTTTGCAGATGACATGATCCTGACATGATAGAAAACCCTAGAGAATCCACCAGAAAATTACTAGAGTTAATCAATTGGAAAAGAAGAAGTAAAACTCTCACTGTTTGCAGATGACATGATCCTGACATGATAGAAAACCCTAAAGACTCCACCAGAAAATTACTAGAGCTAATCAATGACTATAGCAAAGTTGCAGGATATAAAATCAACACACAGAAATCCCTTGCATTCCTATACACTAATAATGAGAATATAGAAAGAGAAATTAAGGAAACAATTCCATTCACCATTGCAATGAAAAGAATAAAATACTTAGGAATATATCTACCTAAAGAAACTAAAGACCTATATATAGAAAACTATAAAACACTGATGAAAGAAATCAAAGAGGACACTAATAGATGGAGAAATATACCATGTTCATGGATCAGAAGAATCAATATAGTGAAAATGAGTATACTACCCAAAGCAATCTATCAGATCAGATCATATCAGTCGCTCAGTCGTGTCCGACTCTTTGTGACCCCATGAATCCCAGCACGCCAGGCCTTCCTGTCCATCACCAACTCCTGGAGTTCACTCAGACTCACATCCATCGAGTCAGTGATGCCATCCAGCCATCTCATCCTCTGTCGTCCTCTTCTCCTCCTCCCCCAATCCCTCCCAGCATCAGAGTCTTTTCCAGTGAGTCAACTCTTCACATGAGGTGGCCAAAGTACTGGAGTTTCAGCTTTAGCATCATTCCTTCCAAAGAAATCCCAGGGCTGATCTCCTTCAAAATGGACTGGTTGGATCTCCTTGCAGTTCAAGGGACTCTCAAGAGTCTTCTCCAACACCACAGTTCAAAAGCATCAATTCTTCCGCACTCAGCCTTCTTCACAGTCCAACTCTCACATCCATACATGACCACAAGAAAAACCATAGCCTTGACTAGATGAACCTTTGTTGGCAAAGTAATGTCTCTGCTTTTGAATATGCTATCTAGGTTGGTCATAACTTTCCTTCCAAGGAATAAGTGTCTTTTAATTTCATGGCTGCAGTCACCATCTGCAGTGATTTTGGAGCCCAGAAAAATAAAGTCTGACACTGTTTCCACTGTTTCAAGATCTATTTCCCATGAAGTGATGGGACCAGATGCCATGATCTTCGTTTTCTGATTCAATGCAATCCCCATCAAGCTACCAACGGTATTTTTCACAGAGCTAGAACAAATAATTTCAGAATTTGTATGGAAATACAAAAAACCTCGAATAGCCAAAGCAATCTTGGCTATAGAATAATGGAACTGGAAGAATCAACCTGCCTGACTTCAGGCTCTGCTACAAAGCCACAGTCATCAAGACAGTATGGTACTGGCACAAAGACAGAAATATAGATCAAGGGAACAAAATAGAGAGCCCAGAGATAAATCTACGCACCTATGGACACCTTGTCTTTGACAAAGGGGGCAAAGATATACAATGGAGAAAAGACAATCTCTTTAACAAGTGATGCTGGGAAAACTGGTCAACCACTTGTAAAAGAATGAAACTAGAACACTTTCTAACACCATACACAAAAATAAACTCAAAATGGATTAAAGATCTAAACGTAAGACCAGAAACTATAAAACTCCTAGAGGAGAACATAGGCAAAACACTCTCTGACATACATCACAGCAGGATCCTCTGTGACCCACCTCCCAGAATATTGGAAATAAAAGCAAAAATAAACAAATGGGATCTAATTAAAATTAAAAGCCTCCCAGAATATTGGAAATAAAAGCAAAAATAAACAAATGGGATCTAATTTAAATTAAAAGCCTCTGCACAACAAAAGAAACTATAAGCAAGGTGAAAAGACAGCCTTCAGAAGGGGAGAAAATAATAGCAAATGAAGCAACTGACAAACAACTAATCTCAAAAATATACAAGCAACTCCTGCAGCTCAATTCCAGAAAAATAAATGACCCAGTCAAAACATGGGCCAAAGAACTAGACATTTCTCCAAAGAAGACATACAGATGGCTAACAAACACACGAAAAGATGCTCAACATCACTCATTATCAGAGAAATGCAAATCAAAACCACTATGAGGTACCATTTCACACCAGTCAAAATGGCTGCGATCCAAAAGTCTACAAGCAATAAATGCTGGAGAGGATGTGGAGAAAAGGGAACTCTCTTACACTGTTGGTGGCAATGCAAACCAGTACAGCCACTATGGAGAACAGTGTGGAGATTCCTTAAAAAACTGGAAATAGAAGTGCCATACGACCCAGCAATCCCACTGCTGAGCATACACATGGAGGAAACCAGAATTGAAAGAGACACATGTACCCCAATGTTCATAGCAGCACTGTTTATAACAGCCAGGACATGGAAGCAACCTAGATGTCCATCAGCAGATGAATGGATAAGAAAGCGGTGGTACATATACACAATGGAGTATTACTCAGCCATTAAAAAGAATACATTTGAATCAGTTCTAATGAGCTGGATGAAACTGGAGCCTATTATACAGAGTGAAGTAAGCCAGAAAGAAAAACACCAATACAGTATACTAACGCAAATATATGGAATCTAGAAAGATGGTAACAATAATCCTGTATACGAGACAGCAAAGAGACACTGATGGACACTTTTGGACTCTGTGGGAGAAGGCGGGGGATGATTTGGGAGAATGGCATTGAAACATGAATAATACCATATAAGAAATGAATCGCCAGTCCAGGTTCAATGCAGGATATAGGAAGCTTGGGGCTGGTGCACTGGGACGACCCAGAGTGATGGTATGGGGAGGGAGGTGGGACGGGGGTTCAGGATGGGAAACACATGTACACCCATGGTGGATGCATGTTGATGTATGGCAAAACCAATACAATATTGTAAAGTAAAAAAAAAAAAATAAATTAATTAAAACAAAAACAAAAAATACATAAAAATATGAATACATGGTTTTAAATAGTTTATCATTCTTCTCTAACCAACATGCACCAATCACATGTCTATAGAGAAAGAGTAGTAACCTATGGCTTGAACATGCTAAACTCTAGACACATGACTTCTTTAACTGTATCATCTAAGAGCTCTACTTAGATCATGAGCTCTACATGAAATGATGAAGAGTTGTAGGTACCAACAGGAGGACAGTAGCCTGGCATTCAAGCAATAACTGACAAAATAACTTTGTTGAACTACACTGAATGCCTGTGCAGCTGTGAGCAATCATTAACATGGTCAGAGAATACCTTAGAAACTCACAGAAGCAAAACACCTATTTGATTAATCTGTTTGACTTAGTATGGCTGTCTCAGATTCTCCCTCTCAAAAATGAGACTTAGGACGGAGAGTCATAATCATGAATGAGGATGGAAGCTCTTTGATAGCAGCTGTCATCAATCGTGTTGCTATTGAGGGGAAGGACAGCATGTCATCCTTTCCTACCCAGGTGAAGAACCATGAAAAAAATGAAAACAGATGCTTTCTTCATATGCCTTGGATGTATGGTTTACACTGCACAGATTCATAAACAAAACAAAAAATATACCACTTCCAAATTACCACTGAAAAGTCCAGTTAGTTTAGTCACTTAATTCAATGGTTTGGGGAAAAAAAAAAACCTATTCACGCTAGCTGTCTGACTCAAACTGTCTGTACATATACATTGATCTGACTGGTTTAAGTCAGTCAGTGGTTCCTGAAGCTGGTGAATAGAGATCATTTGAAGAGATGATGCTCTTTCAGTGTCTCAGAGATATAACTTTAACCTGACTCTAAGTGAATCACAAAATTATGTATTTCTCTAAAATTATACAGGCAATTATGAATACCCCAATTAATAAAAAGAGAAATGCCTTTATTTGCTCAGTGGACAGGGATATGAAAAAAAGGAAAAGTGCACATGCTATTCAATAGACATATGATTAAATCTAGATGATTCAGTCAGAAATTCTATTCAAAGAGAAAGCTATTTATCCCAACAAATCACCCTTTGTGTTTGGTTGATGCAGAAGGTGCCTTAATTTCTCTGACACGTAGGGGAGGGAGAGCTTGATGTCCAAATATGCTATGCAGAATGCAAGCATCTTTTTACACACTGTTGTCAGATAAGGACTTGAAGCAGATTTTTAAAGACTCTTGGGAGGCCACTGAACTTGGATCATTCTTAGCTAAGTTATCTAAAACACTTCAAATACTTTAAAATAAAACTAATCCCTGCACTGGTGGGTTGAAAACTTTTCCTATCCCCAGGGCACTAAAATAATACCCTTTTGAACAGTAGGTGAAGTATTTTTAGGCGACAGCTCTCCAGTTATAACAAGGCAAGTCAATTTTTAGGAATTAGGGATGCTAATCACAGTGTCTCAAGATGTGCATTGCTGGGGAGTGAAATATAAGACCACAAACTGACATGACTGCAATATGCTATGCTCCCTCGAAGGAGATGTAAATGGGAGGGAGACTTGGCTTCCTAGTCCTGCCACGGCTTGATCCATCATAAAGGTCAAGATAATTGGCCACATACAGCAAAATCAACACCACTCGCTCTCCCCTAGCCTTGCAGATAAGCATAGAAAGTCAGCTTCCTGCAGGGCTAAGTGGTGGCTAGCCCAGGTGGAGGAGGAGAAGGTCTGAAAATATGCATGTAAGAACACAAGGCACTGTAATGATGCCATCAAATTTAGCATTAAATATATTTAACAATCAATTCAGATACCGTAGGTTGCCCCCAAACATGCGTGAAATGCTTCCAGGGTTTTACCAGACTGCATACTCTTTCGTGTTTATGCCTTTCTAGTGTTTTTTGGACTTTAAAAACTCTCAGCACCATAAATGTACTTGTGTTAACAAATGAAACTGCAATAAATGCAATTTCTGGGTTAATGCCATTATTGAAGTATGGCTATCTGAGAATTCCATTTCCCTGAAACGTTCCAATTAGTTTTACAATCCAAAGCTAAGGTAGGCATTGACTAAAGGGTGTCAGAAAATTCACATGAAAGTAAAATAACTGAGTTACTAAAAGTTGCCAAATGGATTGAGTTTCTCATCTAGTAAGAACCTATTTACAGAGATTATCGAAGGTATGTACCTATTTTAAAATGTGAAGTTCATGATTAGGATGTAAAGTGAACAAGACTATCAATTTGTGTCACCACACTGGTTGTATGCAGGACCTCATGTGTGACCAGTTACATAGGATACTGGTGCAGGAAGTCTGTGCATCTGGTTCAATGTTATGCTATTCTTGTCCTAAAATTCTTAAAAGTATTTTATATCCCTGCATTTTCATCTTGTCTGTCATTCAGTCATGTCCAACTCTTTGTGACCCCATGGACTGCAGCACTCCAGGCTTCCCTGTCCACTATCTCCCAGAGTTTGCTCAAACTCATGTCTATTGAGTCAGTGATGCCATCCAACCATCTCATCTTCTGTTGTCCCCTTCTCCTCCAGCCCTCAATCTTTCCCAGCCTCAGGGCCTTTTCCAACGAGTCCGCTCTTCACATCAGGTGGCCAAAATATTGGAGCTTCAGTATCAGTCCTTCCAATGAATATTCAAAATTGATTTTCTTTAGGATTGACTGCTTTGATCTCCTTGTTGTCCAAGGGACTCTCAAGAGTCTTCTCCAATACTACAGTTTGAAGGCATCAGTTCTTCAGCACTCAACTCTTTTTTATTGTCCAGTTCTCACATCCATACATGACTACTGGAAAAACCATGGCTTTGACTATACGGATCTTTGTTGGCAAAGTGAGGTCTCTGGTTTTTAATACGCTATTTACGTTTGTCACTGCTTTTCTTCCAAGGAGCAAGTGTCCTTTAATTTCATGGCTGCAGTCACCATCTGCAGTAATGTTACTGCCAAGTCGCTTCAGTCGTGTCTGACTCTGTGTGACCCCAGAGATGACAGCCCACCAGGCTCCACCGTCCCTGGCATTCTCCAGGCAAGAACACTGGAGTGGGTTGCCATTTCCTTCTCCAATGCTTGAAAGTGAAAAGTGAAAGTGAAGTCGCTCAGTCATGCCCGACTCTTAGCAACCCCATGGACTGCAGCCTACCAGGCTCCTCTGTCCATGGGATTTTCCAGGCAAGAGTACTGTTGGAGCCCCAAAATCAAGTCTCTCACTGTTTCCATTTTTCCCCATCTATTTGCCATGAAGTGATGGGACCAGATGCTATGATCTTTGTTTTTTGAATGCTGAGTTTCAAGCCAGCTTTCTCACTTTCCTCTTCACCTTTATCAAGAGGCTTTTTAATTCTGCTTTACTTTCTGCCATAAGACTGGTGTCATCTGTGTATCCGAGGTTACTAATATTTCTCCCTGCAATCTTGATTCCAACTTGTGATTCATCCAACCTAGCATTTTGCATGATGTACTCTGCATATAAGTTAAATAAGCAGGGTGATAATATACAGCCTTGATGTACTCCTTTCCCAATTTGGAACCAGTCTGTTGTTCCATATCCACTTCTAACTGTTGCTTCTTGAATCAACTGTTGCAACTTGAAACCTGCATACAGGTTTCTCAGGAAGCCGGTAAGGTGGTCTGGTATTCCCATCTTTTTAAAAAATTTCCACAGTTTGTTGTGATCCACACAGTCAAAAGCTTTAGTGTAGTCAATGAAGCAGAAGTAGATGTTTTTCTGGAATGCTCTAGCTTTTTCTATGATCTAATGGATGTTGGCAATTTGATCTCTGGGTCCTCTGCCTTTTTCTAAATTCAGCTTGTACATCTGGAAGTTCTCAGTTCATGTACTATTGAAGCCTAGCTTGCAGGATTTAGAGCATGACCTTGCTAGCATGCGAAATGAGTGCAACTGTGCAGTAGTTTGACTATTCTTTGGCATTGGCCTTCTTTGGTATTGGAATGAAAACTGACCTTTTCCCAGTCTGTGGCCACTGCTGAGTTTTCCATATTTGTCAGCATACTGAGTGCAACACTTTAACAGCTTCATTTTGTCTGGGGACCCACATATTTTGTAGCCAGTGCTGACTGTGTGACCAGTTTTAAGCCCTGGAGATATGGTCCTATCTTAGACTTTCTGGTATGACTCTTCATGAGAAATATCGCCCTCAAAGAATAATCCAAATGAAACAAGAGATAGAGTTAAGGAGAAGGGAAAGCATTTTGGGGAAGTACAAAATGTAAAGACAAGAATAATCATGGAGTTTCATAAATGACTGAATCTTTCCACTCCCAGGAAGTTGAGCTAAAATCATAATGTAGAAAAGCAGCTCTTTGATTGCTAACCAGAAATCACTATGCAGAAAAAGAAACCCAATGTTTGAACCATTGGACATTGAGAAGCAAATTAATTTGAGTTCTTTTCTGAAGTTCATTTAAGAGGACTAACTGGAACTGTTTCAAAAAGAACAGTTAAAGGGCTGCTGACATATGCTCAAGTTGGTCCTAATTAGCACTCGGAGTATGTTTGTCACAGAGGAAGTAGAAGCATAAAACTATGCTTAAGTATCAGCAGTGATTAAAAGTATGCCAGTGGGTGGGAGTGGGTAAGATTATTTACTTTATAAAATGGAAGAGCTAAGCATGGAGAAAGAGCTTGCAAGAGAAAAAAGTGGGCACTTTGGAGGGGGAGTGTATGGGGGAAATAACTGAAAACAGTTTGAAAAGAGTATTATAGCACACAAAACGCTCAGAAGAGTCAGCGAGGTCTTACTGCATGGGCACTAACGAGCACTAATAAGCTCTCCAGGATTTGAGGCCTAAGGCTATTAGTGTATTAAAAGTTCTCGCACTTGTTCACAATAGGTTATATCTAGGCAATCCTCCCTCCAGGAAGATAAATTGTACTCGGATGCCGAATAATAACTAGTGTATGTGGAGTGCATCATAATTTACATACGTGATCTTTTACATAAAAGATTTGTTACGCTTGTAACATCCCCATAATGTGCACAGTATAATACCACTTGACAGATGAGATAATGAGACCCAGAAAAGGAAAGTGAATTCCCTAAGAACACAAATCAGAAGGTAACAGTCATCTTATCCCAAAACCTGTGCTTTCCCCACCATAAAAGGAGTGAATGGCGTGTTATATGTTCTAATGATAAAACAAGGTTAACAATAATAACTATAACCACAGGGCCTGTTATGAAGACCTTCTTGCTTTCCTTCTTCTCACTAGCCATCCATCCACCTCCACCTAACACAGACTTCTGGGTGAAGATTCGCCATTACTGGTGGTTTAGTCGCTAAGTCGTGCAACCCCATGGACTGTAGCACACCATGTTCCTCTGTCCATGGGATTTCCCAGGCAAGCATTATGGAGTGGGTTTCCATTTCTTTCTCCAGGGGATCTTCCAGACCCAGGTTTCCTGCATTGCAGGCAGCCTCCTGCATTGCAGGCAGATTCTTTACCAAATGAAACAAGGATTGACCTTTGTAATGTGTCTATTTGTCAGATTAGCACTTACAAAACTTATACTGTCCAGATGACGGCAGTCAGGGGTAACTGAGTATGCGACAGAAATGGCTCTCACGTGACTTCCCATGAATATGATGGGTATCACAATGAGTCTGGAAAGCAGCTGACACTTAAGTAAACCTTGTGAGGTAAACAAAAGTCAGGTTTTGTAGCTCTTTGCTTCTGCACTGGCTCTTTCCTCCTCAGTATTTCATCTCCCAATCACTCTGACAAAACTTCACTTTTAATTGAGATGCTAAGAACTTTCAAAGACCCTGCATTTTAAAATGGAATTTTAAAAGGAAAAATAAAAGGAGAGCACAAAAGGGGGAAGGAGGGAATTTAAGAAGAGGGGGTGAGTACTTGGAATTTCCCTGCTGAGCATTTCTATTCTCCATTCCTAGTCTGGGTTTCCAAGAACCTATATTATCAGTCTTCTCATCTCTCTGCTTCCAGTTTGTTTACAGGAGAACAACTAAAGAAAGGCTTGGCACCCTGACCTCTAGAGTGATTACTAATACTGCTCTATTCTGGAGTACTTGACTGACGTCAAAAATGTGATACTACCAGTGGCTCTGGCCATATGCGCGCGCACGCGCGCGTGTGTGTGTGTGTGTGTGTGTGTGTGTGCTTAGTCACTCAGTCATGTCTTTGCAACCCCATCGACTGCAGCTTGCCAGGCTCCTCTGTTCACAGGGATTCTCCAGGCAAGAACACTGGAGTGGGTTGCCCTGCCCTCCTCCAGGGGATCTTCCCAACCTAGGGATCAAATCCATGTCTCCCACATTGCAAGTGGATTCTTCACCCTGTGAGTCACCAGGGAAGCCCAACAATACTGGAGTGAATAGCCCATCCCTTCTCCATGGGATCTTCCTGACCCAGGAATTCAACCAGAGTCTCCTGCATTGCAGGCAGATTCTTTACCAGCTGAGCTACCAAGGAAAACTGTGCATTAAACACAATATTCTCTTTTCCTACACTACATTTTAGTCAAAAATTAAGATGAGAAATTTACGCAAGAAGTCAAAGAATGCAACTTCCCTTATATCCTATTTTCTCATCAGCCAACTGCATGCTGGTTTCTGTCTCCACCACACCTCTGAAACTGACCTCATCAAGGTCACCAATAGTCTTGTTACTTCTGCCACCATTATCCACTCTTTTGTTCGTGCAATCCTTTTGTCCTTTTACTTTCCTGACACTCTGTGCTCTTGATATGCACCTACCTGTTCGGCTATTCGTCTCCTTTGTACACTTCGCTTCCTCTGTTATTTCCATTAAGTTTGGCATTCCATAAGGATTTATCTTGGGCTTGCCTGGTAAATTAAACAGTAAAGAATCCACCTGCCAATGCAGGAGACCCCAGTTCGATCCCTGGGTTGTGAAGATGCTCTGGAGAATGGAATGGCTACCCACTCCAGTATTCTTGCCTGTAGATTCCGCATGGACAGAAGAGCCTGGCAGGCTACAATCCATGAGATTGCAAAAGTCAGACATGACTGCCTGACTAACACACACACACAGATTTATCCTGGCCTTTGATCTCTTCCTCTCCCATATAATTTCCTCAGGTGTCCTCACAATGTTACCAGATTTAGTTACTCCTTACATGCTAATTCCAAGAATCCCATCTCAGTCTGATTTTTTTTTTAACCTGAGCTTTAAACCTGCAGCCATACCTGTCAATTGAAAATTTCTACTAGTTTATCCCCCAAATATCTCAATTTAACATGCCTAAATCTGAACTGATATTCCTGAACCACTCAATATCTTCCCCCCAGTCCAAATAATGGAAACACTACCAAAGTCAGAAACTTGGGCATAGGTCTTGATTCTGTTGTGTCTCCCCTTCATCTATTACTGAACCCCATGACCTCTACCTCCCAAATCTCTCTCCAGTCCATCCTTTCTCTGTATCCCCACTGCTAAATTATTGGTTCAACCCAGCCTCATCTCTTGCCTGCATTACTGTGAGATGGTCTCTTATGAAGCCCCTTTGCCTCCTGTCCTGTTTGCCTTTGTCTTTGACATCACAGCCAGAGTGATGGTTCTTGAATGTGAACTTTATTATGTCATCCTCCAACTCTCCACTGTGCTCACAGAGCTCTGGATAATCTGACCACTGCTAACCTCCCCAGCCTAATCTCTCTGACTCAGTCCTCATCCTGATATTTCAGTCACACTGAATTTTCCCTGCACATTTCTCTCATCCTTTTCCCCAGGTCTTGTCACATCTATTCCTTTTTTCCCTGACGTGTCTTCCCTAAATAATTCTTTATTCTTCTGTCTCCATTTGGACATAATTTCCTTCCCAAAATCTTTTCTGACCTCTGCCCCCTCTCCCCAGCAATGCCTTGCTTCAAGCTTAGCTCCCTCTCTTCTTTGCTCCTGGAGCCTCTCTATTGCCTTTATTGTTAAGATATGTCACCTTGAGATGCAGCTATCCATTTACTAACCTGTAAACTCACCAGATGCTGTTATATGAGAACAGAGGCTTGTCTATGACAGTTCACCATTGTGTTCTCAGTACTTAACAGAGAGCATGCAACAAAGTAGGTACTTACTAAATAGTTCTTGAAGTCCACTTATTTAGTGGACTTGGTGGTAAATTTATTTTTTTTAATTTTATATTATAAAGTCAGATAAGATGTTTTTAATGAAACATATAGAGTAAAAATAAGCCAACAAGTAAACCTTCTGATTCAGAGAACCTAAGGTTCTGAGGAACACTTAGCCCTCAAAGCTGAGTATTTATATTATTGACCACTAATAAAGAACTGTGCTCATATGTTTGTGATACCTGCCTGAGAGTTCTAGTCACAGGTCAATAGGCCCATTTATAACCAGAAAGGGTGGGTAGTGCAGACAAAGACGCAGAGGGGACCAAGCAGTCTGCAGAGTCATGAGTAGCCAAAGTTTCTGTTTCTATGGATATCCTTTGGGTCACTTACCCCCTAACCACCAACCTCACCATTGTTTCTTCTCCTTTACAGCAGGTTCAGGATGTCATATGAAGTCAGCCTCTTCTTTTGCCCCATCCTGCTCCCAACATTACAGCTGGAGGTGCAGCTCAGCTTCATGCTGGGAAGGGTGGCAGGATCTCAGGTATGTTCATCTTGAGATTGCTAATGAACACGAGCCTTATGAAGCCATTGAGAACTTGAAATGTGGTTAGTGAGACAGAGGAACTGAGTTTTAAATTTAAAAACTAAATTTAATGTAAAACTTTTAAATATGTCTGGAACAACAGATATGTGAGTTTGCTTTTTTCAGTTGTCAATTTATGTAATGTAAATCAAATCTTTTTAATCAAAATTTAGCTCCCATATTGAGATGTGGTATAAGTATAGAATATATACTGGATTTTGAAGCTTCAGTAGGAAAAAAGAATATAAGATATCTCATTAATTTTTCACATTGATTACATATTAGAATGATAATATTTTAGATATGTGTGGTTAAAAGAATATTAAAATTAATTACACCTGTTTCTTTTTAGTTTTTTTTGATCCTACTACTGAAAATTTGAAATTATATATGCAGCTCTCACTATATTTCTTCAGTATTAGCATAGGGACCAGGCTGGGACCAACAACAGATGTGCAAGGGAAACTGGCAGCCTTTAATCCTTTTTGCTTTATCCCTTATAAATATAACAAGACTAAAGCTAAAGTCAACCTTATAATACTGGCTAACATTGTTGACACTTATTAACTGCCAAACTGTTCTAAATTCTCTATAGGTGAACAATTTTCATTACAACTCTATGATGAAACTACTTTTATTCTCATTTTAAAAATGGAGAAACTGAGGCACACAGTTGAAGTAGTTTATCTCATAGTCTATAATTGGTAAAGCCAGAATTTGAACACAGATATATCTAACTTCAAAGCCTTCACATCAGTGAAATGGCAAGATAACATTTCAAATGTGTCAGTACATTTTCTGAGCTCTATATAAGGAGACAATGTAACAGTCACTAATATATTATATACTATGAATTGTCACTAAGTCAAATGAGTAATTCGTTTGGGTGCTCTGCTTAATACCGAAAAAGAACAAAGCTTCCTCGTTTGCATTTCAAATACACAAGTAAATCCATAGCTGTTTGTCAGGCACTGTTTAAATCTGAGAAAGGTAAGTGTACTCATGAAGCCACTTTTAAAAAAATAATGAAGATAATCAGTTTGTTGCCAATAAAAATGCCAAGGTATCCTAACTTTCCTGTACTATAAGTAGAATTCATTTTCTCTGTAGTCAACTAGTACCAAAATATTTTACACTAAAATGCATTTAGTATGCTTCTATCTGTATTTTTGAAAGTACTTTCCTTCCTTCATTCATTCTTCAGTTATTAACTGAGTGTTACTATTCCAAGCTGGCTGTGAAATGGACACAAGAATGTACAATCTAAGAAGATAATTTGTGCCTGGAGAAAATAGCCCCAGAGATAGTGTTAAGTGGGTATGTACAGAAATATATACCCGATGTCCCTGTGAACTCTATTGCTTTTAAAGTTTATGTTTGTATGATCCCCAAATATGTTTTTAGGTATTGGTTGAGGACATTTAAAAACTGGCTTAACAGAAGATTCAAAGCTTGATCTCAGCTGTTATAAAAACAATGCAGCTGCTGAGTGAAAACAGATGCCAGGAGGAAACATGCTGGGCGTAAAGGAAGGACATTGTGGGAAGCACAACTTTATAATAACTTGAGGCATCCCATCTAATGACATTATAATTTGGCTCTCACTTATCGGGCAATACAACAGACAGCTTCAACTATCATTTGTCTAGCATCCATTAAGTATTGTCTTCTTTATAATAGTTAGCTTTGTGTGTTGGACAATGAGTGAGGTGGGGGGAACCATCTAAGACATTTGAGAAATAAACCTTAATGACAACAAACAATTTGTCAGACATTCTTTTTCTTCAGCTTTAACATTTGGGTGCCATATAGTGAATTAAATGATCTAACTCATCTCATTCATCATCCAAACTACAGAACAAACTGCTATAGTCAAGCTTCTCCAGAAGATTACCTGACAGGTGATATATGAATCCATGAAGGGATCGTATGATGAAGGAACATTAAAGATGACAAGTGATACGTCAGTCTTCTTGGCCAGTTACTTTCATTGAATAACAGGCACACACACATTTCTGGTCAAATAGTGGGGATTAACTTATCTAAATGTGATTTTACATAGTCTATGGGCTTAAGGGAAGCTGTAGGGGACCACATCATAAACACGTGAGAACTAAGGATTGATGTCAATTTCTGTCACATTTATTCACTCAACAAATATTTACTAAGCACTTACTTTGGGTCAGCACTATGGAAGCACAATTTTTTTTTTTGGCGGGGGAGCTCGTCTTATTGTGCTTATTCATTCAGTCATGTTTGACTCTTTGCAACCCCATGGACTATAGCCTGCTAAGCTCCTCTGTCTATGAGATTCTCCAGGCAAGAATACTGTAGTGGGTTGCCATGCCCTACTCCAGAGGATCTTCCCCACCCAGGAATCAAACCTACATCTTCTGCATTGCAGGTGGATTCTTTACTGCTGAGCCATTGGGGAAGCACTTACTTCGGGTCAGCACTATCGAAGCACCATTTTTCTTTTGGGAACTCAGGTGGGTACAATTCAGGATTTGCTAAGCTAATAAGCATGAGACCAAGGGCTCAAGCAGAATTCTTTTAACTATAAACTCAGCAGTCTGAACAGTATCATATGCTGCTGGTCAGCACATAGTGATAAATTGTTTGGCTCCTGCTCCATTTAACTTCCATAGTTCTTCCAGTCACCTCCTCCCACAGGAAACTCTGTGTCACCACTCCAGGACCTCACTTAGGACCTCCAGGACCTTAATGAGTTTTGATACAGAATTTGATATGCAGTAATCTATATATGAGCTGTAAACTTGACCTCTAATTCTCTTTTAATTTGATAAAATAACAGAGAAAGAAGACTAAATGAATACATTGTTTTAAGCATTTTACAGAAGTGAAGATTCCAAACTTTAATTTTCAAGTCTTTGATGCTGCAGGTTAATTTGGTGTTACTATTAGACTCATTGAATTGTTATTCTATTTAAATATTTGCTTCCAGCTTTGGGAACATACAAAGTGCCTATGTGGTAACTAGGGAATAGGTATCTTCTTAGAAAAAGCTAAACTCAAGACCTGAAACAGACAAAATAGACAAAGAAAGGGTGGAGAGAAAAGTGTTTCCTGAACACCTACTATGTTTTAAATTCTGTGCTAGTCCTTTTTACATGTATTATTTTATCTATAATAAAAATCTTAAGAGTATTATCTTCATTTTACCAAAGAAGAAGCTGAGATTTAGTAAGTTTATTTCATATGTCCCAAGTTACCAGCTAGTTAGTGGTAGA
This sequence comes from Bos javanicus, assembly GCF_032452875.1. Lineage (NCBI taxonomy): Eukaryota > Metazoa > Chordata > Mammalia > Artiodactyla > Bovidae > Bos > Bos javanicus. The sequence continues at coordinate 85,872,562 of NC_083868.1, forward strand.
GCTGAAGGTAAAGATGAAATCTGTTTAATACCAAAGCTCTTTCCACATGGCAAGCTGCCTTGTGCCTACAATTTGTCTCTACGTTTTCTGCTTTATCAATTACTTTGCAGGTAGATGGAAACAGAGCTCCTTATCTCTTATATAAGTTCTTCTCTGGCTCAGTCTCTTTATCAAAAGGAGATTGTGCTCACTGGTCTATTAAGTTAACACATTTGGAATAATGCTTAACTCTTTACATCCTTTAGTGGCTAAGACTTTGCAGTCCCTTCCTCTATGTTACCTTTCATATGGAGAAACTTCCTTTTCCCTAGACTGGCTTTAGGGTAAACTGATCTGATAATTTCATTTTTTTTTTTCCAGATTATTCAGAAGCTGCCTTATAAATTGTTGTTTGTTGCTAAGTCATGTCTGACTCATTCCAGCCCTGGCTATATTTGCCTGTTGAGTTTAATAACTTCTTACAAACTTCTTCCTACCAAAGGGATCACGGAACTGTTAAGAGAATTGCTTGTTTGAGTTACTAGGTCAGGTTTTCTTTCTTTCTTTATTTGTGTTAATCTCTACAGCTCCTCTTTTCCTTTAAGTTGTTGTTGTTCAGTCACTCAGTCGTGTCTGACTCTTTGCAACCCCGTGGACTGCAGCACAATAGGCTTACCTATCTTTCACTGTCTCCCTGAGTTTGCTCAGACTCATGTCCATTGAGTCGGTGATGCCATCCAAGCATCTCAGCCTCTCTCATCCCCTTCTCCTCCTACTCTCAGTCTTTCCCAGCATCAGGATCTTTTCCAGTGAATCAGCTCTTTATATCACGTGGCCAAAGTATTAGAGCTTCAGCTTCAGCATCAGTCCTTCTAATGAATATTCAGGGTTGATTTCCTTTAGGATTGACCAGTTTGATCTCCTTGCTGTCCAAGGGACTCTCAAGAGTCTTCTCTAGCACCACAATTCAAAAGCACCAATTCTTCGGTGCTCAGCTTTTTTATGGTTCAACTCTCACATCTGTACATGACTACTAGAAAAATCATAGCTTTGACTATGTGGACCTTTGTCGACAAAGTGATGTCTCTGCTTTTTTAATATGCTGTCTAGGTTTGCCTTATAAATAGAAATTACCAATTTTCAAGTCACCAGTATACACTAAAGTGAACTCTATTTTATAATTATACTGAACACCATGTAATATTTCATATCTGTATGCTGAAACACCAGCTACCACTTAAGCTACTTCACCTGCCATTTTTGGAAAGGTTTTCACTGATCTCACTTTAGAACTTGAGATCCTCCCCCGTCTCTTATGGCACACACCACTTTTATTCATATTTGCAGAGCACATGCCAGCCACACCATGGTGAATATACCAACATCATCCTTGCCCTCACAGAGCTTAAAATATAAGAAGGTAACCCCATATACTTATAACAAGTAAAGGTATAATTCCATTTATAATAAATGCTGTAAAAGAAAACTCTGATATTATGCATTATGTGGAGAAAAATAAAAATTCAATAACTGATGATGCATATGATACATACTTTTTTCCTGTTTACAAAATTCTATATAATGAGCTTCCTTGTTTAACCTAACACATGTCTCATACTTACTAGGATGTGCCAGAACCCAACTTGCACAAAGAAAGTTTATCTTTCTCAAAAGTTTACCATGAACAAAAATATGTGTAAACCTATATGAGAAAAACTAGAAAACTCTGATGAATGAAACCAAAGGGGAACTAAATAAATGTAAATATAGTCTATATTCAAGGACAAAAAGACACCATATTGTCAGTTCTTCCCAACTTACTCTATAGATACAATGAAATCTCAAAGAAAATTCCAGCAATTTACTTGTATCCAGATACTGACAAACTGATTCTAAAGTTTATATGGAGAGGCAAAAAACCTAGAATAGACAACACAGTACTGAAGGAGAAAAACAAAGTTGGAGGACTGATGTTACCCAACTTTAGGACTCACTGTGAAGCTACAGTAGTTAAAACAGTGTGGTATTGGTGAAAGAACAGACAACTAGATCAATAGAACAGAGTCCAGAAATAGACCCCCATAAAGACAGTCAACTGCTCTTTGACAAAGGAGCAAAGACAATGTAATGGAGCAAGTTAGTCTCTTCAGCAAATGGTGCTGTAACAACTGGATCAGTTCAGTTCAGTTGCTCAGTCGTGTCCGACTCTTTGCGACCCCATGAATCACAGCAGGCCAGGCCTCGCTGTCCATCACCAACTCCCAGAGTCTACCCAAACCCATGTCCATCAAGTCGGTGATGCCATCCAGCCACCTCATCCTCTGTCATCCACTTCTCCTCCTGCCCCCAATCCCTCCCAGCATGAGGATCTTTATGTAAAAAAGCAAAATCATAAAATTCCTAGAAGATAACAGGGGAAAACTTAGATGACTCTGGTTATTGTGATATCTTTTTAGATACAACACCAAAGGCATGATGCATGGAAGAAATAATTGCTAAGCCAGACTTCATTAAAATTAAAAACTTCTGCTCTGTGAAAACAACCTCAAGAGAATAAGAAGACAAGCCATAGAATGGGAGGAAAATATTTGCAAAAGACATATCTGATAAAGGACTGTTACCCAAATTACATAAAGAACTCTTAAAACTCAACACTAAGAAAACAATCCAATTAAAAAATAGGCAAGATCTTAACAGACACCTCACCAAAGAAGATATATAGATGTCAAATAAGCATATGAAAAGATACTGCATATCATATGCCATCTGGAAAATGAATTTAAAACAATAAATTGTCAATACATAATTTTTAGCATGGCCAAAGTCCAAAACACTGACACCACCAAATGCTGGTGGGATGCAAAGCAACTGGAACACTTGCTGGTGAGACTAAAAATGGTACAGCCACCTTGGAAGACAATTTGAAGGCTTCTTCAAAGCCCAACATACTCATGCATACAATTTAGCAATTGTACTCCTTGGTATTTATGCAAAAGAGTTGAAAACTTATGTCCACATGGAAACCTGTACACAGATGTTCATAGCAAATTTATTCATAATTGCCAAAACTTGAAAGCAACTAAGAAGTCCTTCAGTAGGTGAATGGATAAATTGTGGTATATGCAGACAATTAAATACTATTCAGTGCTAAAAAGAAATGAGCTATAAGCCATGAAAACATATGGAGGAAAGTTAAATGCATATTGCTAAGTGAAAGAAGCCAATCTGAAAAGGCTACACACTGTATTACTCCAACGATATGATGTTTTGAAAAAGGTAAAGCTATGGAGACAGTAAAATCATCAGCAGTTGACAAAAGGTAGGGTGAGGAGATAAATAGGTAGAACACAGGGGTTTTCAGTTTAATGAAAATATTCTGCATGGTACGATAGTGATGCATATATGTTATTAAGCATTTGTTCAAAATCAGAATGTATAAGAGGGGCCCTTAGGTAAAATGTGGACTTTGGGTAATTGTGATATGTCAGCAAATGTTTGGTGAGTGATGGAGGCTCCGCATGTATGGGAAATCTCTGTATCCCCCTCTCAGTTTTGTTGTGAATCTAAAACTGCTCTAAAAAATAAAGTCATAAAAGCAACCCATGTTTCTATATTGGTGAAGCAAAGATGTTTGGGGACAAAACCTGGAGAAGTACAGATTTCATTGAGTTTATAAAAGGGCTGCCTCTCTAATCCTCAAGCCAAAAAGAACCACTTAAGGATCTATGGGTTTGATGAATTCTAATTAGAAGAACTGAATGTCAGATTGAGAAATATCCTTGAATTAACTAAGTCAAAAGGTCCAGCCTTTTAGCCTTTACAATTTTTAAGGGGAAAGATGGACAGTTGCCAGCCTTTTATTTTGCCAAGTGAGGAAGTTACATACAATCTACCATCTATTTAGCTGTGATCCCATAAATGAATAGGCATTTGGAAACAAAGAGGAAAAACAGCATCATCTCAGTATCAAGGACAGCCTCTCCTAAGCAAGGACAGGTATAAGTGTATAGCAATAGAAAGATAGATGCAAATATAAATATAGATTAAATGTTATAGCTACATAAATTTGTCTTTATTTTTCTCTTTTCATCTTAGGCTGGTCATAACTGGAGTTTAGAATACTCTGAACTGCTCCAAATGCTTCACAGGGGCAATGACTGACCAGTGCTACAAATCCGTGGTCACTGGGGCTGGAACCAGTACCCAGGTTGCTGGAGCCCACTTTAATGTTTCTTCTACTCACCATCTGCTTGGACTCTGGGAACATGGCAAAGTGCCCAAGATGGAAGGTAAGAGAAATCCTGGCCTACATATAGGATTTGGGACAACCCTGGGATCAGGGACGTTCGTAGAAAAAAAAGAATAAAAATGGGAGGAACATTCTGAGGAAAGGAAATGGGTGCATTTTTAAGTTTGTAAGACCATTCTCCTCTTTCCACAGTCTTCCCCTCTCCACTGGGGAAAAAAGATTATGAAAACAATAAATCCTTGGTTAGGATACTTTGTCAAGACCTAATATGTTCACAGAACTGGGTAGGGTGTTTTAATCTTCACATTCCTTTGAGGTAGCTCTTCTCTGATGAGACTAAAGCTCAGTGAGGAGAAGTAATCTACCTACAATCAGCAGCTGGAATTCACATCTAACTCAAGTTCATATACCCATTAACAATATGCCATATTGTCGCATATATTGCTACCCAGGAGAAAGGAAGTATTGTACTTGTTGAGTATCTACTTTGTGCCAAGTTCTGGATTTAGCATTTCTCAAAATTTGTTTCATGTATTCCTGACCTCAGTGCTATTTGTCATTTATTTCACAGATAAGGAAACCAAGGTTGAAGATTACTCAGAAAGAAAAACAAAACAAAACAATGATTTCAATTGGGCCCTGAAGTGGAGATTCATTAAGAAGCTAAAAATAAATATGCTTTTGTACTGAATTCAAATATGTATAACAGCAAATCAATAAAATCAGTATGTTATACTCTTAGTTACATTAGGACATTTTCATTAATTAATAGGTTGAATCATTTGAAATTGCCATTTTGTGGGTCAAACGTGGCTGAATATTGTGACTGCATATGGTTTGATCTAATATACATATCATTATTAAGTTTTACTACTCCAGAGTTCTCTGCCTCTGCCTAACCTTTTCAATAAATTAAGGACTAGCAAGTTAATAGGAAAAGTAATAATGATAATAAAAATAAAAATCTTAATAACACATTATAAACTATTTCATTGTTTTTAATTTTAATTATTATTTTTTATTGTGCTAAAAATATGTAAATAACATTTACTATCTTAACCATTTTAAGTGCACAGTTCAGTTGTGCTAAGTATGTTTGCAATGTTGTGAAACAGATCTCCAGTACTTTTTCATCTTGCAAAACTGAAACTCTACACCCATTAAACAACTAGAAACCTTATGAGGGACCATGTGGGTGGTGGTATCAGATCAAAGGACTTTTCCAAAGGAGGTTATTCTGGAATTTTGTGTAAAATATTCTAAGTTTTAACGTTAGCTTAAAAAATAGCTTTGTTGAGATATAATTCAAATGCCATAAATTCATCCAATTAAAGTGTACAATATAATGTTTTTTAGTACACTCAGTGTACAGCCATCATCTCCATTTAGTTCCTGAATATTGTTACTACCCCAAAGGAGATCCTGTACCTATTAGACAGTCACTTTCCATTCTCCCCTCTTCCCAACTCCTAGTAACCATAATTCTACTTTCTGTTTCTATGAATTTGATTGCTTTGGATACCTCAGATTTATACCATTTTGGAGTGTGTAAAATCAGCCAGATGCCTCATGCATTTTATTTAACTCTGAAAAAATTCTATGAAGTACTATTATCCTCATTTATAACCTCGGAAATTAAAAAGATAGATATAAAGAAATTAAAAAGGTAGATATAAAGTCACATCTGAAACTAATCCACTACTACCTGTGTTCAAATTTATTATACCCAAATTGATAAGAATAATTTCTACCATAGAGAAGAGTTCCCATGTTTTTTATTATTGGGAGGTGGCAGTGGTGCTGTAGATTGCCAAACAGTCAAATAATGCAGCTCAAAAAATACCTGATTAATGACTGAGTGAATTATGTGACAGAATCCCTCCTTAATTAAAACTACTAATATGAAAGAATGAGAACTTGCAAAAGCTCATGGTAACATTATCCATGCAGAGAAGGTTTGGGGCTGATTTCTCTAAAATAGCAAAAAATTATAGAGATCACATACTGTGAGCTAAATTATACTAAAAAAATTGACAGATTCTTACATAAATATAAGATATCTTAAACTGGGGAAGAAAGGACTTAGGTGTAAGAGCAAAACAGCATTCAGATTTGGAATATCACTGATAAATTTATTTGAACTCTGGAGGAAATAGGATGTTTTAAAATGGGTTAGGGCTTCCCTGGTGGTTCAGTGGTAAAAAAAAAAAAAAAAATCCACCTCCCAATGCAGGAGACATGGGTTCAATCCCTGATCCTGGAAGATACCACATGCTGCAGAGCAACTTAGCCTGAGCACCACAACTACTGAGCCTGTGCTCTAGAGCCAGGGAGCAAGTACTGAGCCCATGTGCTCCAACTACGGAAGCCCATACACCCTAGAACCCTTCAGTCATTCAGTCATGTCCAACTCTTTGCAACCCCATGGACTGCAGCATGCCAGGCTTCTCTGTCCATCACCAACTCCTAGAGTTTACTCAAACTCACGTCCATCAAGTCAATGATGCCATCCAACCATCTCATCCTCTGTCATCCCCTTCTCCTCCCTCCTTCAATCTTTCCCAGCATCAGGGTCTTTTCCAATGAGTCAGTTCTTCGAATCAGGTGGCCAAAGTATTGGAGTTTCAGCTTCAACCTCAGCCCTTCAACATCAGTCCTTCCGATGAACACTCAGGACTGATCTCCTTTAGGATTAACTGGTTGGATCTCTTGCAGTCCAAGGGACTCTCAAGAGTCTACTAACGCATATATATGGAACTTAGAAAGAAGGTAATGATAACCCTGTATGCGAGACAGCAAAAGAGACACAGATGTATTGAACAGTCTTTTGGACTCTGTGGGAGAGGGTGAGGGTGGGGTGATATGGGAGAATGGCATTGAAATATGTAAAATATCATATGTGAAATGAATCGCCAGTCCAGGTTTGATGCATGATACAGGGTACTCAGGGCTGGTGCACTGGGATGACCCAGAGGGGTGGGATGGGGAGGGAGGAGGGAGGGGCTTTCTGGATGGGGAACACATGTACACTCATGGCGGATTCAAGTCAATGTATGGCAAAACCAATACAATATTGTAAAGTAAAATAAATAAATTAATCAATTAAAAAAAAAAAAAGAGTCTTCTCCAACACCAGAGTTTAAAAGCATCAATTCTTGGGTGCTCAGCTTTCTTTATAGTCCAACTCTCACATCCATACACAACTACTGGAAAAACCATAGCCTTGACTAGACAGATCTTTGTTGGCAAAGTAATGTCTCAAAGTAATGTCAGCTTTTTAATATGCTGTCTAGGTTTGTTATAGCTTTTCTTCCAAGGAGCAAGCGTCTTTTAATTTCACGGCTGCAGTCACCATCTGCAGTGATTTTGGAGCTCAAAAAAATAAAGTCTGTCATTGTTTTCCATTGTTTCCCTATTTATTTGCCATGAGGTGATGGGACCAGATGCCATGATCTTAGTTTTCTGAATGTTGAGTTTTAAGTCAACTTTTTCACTCTCCTCTTTCACTCTCATCAAAACTTTCATCAAGTTTTAAGTCAACTTTTTCACTCTCCTCTTTCACTTTCATCTTTAGTTCTTCTTCACTCTCTGCCATAAGGGTGGTTTCATCTGCTGTGACACCATGTGCTATATACCCATGGAATTCTCCAGGCCAGAATACTGGAGTGGGTAGCTGTTCCCTTTTCCAGGGGATCTTCCCAACCCAGGAGTCAAACCCAGGTCTCCTGCATTGCAGGCAGATTCTCTACCAGCTGAAGTACCAGGGAAGCCCCCACAGCAAGAGAAGCCACTGCAATGAGAAGTCCTCGCACCACAACTACTGCAACTAAAGAAAATCCTGCAAAGCAACAAAGACAAAAATAAATAAATAAAATTATAAAGTGGGTTAAATGTTAGATGAAATATTATTTAGTGTGTTACTTAGTACATAAACAAGTAAGAGAAGCTGAGCGTGGAAGAACAAATGATGCCCTTATGTTTGCAGCACTTAAAAGGAATAACAATACTTGGTTAGAAGAAAACAGAAGCTTTGTGCTCACATTTCACTGTTTTTTTTTTCTAAACAGAAAGACAAAATTGGAGAAAACAGTTACATTAGAGATCTTGTCATTCATTAAATAAATGAAACATAACTGGAAGAGAGAGTGGCAAAATATTTGCATGAAAAAGCATCCGTATCATTATTTTATTGAAATAGGTTTGACTTTCAAACTGAGATCACATTTTTAAGAAATGTTTTTAATTTTAAAGAAAAATTACATGATAAATAAGTAATTCTTCCTGATTAAAGTAGGTATATATATTTATATTCCTAAGCTAATAAAAATGACCTTATATATTACAGAGATACTAAAAATTACTTGTATTTTCACCTGTATTTCTTCCATCCTATGAATAAACAGCTTTGCTGATAGTTTTTTTGCATCAAAACTTTTCCAACAAAAACTTTTCTTTTACGGTGTGAAACTTTTCAAGAACTTAATATCTCTATACCCCAATATACTTAAAATTTTCTTCAGATATTTCACTTGAGTTTGAAGACAACCAAATTTTTTGCTCTGTGAATTTTGTGAAATCACTAATGACTAAATCCTTCTGAGATTTGTCAACTACAAATCTACTATTAAGTGTTTCTTTTTCCTTTTTGAGGAAAGAAATTTACTCAGTTTTGTTCAATGCAAATCATTTTGTCATCTTTCAAGGACAAAAGACTGATTGAATTATAGGTCTTACATAAGGAGTATAAGGACTGCAGGCTCCATGCCACAGACTCAGCCATGATTTACACACAGACTGGGCTTCAGTAGGTATGTCCCACTTGCACCAACAATAAAGGACCTTGAGACATAGATTAAGGGACCATCTAGCACAAACCCAAGAAAACTCAGAAAGAAATAAAAGGCAAGCCCACTACAAATAAAAGGAAGAAACGTACTCTGGTGTATTTGATGCCAGGAAGAAATAATGTCATTTTGAAATTACAGGTAGATGTGTTCCCCTTTCCCCCTCCCCCTCACACTCTTTTTGAGCACATTTTGGGGAGCTATGGAAAATGAATAGAAGAGACAAAAAAGTACTTTGCCCGGCAGGAATACAAAATTGTAAAAGCACAGACAGCACTACAGAGGCGCGCTGCCATTCACTCACAAAGAATTTTGTGCATGTAGATGGCTGATTAATTGCCGGCCTGCCTAGACGAAGCTGCAACAAGCCAGATACTGTCAGCATGCCATCGGTTACCATGGAAATGCACAAGGTTCCTGTTTCTGACAAACCCTTGAATACTGGATAGATTGTGCCATATGTAAATAAGGCAAATTAGTTTTCCTATATCTTCCAGACAAGGTTAGACGAAAAGAAAATATATCTGTTTAAACATACTCTCTAACCTCTTAGATGTTACGAAAGAGAAAGAGGGGCTTCTTTCTTAGGAAAACTGAACTCAGATTGTTAAAACTGAAAGGCACTTGGGGAATACGACCAAAAAATACAAAATGCGTTGTCCATTTATAAGGAAGAACTTCAAAGTCAGCCATGCAAAGGTTTATTTATTAGACTTTTGTAACCAGAAGTTGTATTTTTTGCCCTGTTCTTTACAAAATTATAAAATGTCAAGCAGTTACTTTTATGGTTTTGGATTAGAAATTTTATATTCTTGTCATAAGATTTTTACTTATTGCATAATCCCTAGACTTCATTAGGCTGAATACCGAGTCACAAACCACCATAATTTAAAATATTTACCTCCACTACTAGGGACACTTACTTTTGCATTACATTAGTTAGGATTACTTTTTTTAAACAGCTTTTGCCAGCACTATGAGACTTTATAACTTCTTGCCATGTAGCAATAATAATTTATAATTAACCAAATCTGAGGTGATTTCAAAAAATCTTATATAATTATCATTAAGATCTTTTAAAGTACATAGTGACGAATTCCTTCATGACACAGGACTACTCTGATAGCTATGTACAATTATATATTTTTGAAATTTAATCTGTTTAAACAGCAAGAATGCCAAAAAGTGCTGGAGTACTTTTCATAACATCTCTAAATAATTTTAAAATGTGGATTTCTCAAAATGTTATATCATCTCTATTATTGCCTCAATTTTAAATACATATTTTTTCTTTATTTTAATCAGATTTTCTAAGGATACTTGTATATGAAATTTTCACATTTAAACTCAAATATTCATATGGTATTCAAGTAACCTACAATATATGAACACCAACGATATCTATAATTATCCAAATTATCCTTAAATTATCCTTAAACCTAAATCAATGTCCTCTCACCTTTCTGGGTAAAGGTAAGAAACTTATTTTCTATCAAATGATCCATGTATTATATATGCCCAGAATTTCAACTTGATTATAATATGTTATATAATATATAACATATATGTTAGCCCATGTTTTAGAATTCAGAGGTGAAATCTACCTGAAGACCCCCAAACTTTAACATGAATTCCTATAACTGAATATTATCCAAGAAAAATTTTAAAAAGGTATTATCTTATGCTTTTATTTTTATGTAAATAATATGCTACATGAAACTACCAAAAATATTGACTTCTAGTATTGTCCTATTTGACACATTTTCCCCAGCAAAAAAAAAAAAAAATACACTCCTTATACTCTTCAATAATAATTCATGTCCAGATGATGGGTTTCATGAAAATTTCTAAACAAGTTTATGCCACAGTAAAGAAGTAATTAAAGAAAACTATCTGAATAATTCTGGCTAGAACAAGTGCCCATGCCTGAAAATAACATGATTTTTCTTTCTGTTTTTTATTTTGTTTTACATATGAAGGGCCAAACAGGGTTGTCACACATTTCGGGTCAGTCCATCCCTTATGCAATGAAATAGAGGACCTAGAGATGACTTTCCTTTTTATCCTTTTTTCCTCCTTTAAACCAGAAAAATTATAATTAAAAGCATAAGGATTTCTTGCATGGTCATATGACAATGCCCACTTTTCTTATTAGAAATCTTTCCAAGTTCTTTAATTGTAAGCATGTATGTTTGAGGACTTAAACAGTAATCTGTATCCTAGAAATCAAAAAGTTTCACAATGGTTAAGTGGCCAAATTTATCTTTTTCAAGTGCTATTATTGGAGAAGGAAATGGCAACCCACTTCAGTACTCTTGCCTGGAAAATCCCATGGAAGGAGGAGCCTGGTAGGCTACAGTCCATGGGTTCACAAAGAGTTGGACACAACTGAGTGACTTCACTTTCTTTCTTTCTTTATATAGGGGAAAAAACCCATCTTCCCAGTTATAAGACACATATGGTATATGTGCTAGGAACATGTTAGAAACAATGAGATTGACTCTGTCTATGCTTTTAACTCTGTACCTTAGAATTAATAATTTGCAAACTGTATGCTTTAAGTTGAAAGATAAACATTGAGATTGCTTAAATATGGTAAAGTAGGAATATTATACTCTGACAGATCACCAGAATGGTATTAAGCACAGAATAGTCAATAAAAGAACAGATATCCACTGTGAGGAGGATAAATGCTTTCTAGGAGAAACATACACATTTGCTACTTTTAAGAGGCAGCATTAAAGTGTGGAAAGAACATTCAATTGTTCATTCACTGAGTTTTAATATACCCCACTTATCAGGCACGGTAAGGCCCCTGCCTTCATGGAGCTAATACTCTAGTAGGGGTAGAGATAAACCAGGGAAAAAAAATCAGAGTTCTAAACTTTGCTTTTTTTCCTCAAATCCTAAATTCCTTTTATTGTATCAGCCTTATGATGCAAATCATATTCTCTTTATATATAGTTTAGTTACTTCTGTATATCTTTCTTCTCTATTACCGCAAAAATTTCCTATGAGCATCATATATGGTCTGGATCTTTTTCCTCTTTGAATCTTCCACCATGTTTAATATATAATAGGCTCTCCAATGATATTTTTTTTTGAATAAGTGGATACATAACTCTCCTGGTCACTTGTAGTACAATTTTAGGCAAGGCACCTGACTCTAGGAGTTTTTGGCTTTTTCACTTGTAAATAGAAGTGTTAAAATGAGACATCTTTAAGGTTACATTTTTTAATTCTGTAGTATTACTTGCGGCTATATGTCAGGAAAAAGGTTTATTATTCTACTGGCTTAGGAAATGTTCATCCTCAAACTTATATTAATATTAGTCTAAAAATTTGTTCTTTCTCTTTTGGCTATCATTTTTTAAGAATAATTTTTAAAATATAATCATTTTATTTTTCATAGAAAATTATACCTAGATCTGATAATAAATCCTAATTCAATATGTTGCTTGTCTGATGTACAAAACAGGCAGGAAAATCATGGACAGGCAAAAAGTCAGTTTTTGAAGTGTTAAATCAAGTGAATGAAGTAAGGCAGAAGTAATACTTTCTGCAACAAAAGAAAAGAACTCCGTTCCCCTAAATTCCACACACAGACGGCTGCTTGTCCCAAGCTCACAGATAATTTACAAACAGTGGGTGATGTACTATAAAGGAAATGACTCAATGGCCCATCCGTAATTTAAATATGTGACAAAATGTTTAAACATTTCAAACAATGGTAAAACACTAGAGACTTAACAGTTTGTTAAGCAAGTGTGGAACATTTTTTTCTAGTTTATTAGCTTCATTTTGCACCAGCCCAAACACCATCCAGCATTTGATTCTTCTGAGATGTAGTATGTAATCTTCCACTGGACATCTCATTGGAAAATAAGGAGAATAGCCATCTTTGAGAATAGCCTGGCCAATGTCTATGTACCAAATGCTAATGTATATAATTGAAAAAATCAGAAATTCAAGGTCTAACTCAAGATTTTCATCTATCCATGGGAAATACTTCATTCATTTCCTTATCAGCACAATGGCAGCCCCAATCTCCATACATCAGCATTTTAAAATAAAACTTCAGATTATTTTTGTGTTGACATTTCTGTAACCTATACCTTTGTAGACACAAAATGAAGTGTTTTTAGTGCACAATGGTTATAAATAAGGCCCAACCTCCAGTTAAACACCTATAATTTGACTGATTCTCACAAAACATAGCAAAAAGAAAAACAAATGAAAAACTTGCTTTTCTATTTGCTCAAAACAAAAACTGAGGCATGAAAAAGATGCATTTAGTCAACTGTTGAGGTTATATAACCTCAACTAGGCAGACCCTTAATAGGGTAGATTTTGGAGGGAGGCAGAGACTGACAGAATTCTAAATAAATTATTTAATTAAGGTGAAAAAGAAAGCAATAATAACTAAAATTAGGACCTAAGGTATAACAACAAAAAAATAAAATTCTAAGTAAAAATTGGTGCTATTTTTCTATTATAAAGGGAAACTCATTTGCAAATGCACATGCTTACCTCAAATAAATGAAATGTTTGGTGGTTATCTTTAGCTGGATTTTGCACACTGCTTCAGACTGAAATATATGTTGGAACCTAAAACTGATTTGTTCCATGTAAATCGCATTTAAAACTTTTTCAACTAAAGATATTGTGAATAAAGCTATTAACTGGGGGATAAGCTCTTTCTTTAGACCTCTGAACCTGTTAAATCTTTGATAATATTAGATTTTTTTTCTTTCTCTCTATGCAAAACAGAAAAAGCAAGGAATCATTTTTTTTCCATTTGAAAGGGGATGCAAACCCAATTCAAAATTTATTATTATTATCAATCTAAACTTAAATGAACCTTCCTCCCTTCCTCCGTTTGCCCTTGAACCATGTCTCAGGACCAGCTGACTGAGTAGGCAGATTTTCTCCAAGGGTTCCTTCATTGGATATTTTCTCTATATTCTAAATATACTTGTCTATATTTAATGGCAAAGAACCCTAGTAACATGTCAATATTTTGAAACACTTGGCCCTGAAAATATTCTTAGAGTGTTAATTTCATATAAGAGCCAAATGCTTTGTCTCCTTTCTTACTATATAGAATATATATATTATAACATTGTATCCTAACGTTAATCCATAACGTTAGCTTGGTTTAAATTATTACATAAATATTGTTACTTACTCATTGACATGACATGTGGACTCTCAGAATCTCCTGTATAACTGAGAAACCTAAAAACCCCTTCATTTTATTGGCAGGCCAATTACCCTATATATTTTCATCACTTTGGGCCCACTCACTCCAGCTGGGCTATCTGTTCAGCATATGATAGTTATCTGGAAATCTGAAAAACAGACTAGAGAAGAATTCCTTTTTTTTGCTCAGAGTGTAATATAAATGCATAATTAGTGGGACTTATATTTTGATGTATACTGAAAACATTTCAGCATTTCCAGAACTTTCATACTCTAGTGTTCTCCCCTCCAAATTATACATCAGTGATGTCTGCAAGACCAAAAATAATATTTGGACTTGATCAATTCTGTCAACAAATGAAGTATGCAATACTTAAATATTCTGACTTCATTAGAGTTTGCTTTACAAGCAATTATAGTTATAAACATACTGGGTGAGGAGGGGAAACCCATTCAACCAGATTCTCACTGTAATGCAGATAACTGAGTAGGCATTTCAATATTTTCCTTATCCATATCTTAAGATCTTTGATAAATCTTCAATTTATGTACTCCATCTGATGACACAGATATGCTGCTAGAAACTTAGTTTGGGTCACTCCCTCATGACAAGAGTCAAATTTGTAGAAGGTGCTTCATAATCATTGATTTATTTACCTCTCAAGACATGTCTAAGAGTTAACTACAAATTACCCTGGCCCATTAAGACACATTACATCTGTGAATATTATAAAATTCACTATATTTTGAATAGTGAATTATGAAATAATTGTACTCACCATACTAAAAGGTCCATGCAGGCATTTCTAGGTATAGTATAGTACAGAGAATATTTTTTTTCATGAGTTAGATATAAGAGATTTTTAAGCAAAAATCACAATAAACCTTCTAGTCTCACTTTTAAACTCCAATATATGGACAGGGAGGCCTGGCATGCTGTGATTCATGGGGTCACAAAGAGTTGGACATGACTGACCGATTGAACTGAACTGATATATATTATTTCAAAAGCTTTAATATAAACCTTCTAATACTATCAAGTGCTATCATCATCTATTCTAATTTAGTTTCAACCTATGGCATGTTCCCAAAGGCCATACTTGTGATGATGCTCTCCTGCAAATAACTTAGTCCCCATGAGTTGATGCTGGCTTGGCTGACAATTTTCATTTTCTGTGCTGCAGTTATCTTTTTTGAACAAGACTGTCATGTAATTGGGAAGGTATACAAGCAAGTCACAAAACAAAAACATCTTACAAGTCAACATTCACCAAACATCACCAAACATCATCTTACAGTCAAACATCACCAAATAAGCACTGTATGAACTGGACCCATCTATATATATTTTATTTTCTCTCTTCTTTCTTCTCTCCCTCTCCCCCATATCTCTTTGTTACTAAGCAAATCACTGTACCTTCAGCATGAGCATCTTCAACTATGAAGAGTCATAAGAACCCTCCACTTGCCCATACCCACACTCTGTACTCCTTGGAGTCATAGAAGACATTCAATTCCAGACTCCACCAATTTCTTGTTATATGACTTTAAGGTAAATCACTGTCTTGAACCTTCTGAGTCTCAATATTCTCATCCACAGAACAAAACTAACAGTGATATTTGTCTCATCTACCTCATAGAACTGTTAAAGGAGGATTGAAAAATATATATATGAAAACTTATTTTGAAAAGTATAACTGTACAGTTATTGTAATAGAGACATGATGAAGGAAAAGTTACTCTAAAGTTAAAATATTCAGAGTAACATTTAGGGCCATATTATATTTAAGAGAAATTATTTTATATTTCATAAAACATTTTATTTTATTAATAAACTATATATGATTTTACTTTATCTTATATATATTTAAGTATTTATATTGATTTATATAAATGATGTTTGTTTATTGGTTAAATAGTACTTAATTTGTTAATTTAAAACATGTATAGTTTTCAATGAGATAAATTAGAAAATTCTGAAAGAAATGTTTCCAGAATCTGCTGAGTCATTGATATGGAATTATTTGTTACACTCAATGTAAAATGATACCAATTGTATACAATTTCCCTTTCAGAAATTCATTAACTGTACTCTCAGTTTTCCTATATTCTCTCAGGATATTATTAATTTGAGTACTGATGATCTAGTATTTTATTTATTAATGATCTAGTATTTAACCATATATTGAATACACAGACATGCCCACTAAAATGATACAGATTTTTTTTATTCATCCTGGCTCTATGTTTGAGATTTTATTTGTTTTTTGTTTTAATTTTATTTTATTTTTAAACTTTACATAATTGTATTAGTTTTGCCAAATATCAAAATGAATCCGCCACAGGTATACATGTGTTCCCCATCCTGAACCCTCTTCCCTCCTCCCTCCCCATACCATCCCTCTGGGTCGTCCCAGTGCACTAGCCCCCAAGCATCCAGTATCGTGCATCGAACCATTTTAAAATAGATTCTTTACTTCCACTTTCATATTACTGGGCACTTCAACCCATCTTACTTATCAAGAGCAACATAATATTAATTTAAATGACCAAAATGCTTGATCCACAATTTCACTTCTCTTCTTAACATTTTGATTTCTGCTGGCCCTATACTCAGACAATAGTTGTACATGTATTTATTATTAACAATTTTCCCTTCATAAGGGACCACTTAATTACCAGTCTGACACTCAAAACACTTCTATACAGCAGCAATGTACTTTGGAACAACTAGAGGCAAAGGCATCAGTTGCTGCTTTCAACAGACACAAGAAATTTTAGATAATTTCAGGTACTTGATCCTCTTTATCCTGGAAAGGTATGTGTCTGTGCATTACATATTAGCTACGAAAGTGTGCACTGCAAAATATAGATTCTAAGACTTTGTGTGGGAGAAACACTACCATGGTCCCTTCAAAGGAAAGTGAAAAATTTGACACATGGGTCAATTACTAGGTAAAGAACCCTCTGCATTAACTAATAGGTAACATACAATGGAAACGGTTTTTAAAAAATCTGTAGATTCCTTTTTGTTGACAACCATGCTGTACTTGTTGAAAGAAGCCTTGGTTTATTTATTAAAATGAAAGTTTATGTCATCAGAACATATCCCATCATTTAGCCTCCATTCCTGTGAGCTCAAAATTAAAAACTAACCAAACAAAAACAAAAGCCAACAGCAAGCTTTAACTAAAAGATAAATCTATGACCATTTTTCCAGCTTTTGCTTATATGCCACTATGCTCAATATTTTTCTTTTAAGAATCAATGATCCAGTTGAGTCTTGATTTCAACTTAAGGCCATCCATTAGAGAAAGTTAAAGAGCCTGAAAAGGGTCAGCCTTTTCTGCGTCTATTAAGTCTAGGTAGCTTTTGTCTCTAATGGAATCCTTCTGATAATTATTTCATACTTCTGGCAAATCTTGATGGACTCCATTCACCTCAATGCTACCTCTGCAGATCATTCAAGAGCTTCTATTAGGACATCTTAGAGAAACCTCCTTTTTTTGCTTTATACTCAAATAAAGGAAGTAAAAAACTAAACTTCAAGAGGGGCTATGCTTTTCAGTGTAATCATAATACTTTCCAGTCTGAACAAGAGGCATCAGCTGTTCTTTCTCTTTTGAAAGCATTTTGACCAGGTGGAAGAATTTTAAACATATACATAGCATACATATACACTGATCTCACTCAAAACCATAGAAAATATTTTCATATTTTTATGTATATGGATTTTTTCACTCTTAAAATTTAGAGAAGTTGAGTTCTCTCTCTCTTTCAATGACAACACTTTTCAATGGGAAAAATGATATGTCTGATCAATAATTGAGAAAATAAATTACCGTTAACTGCTGAGATTAAACAAAAAGCCAGATTACAATCTCGGACAATGTATCATAAACTTCTTTTAAAATACAGATTTCCTTTCTGATTGTATTTTGCTTAGTTACTTACAAACACCAACTTTAATTCCCTAGATGTAGAAAACAGCTAGATGACAGATAAAAGCTAGATGACAGATGAAAGCTGGCTGAAGATTAAGAATTTGCTGTAAACTTTACACAGAGCAGCTAATAGTCACTTGAGGAATCAAGTGCTGAATGTATTAGATGATTCTGACTGCCACTTCTTCACTCAGTCAATCAGTCAGTTCAGTCGCTCAGTCATGTCCGACTCTTTGCTACCCCATGAATTGCAGCACGCCAGGCCTCCCTGTCCATCACCAACTCCCAGAGTTCACTGAGACTCACGTCCATTGAGTCAGTGATGCCATCCAGCCATCTCATCCTCTGTCGTCCCCTTCTCTTCCTGCCCCCAATCCCTCCCAGCATCAGAGTCTTTTCCAAAGAGTCAATGTTGGGGGCCAGAGTGAGGTACTCCGCCCATGGCAAAGGTCATGAGGAAGGAGGCTTGACATACGACATGCGCAAAGGCAGGATCGAGCCTCAGGAGTCCCCCTGGAAATCCTCAAGCATCTACCCCCATAACCAGAGCCTGCCTACTTTACTACTTTGTGCTCTCACCTACACCTCTGACTTTACGGGGGGCTGTCCCCCACCACCTCTTTCGGAAAAGGAGTTAACTTAGAGCTCCAGTTAATAATAATTCCTGGGCGTGGTAAGAGTGTTTTAACCTACAAACTTCTCTGAAGGTTCTCTAGCCTGCCTGACAGGCTTGTCCGGCCACATGTGATTGCTCACAGCCTCCCAACCGTGAGAGGCAGGAGATGCTTTAAACCTTATAAAAACAGGTTCCTTAGAAAAGTTAGAAAACTATTAGTATAAGTATAATGGGCTGATTAGAAATTGTATTGGTGAAGGGTTTTTCATTTGTTGAGCCAATGTTTGTTGCTAAGTCTCCATATCCCCTGCCCTTACACACATTAATGAATATATAGAAGAAATAAGTATTAACCTTTGATATTAATCACATTAGACCTTAGGCTAAGTAAATTCTTTCCTTAACTAAAACCCACTATACCCTCACCCTATAGGAATGTAACTTTATTTGGGTGGCGTCTGTTTTAAGAATAATCACCCCTGCAGAAATAAGTGTCCTGGTTGACTGATCGCTGTCACAAGGAGAGGGTCATAAATTGTCTGCAGGCCCCCCTGGCCAGAAGATGATGTAACACCCCTAAGACCTCTGTATACATTTGTATGAAGCACCTGACTTTGATAAAAGTCAGGACTGCTGACCACGTGTGACTTTTGCATAACATCTCAGTGTATAAAAGTAGACCATGGAAAATAAAGAATTGGGATCAGTTTCTCGAAATACTCTCTCTCTCACTCTGGTTGAGTCTCCATCTGGAGCGTAGAACCCACCATGCTTACTAATTATGCCTGGGCTTCTAAGATCCGACCGGGGAGGCCTCAGTGTCTCCTCTCCTTCGGGAGAACGGAAGGACGCCTGCGGCCTACATAAGTGGTGCAAGCTTCTTGTCTTGAAGTTTTATTGGTCTCCTGCATAAACCAAGCTACTCAGCCTCTTTTCTCCACTGAATTTTCCTACTGAGCTATCCTTATTCTATTACTCTTTATATCTTTAGTTAATATCTAATTGAAGCTATTGTATCCTGACCCTTGCCAACGCCGTCCCCGCTTCGAGACGGAGAATCCCATGGACAGAGGAGCCTGGCGGGATATGGTCCATAGGGTGGCAAAGAGTCAGACTCGACTGAAGCAGCTTAGCAAGCACAAACCAGGCATGGTTAAGTACAAGATTCACAATAACTTTAAGGGGAAAGGCAGGACATCCTTTTAATAAAGTGCCTGCTGCTGCTGCGTTGCTTCAGTCGTGTCCGACTCTGTGAGACCCCATAGACGGCAGCCCACCAGGCTCCCCTGTCCCTGGGGTTCTCCAGGCAAGAACACTGGAGTTGGTTGCTGTTTCCTTCTCCAATGCATGAAAGTGAAAAGTGAAAGTGAAGTTGCTCAGTCATGTCCCACTCTTGGCGACCCCATGGACTGCAGCCTACCAGGCTCCTCCGTCCATGGGATTTTCCAGGCAAGAAAGAGTACTGGAGTGGGGTGCCATTGTTATCTTTTTCTTATTACCATCATTTTCATATGTTAGTTACATATTAAATACACATATATTATATATACATATATGATGAAATACATATACAATATACTAAAAATACAAAAACAAAAAGTTATTTTTCTAATGCCAACATATCAATGAAATCAGTATCTACATCCCACAATATAAACATGAGATTTGGCTTTTGAGGACACACAAAAGGGACTATTCTGGGGCTATTTTTTAAAATATTAACATTCTATCTATTAAAGTCACACAATCATAAACTTCATTTTTCCTTAAGATTTTAAACTTATCTTAATTTTCTGTTGATATATCCTTATAACTTTTAAAAGTATTTAATAACTTGAATAAAATTCCCTTAAGCTTTATAGTATTCATAAACTTATGATATTTTATATGTTGAAGATTAAATTAACATTTTAAATACTTCAACTGTTTAAAAAAAAATCTCCTCTAATACTTAAGTTTTTAAAATCTATTATATCAAACCTTTAAATATGACAAATATTAAATTTTCTTAAACTTCCAATAATATTATAATCTTAATAAAATTCTTTTACTTTCAAATCGAGACTAAAATTTTAAATAATTTGATATATTTTAAATGGGAACATAAGGTAATCTACTGGATACATTAGAGTGGTCAATGAACTTCTAATATTCCAACTTAACTAAATATTATATGAAAGTAAAAAGTAAACTATCAATATTTACAGGTGATTTTCAAATTTATAGAAAAACACTAATACTGTGTGTTACATTTATGTTACATTAAAAATTTTCTCTATATTTAATAAAATTTAAATCTAAATCCTAATTAAATTAATTATAGTCAAGTCTAAGTTTAAATGAAAAGAAATTTTGCTGCTGGCACACAATTATATCTGAGATGATTTTAGTATTTCCTCATTAACTTTTATATTGATCAGCAATTATTATTAAGACTTGAAATTTTAAGTTGTAGATATGTTTTAAATTACATATGCATGTGATTGTATTATACATATTGTTTTGTAGACTTTTAAAATTTTGCAATAGTTATAAACTACAGGAAGTTGCAAAAGTAGTACAAAATTTCCCAGCTTCCCCCAATGGCTGAGAACTTCCCTGGTGGCTCAGATGGTAAAGAATCTGCCTGCAATGTAGAAGACCTGGATTCAACCCTGGCTCGGGAAGATTCCCTGGAGTAGGCAATGGCTACCCACTTCAGTATTCTTGTGTGGAGAATCCCATGGACAGAGGAGCCAATGGTTACATCCTACATAAATGGTTACATCTTTCATAAATGTAATACAGTAGCTAAAGCATGAAACTGACATTTGTGTGTATGTGTGTGCTCAGTCTGTCCAATCCGTTGAGATCCTATAGACTGTAGCCCACCATGCTCCTCTGTCCATGGAATTCTCCATGCAAGAATACCGGAGTGGGTTGCCATTTCAATTCCAGGGGATCTTCCCAACCCAGAGATTGAACCCATATCTCTTATGTCTCCAACATTGGTAGGTAGATTCTTTACCATTGCACTGCCTGGGAAGCCCATGACATTCGTACAATACCGCTAACTATATTTTGCTTTGTTGAGAATTTACAAAGTTCTACCCATGTATGTGCACATACACACAAACACACCTGTATAAACTTTCATGCATTTTAATCCCATGTATATATTTGTGTGACTACCACCATAACCTTATACAAATCTGTTTCATTACATAAAACTCTCCTGTGGCAATCTTTTACAGTCTACCCCTTCATTACCACCTTCCTCATCCTTATCCTTAGGCAACTACTAATTTGTTCTATCTATCTGCTATTGTGAGAATTATATACAGTTGATTCATGTTATTCATGGTATTGTTCTATAAAGTCACTGCAAATACTAACGTGCAAATATTAAATAATATCTCTTGGGGGAAGTTAGTGTGAAATTCTTGTGGGCCTCTGGTAACATTTTCATTAACCAACCAATACACAGTCTCCTATGAATGAAGTCATATAGTATGTAACTGAGATTTTTTTTCCCACTCAGTATAATGTCCTTGAGATCTGTCCAAGTTATCACATATAGCAAATCAGGTTTTTTTCAACTTTCTATTTTAAAATAATTATAGATTTACAAGATGTTAGATAAGTATTACACAGAGGTATTGTATACCTTTCCCCCAATGGTAACATCTTAGATAACTACAGTGCTATATTAAAACCAGGAAACTGATATTGGTGCAATCCACAGATCTGATAATCAGATTTCACCAATCTTACATATACTCATTTGCACTCCTGTGTTTGTATCTGTGTGTAGCCTGTGTAATTATAACACATATGTAGATTCATGTAATCTATACCACGGTCAAGATTCAGAACTATCCATCATCATGAAGATCCCTGTGTTAACCCTTTACAGTCACATCCTTCCCTATTCCACCTCATCTCTAACCTCTGGTAACCATTAATTTGATCTTCATCTCTATAATCTTTCATTTTGAAAATGTTAAATGGAATCATGCATGTGCAACCTTTTGAGAGTGACTTTTATCATTCAGCATAATTCCCTTGAGATTCATCCAAATTGTTACATACATCAATAATATATTCCTTTATATAGCTGAGTAGTATTCCAGAATGGATATACCACAATTTATTTTTATCTTTCATCCACTGAAGATTGTTTGGGTTGTTTCTATGAACCATCATTCATAGGTTTTTGTGTGGCCTTAAGTTTTCCTTTCTCTGGGATAAATGCTCCAAAATGTGATTGCTGGGTTATACAGTAAGAACATGATTAGTTGTTGTTGTTGTTTTTGGAAGAAACTGCTGAACTAGACTTGGGAATGACTGTACCATCTCACATTCCAGTTAGCAATATACAAGTTATTCAGTTTTTTCATGTCCTCACTAACATCTGATATTATCAGTTTTCATTTGTCCATTCTGATGCATGTGAAGTAACATGCATTGTGGTTTTCATTTGTATTTTCTTAATGGTTAATAATGTTGAACAATTTTTCATGTGTTCATTTATCATCTATATCTCTTCTTTGATGGAAGTTTTATTTATGTCTTTTACCCAAGTTCTAGCCAGATTTTTGGTCTTTTTACCCTTTATTTTGTGCTGAGTTTTAAGAATTCTTCATATATTTTAGATTCAAGTCCTTTGTTACATATGTGGTTTGCAGTTCTTTCTCCTGGCCTTTAGGTTATCCTTTCAGCCCTTAAGTGAGGCCTTCTACAGAGCAACAATTTTTAATTTTGATGAAGTCCAAACTGTCATTTTTTTCTTTTATGGATCATCTTTAGAGTTTCATACATTAGAACTTTTGCCCATTCCTAAGTTCCAAAGACTTTCTCCTATGTTTTCTTCTCTATGTTTCCTAGTTTTACACTTTACATTTAAATCTATGATCCATTACAAAATAATTTTTTATAAAATGCAATATGTCAAGATTCTACCTATTTTATTTCACATTTTGCCTGATGTTCAATTGCTTTAGCATCATTTGTTCAAAAGACTATTCTTCCTGCATTGAATTACTTTTGCATCTTTGTCACAAATCAGTTGGACATATTTGTGTGGGACTATTTCCAGGTTCTCTATTTTTTCATACACATTTTGTTCAGTCAAAAATATATTATGAACCTGTTCCCACAAAATATTTTCAATATCACTTTCCCTAAAGTAAATAGTAAATATCACTATTCCCTAAAGTTCTACCCTAAAGCATGGGTAGAACATACTATAATTTTTTAAATCACTACCATTTTGGACATTTAAATTTGGAATTTTTGGTAACATAAACCACCCTGTAATGGTTTATATCACCATCTTTGCATGTATCATAGATCATATTGTATCATAATCTTTGCATTTATCCATGATACATGAGTTTGAGCAAGATCTGGGAAATGGTGAAGGACAAGGAAGCCTGGCATGCTGCCGTCTATGGGGTCAAAAAGAGTTGGACACAACTGAGCAGTTGAACAACCATGATAATTTCTTAGGATTACTACAGGCAAGCTGTCACATCAAAGGTATGCACATTTTTTAGACAATGAACTCCTTTGGAAAATGATAGAACTCAAGTCAAAGCTATGGTTTTTCCAGTAGTCATGTATGGATGTGAGAGTTGGACTATAACGAAAGCTTAGTGCCAAAGAATTGATGCTTTTGAACTGTGGTGCTGGAGAAGACTCTTGAGAGTCCCTTGGACTGCAAGGAGATCAAACCAGTCAATTCTAGTGGAAATCAACCCTGAATATTCATTGAAACTACTCAATGACATGAATTTGAGCAATCTTCAGGAGATAGTAGTCCATGGGGTCACAAAGAATCGGACACAACTGAGCAACTGAACAACAACAAATGCTTAAAAACATATGTATGTGTGTAAGACAAAAAGGTAAAAAGGGAGAAAAGGTGAATGGAGTAGGACACCTTGAAGCTATTCACTGCAATTCATGCAAGATTCATGGCTTTTCAAGTTTGTTGAAAATCAAAGACTGAATCAGGTTTCTCAGAGTGATCTGCTGCAGGGTGAAGGGGAACTTCTATCTCCTCCCCTGATATTCGTATAATTGCTTAAATGCCACTATCTCCTCCCCTTTTATACTATCATATAATTGATTAAATGCCACATACTCCACAGAGAAACCTGGATATATGCGTCTCAGGAAGTCAAGTTTGAAAGTAGATTGAGTAGAATTCATTACTTACAGTCAATATTTTAACTCAAAGAACATTTAACTAGCCTTGTAAAGGGCACCTGCCCAATATTAATACAAGATGTCTCCAAGAGGCAGTCACAAAGTTGAACAGGAAAAAAGGGGAGATAAAGATGACTCTTGGCTCTACACAAGTGAAAAAGCCTCTTGAGAATATAATACCTACATGGGACTAAAGTTGTCTCAGACAGGTGGAATGTGGGAAATGGCATTTTAGAGACAGGCAAAGGTGTGACCCCCAAAATGAGCACGCACCTGGGTCACTCCATGAGTGCGCATGTGTTGGGGGGATGGAAATAATTTTGGAAAGATGGGATCAAAGCATAAACTGGAATCTTGAGTAGAGCAGGTGGGTCATGTTGAAATTGGGAAGCTTTTGAAGTTTTGACATGGGAACAGGTGATCAGAGCTGTCCTTTAGAAAGATAACTGTGACTATAATATTTGAACAGCCTAGCATGGGAGAAAGACCACAGGCAAGTCAGCTGAGGAAGCTACTACCTAAGTCTAGGAAGAAGAAATTCAGCTCTGAACTTGGACAGAAGCAGTGGGGAAATACTAAAACTGGTGAACCTACACTCCTAGATTCACTTGTAGATGATCTCACGGAAGTTTAGGGGAATAATATTTGCCTCCAGGGAAGAGGCAAGTGCGTCATTGCTTGGATCAATGGAATCAATGTGGTTGACAGCAAGGACTCTAGAGCCAAAATGCCTGGGTTGTCATCCCAGAACTTGCAGTTATATATAACCCCTAGTAAGGAACTTCTTTGTGCCTTGGTTTTCTCAACTGTAAAATGGGAATGGTAACAGTATCCATTTCCAGTTCTTTTGTGGGTATTAAATTAATATATGTTAAGTGCACACACATGTTGTTTACCATTACTCCTTTTGTTATTATCATTATTTTTGAGCTGCTTGAAGAAAAGAAATTTGTGACTGCATTTGCCTGACAAGATCCTCTCGTCTGTAAAAAAGGAAGGAACTATAGGAGATAGTGAACGAGAGGGAAGCCTGGGGTCCATGGGCTGCAAAGAGCTGGACATGACTGAGCAACTGAACAACAAATGTGAGCAGAGGAAGTATCTGACAACAGTGCTTCTCCCATTCTAATGTGCAAGCCTATTACCTGGGGATCCTGTTAAAATGCAGATTCTGAGTCAGTGGATATGGGGTGGGGCCTGAGATTCCCCATTTCTAACAATATCTCAACTGCTGTGAAAGGATCTGACAGCTCCTTCACTGCTTTATCGACTTCTCTTTCCTTCTTACCAGCTGGCTTATCTTGAACTTTGGATATTAGGGGTATTTCTAGCACTTAATGTCATAACACTGTTTCCAGAGAGATTTTCCTTCATACAATAATAATTACAAAATGATTCTTATGATATATGCCAAGTGCTTATATTCTTTATCTCAGATTCTCAGAGCAAATCTTGTAAGGATAAGGTGCTATGAAGCTCATTTTACTGATGAAAAAACATAAAGAGTCTAAGTAACATGTTTGAGGTCATACAGCTCAAAAGGGCAGACCTAGGACTCAAATTCAGGCTGTGTGACACCCAGTCTTGGGCTCTTCTCTGACATTTTGCTATTTTCCAGGGGATATGCCTTCCATGGACACTCCAGAGGGCAGAAGCAGTAGAAATCAGAAAGGAAAGAGCCAAAGGATGTGTAGTTATTCAGGTCTCCAGCCCATCTGTTTTATGGAGTTCTCGTCATCTTGTAAATATTGAGTTTTAGGATTTATAGGTAGCCCTTGCCCCATACACAGAGCCCTATTTTGCCAGACTTTGGTTATTCTTAAACAGAATCTCTTTTGGAAAGGTGTATCCCAAGACCTTTAGCTCACTTGCCAGGACACATTATAAAAAATGAATGCATTCTGATTACTGATTAAAAGATACCAAGATTGTAAATCTGGTGGTAACTAAAGTTACTGTGATGATCGTTTTGTAATGTATAGAAAAATCAAATCACTAAGTTGTGCAAATGGAATTAACATGGTGCTGGAGGTCAAGTATACTTCAAAAACAAAAGATTATGAATCTGGAAGTAGTAACATGACAAGTCTGACATACATATACATTTCTATTTTATCTGCTAGATCCTTGAAAAATAATACCTCTCCTTAGATATTAGCTATAGGAACAATGATTAGTTCACACCATGCACTACTGTGTGGAGGGATAAGGCTGCAGAGCAAATCCTTTCCTCAGGGCCACCTTGCATGGTTTCAAAGGAAAAGAGATACACACCCAAACATGATCAGATATGGGGGATCACGCAAGCAGTAAACAAGCTGATTTGGCTCTGATGCTCCATCCCAAGCTGATGATACCTCGATAGGCTCCTCCAGAGGTATTAATATCTTTATATAACATTATCACAGTCTTTATCAAACTGCTTTTCCTAAAACAACTTTCTAAATTTTTGTTTTTCACATATTCCCTTAATGGTTCTTCTCATGCCTATAATTGCTTAGTACTTCATGGATTTTTGCTTTTGTTTTTTTCCCCTACATCTATGTATTGCCTGTGTTATAATTTTTAAAAGCTTTCCATTAATGCTTTTTAAATACATTTATTTTTAAAACACCTTTATATCACTCCATGACTGAAAAACTGTAATTAGACAGTAAATGTAAATATGTAATAATTGAAATTTAAAAAATAATCAATTCATCATCTAAAATCATTACATATACCCCGCCTTGGGATCTTTATTACTTTGGGAAGAGCTTCCCTGGAAGACATGACCCAAGGGTAAATGCCCATGTTTATTTTTCTGTTCTCACCATTTTTCTAAGTTCCTAGTCTACATTTAATGATGAATAAGTGAAGGCATAAATATGCACCAAAGGCATTAATATGGGTAGGCAGTGCTTTGGCTGGGACAGTTAGGGATGATTTTTAAGGGGAATATAATATTTAAGCCAGACCTTTGATTTTGAGAAGCAAATGGAGAAGGGGCAAAGAGATGTAAGACCATTCCAAATATCTGCCTAGGTATGGAGATGGACTAATTGATGAAAAGACCAGAGGCGTCTTCAATGTATCAATTTTACAGTGGCAGATTTGTGGATCTTAATCAGCCACTTCTCTCAGGGACAAAGTTCCACTCTCAGAGCAGTGACTAATGATGGGAATTCTCATCCTGGTGGAAAATTTGAGGGTAGCATATTCTTGGGTGGGGATTTGAGAGGGGATTTCAGCACCCCAGAAATCACATTTCTAGAGAACTGCTTCTGAAAGGAGCTTCTCGTAGCAGCTGTCAAATGAAAAGGGCACAAACCAGTGAACTGGACACTTAAGAAGACATTAATATGCAGTCTGATATCCTAACATACAATGTAATCCAGGATGTTCTTAGGAATGCAATTTCTGATTGAATCCAAATGTCTACATTAGCCATAAGAACACACTCTTCCCACTAGGGGAAAAACAATTTAAAATCTATAAAATTGTCTCCAACTAGACTTAACTGATCATTTGTCCCCATGTGGCCAAACTGCTGCTTAGGCTATGACTCCCTAGAAGGTTTATGGTAATGAAATGTGCAATAAATAGGTTTAATAAATGTTTCTGTGCCTTGGTTGTAGGCACTTGTTTTTGCAAGACATTCACTTAAAAACAAAGCAGCAATCCTTCTGATACCGTGGTTATCCCTTGAATGAGGCAACTTTCTATTCCACTGCAGCCTCACCAGATGAACTCAGGGTTTCTCCATACATAGCCCTTTATATAAACAATTAGATAAGGCCTTGCGTGGCTTCAGCACAATGTGGAACAGCCAATAAAATCTGCTATTATAATGCTGCTTAATAACGGTGGAGGGGAGGGATAGAGATTTGGTTTAGATAAGAATTCCCATCCCACCCCCAAAATTCACAGGGCAGAATTACACAGAAAAAACATGAAAGGTTGCTAGAAAAAAACTGAAACAGGGAGAAATGTATTTGATTAAGACATAGGAGCTATTACTGGAAAGAGTGCAAAAAAGCCTTTCCGTTCTGC